>NC_133660.1:282641066-282954242 GCF_037893015.1 Macrotis lagotis
TGTCCTTTCTTAAGGCCCAAGTCCTGAGGCCAGACCCAGGAGGTGGCTGGGGAAGCCAGGTCCCTTGCCCTTCCACCAGAGGAGACCCCAGTGCTGGGCTAAGGAATTACAGTGCCATAAGCCATGCAGGGCCCCCATTTCCCCCATGGTCCAGACCAGTGTCTGAGGTGAGGGGTGGCCTCAGGTAACATGAACGAAGGAGATATGCTTAGCTCTGATAAGGATTTATCTCCTCAAAAAAGAAAGTCCTTTAAGAATTCCGAGAAGAGGGGCAGCTAGGTGCTGCAGTGGATAGAGCACTGGCCCTGGAGTCAGGAGACCCGAGTTCAAATCCAACCTCAGACACTTACTAATTACCTAGCTGTGTGACCTTGGGCAAGCCACTTAACCCCATTGCCTTACAAAAAGCTAAAAAAAAAAAAAAGACTGGCAGGGCTGATGCTGGGGGACAGGGGTGCAGGGCCAGGAGAATCCTGTGGCCAGGGGCAGCAGCGCTGTGTGATGCCCAGCCAGGACCGACTCGCCCCTCATGGCAGGACAGTAACCCAAGAGGATTCTCAATGACCTGTGCCACCGGCCACATTGAGAGAAAGAACGACGGGGGGTGGTGGTGGTGCAGACCAAAGCAGACTAGACTGATTTCAGTTTTTTTTTTTAGGTTTTTGCTAGGCAATGGGGTTAAGTGACTTGCCCAAGGCCACACAGCTAGGTCATTATTAAGTGTCTGAGGCCGGATTTGAACTCAGGTCCTCCTGACTCCAGGCCTATCCACTGTGCCACCTAGCTGTCCTAGTTCCAATTTTAAAAACTTGTTCTATGGCTTAGGTTTTCCCTCTTCAAGTATTTTCCCTTTTTTTCACTCGATTCCTCTTTCACGACATGATGAGTTCGTTTAACATGATAAAATACTCAATTATCTACATTAGATTGTTTCCTGTTTAGGGGAGGGGAGAGAAGGGAGGGAGGGAGAAAAATGTGAAAAGAAAATAAATATAAAAAAAGAAAAGCTGAGGAGCAGAGGGGGTGGCAATCTCTTTTGGAGAAGTCCCTCCTTGCTTTGGAAAGCCGAGAGGGACCTGGGAAGGAAATAAGACAGAAATGGGTTCTGTTTGACCTGGGGCAGGGGTCTACAGGCCAGACCGCAGCCTCTCCCCCTCCAGTGTTCCCTGTGTGTCTATCTGACCCTCAGAGACAAAGAGGACCCTGTTTACGCCCTCCTTGATGAGACAATGCCACAGTCCTAAAATCAGTGGGGACTCATCCAGGATCAAGGGAGGCTGCTTGTGGGAGGGGTCAGGGGAGGGGAGCAGGTCGGGAGGACTCACCCCAATGAAAGGAATAAACTTCTGGTAGGAATCTTCATCTTGGCTGTTGGGAGAGAAGGGAAGACAGGATGGTGAGCAAGGGGCTCCCTTGGGAGACTCCAAGGGGAAGGGGACGACACGTACTCACAATTTGTGCCTGCACGTCAGCATGGCTTCGGCTACCGGCAGCTGGTGTGTCACGCCAGCCCCACTCATGTACTGCATCACACGGCCCACCACATCCAGAGACTCTGTGGAGAAGTGGGGCAGGGAAGGTTGCTCACCGCTCTTCTGCCCCTTCCTCCCCCCGCTCTGTTGAGCCCCTGGTCCCCACAGCTCATGGTGGCTAGTGAGCTAGTCCTATGGCTAGGACTTAGCCCGATTTCTCCCATGATCCTCAGGAAGAACCTCTGGCTACCTCCAGATTAAGCTGGGAGAGATTCCTCCCTGGCTCCCAAGGGATCCCAGCCCCCCCAGCCCCACCTTATGGACGAAGAAAAGCTGGAGGAGAGAAGGACCGGGGCATCTATCCTGCCTCCCTAAGGAGCTTTACCTGAAACTGGGGGCTCGGAGCGACTGAATAAGTCCCTCCAGGCTGGGTCGAGGAAGGTGCTGCTGTACCTGCTGTCCACCGAACCCATGTACTTGGCAACCGGGTGAGAACCTGGTGGAGGGAAAACTCACTGTGGTGAGAACAGTTCCCCCTGCCTTGGCTCTTCTGACCCAGAGAGGGTCCCCGGCCCCTCCCTGCCCCCCCGCCCCCACCCACCGAGTGGAACGATGAGGAAGCGCATGTAGCCCAGCCAGTCGGAAGTCTTATTGGCCAAGGCCTTGACGAAGAAGCGGAGGATGGAGCTCAGGTAGCTCTGCCCGCCCACTGCCACCACCTTCACGGGCCTTGGCATGGAGGAGTTGCAGTTGCAGCTGGGGGAGGAAGTGGGCAGAGGATGGTGAAAAGCCTCCAAGGATGGGGAGAAGAGGAGGAGGGGGACCCTGGAGGAAGAGGAAGGGGGAGAGGGGCCTCCCATCCCAGAGGGTGCTCCTGGCCGGCACTATCCCATGGGCAGCTTCCCTTGAGGTGTAGTTGAGGGGTCCTGGGGTCCCAGGGGGCAGAGCCCTTACTATCTCTGGATCCGGGTGAGCAGGGCTGAGAGCACAGCCTGCACTTCCACAGTGGAACACGTGCACACCACGGGCCTCTGCTGGTCCTGAAGAAGCTCTGCCACATACTGGGGGGCACACAGGCTGGGTCAGGCCCCCAGAGCAGTCTGGGGAGGGCTGACAACCAAGGACTCTCCAAGATTCATGGCGTCCAAAGCTGAGGCTCAACAGTATTCCCAACAACACCCGAGTTGTCAACCCCCCATCTCACCCTTACCTGGCCCTGCCAGTCAGCAGTGTTCACGAGGATGACGCTCTCAGGGAGCGCTGCGTCAGACACCAAGATCTGGTTCAGCTGGTCGTACACTGCTTTTCTTGGGATCTAGGAAGAGACAGAGCAGATGTGCTCCGTTGGGTCCTTCTTCAGAGCCATGGGGATGGGTATGGGTTGGGGAGGGGATCAAGATTTGGGCACTGGCCTCCAGCTGTAGGGGAGGGGGCTGCCCCAAGAGCAGGGCTGAGTGGGTTAGAGGAGCTGAGGCTGGGGCAGTGGCAGCAGAAGCAGTGCAGTCCCAGGGGTAGAACAGAGAGGGATCTCAGTCTCCCCATGTGAGCAGGGGGATGACGAGGGGCCTATGGACATTCACAGGGCTAGCTAAGTAATTATTAAGTGTCTGAGGCCGGATTTGAACTCAGGTACTCCTGAGGGCCCCTGCTCTATCCAGCCCCAGTGGAACAGGAGGTAGGTAGTCCAATGAATGACTCATCTCTGTCTACCTGCCTTCAAGGGGAGAAGCCACAGCCAGAAAAGTCCTGGAGCTGGTGGGGGGAGGACACAGAGGCATCCAGTCCAGCCCTGACATCAGATCCCCGAGGTGGTCTTACTCTCAACCACTGCTAGAAAACATGTGAGGGAGCCCCTCTCCCCAGCGGACCACCACCTTGTCCTGGTCCTTCCCCTCCGCCCTCACTTGTAGTGACCCTCCAGGACCATAAACATTCTGGCTTGACAATCCCAATTTCTGATCCCTATTTTATATAGGAAATTTCCCCTTTGAGAATCCTCCTTGGGGCAGCTAGGTGGCACAGTGGATAAAGCACCAGTCCTCGAGTCAGGAGTACCTCGGTTCAAACCTGGTCTCAGACACTTAATAATGACCTAGCTGTGTGAGAATCCTCCTTTTATAGATACAGGCCTGGGCTGTTGACCACCTCAGGGACTTTGGTGCAGTGGCTGGTGGGAGGGGCTCAGGGGTATGGGGGGGGGCCTGATGGTCGACTGCAAAGGTCATCTCAATCAATCAATACAAGAGTCCCTCTGGAACTCTGCCCAAAGAACAATTAAGACTGACCCTACCCTTTGACCCAGCCGTTCCAATACTAGGCCTAGATCCAGAAGAAATAAAAAAATGGGAAAAGTCCCACATGGTCCAAAGTATTCATAGCAGCTCTTTTTGTAGGGGCAAAGAATTGGAAACTGAGGGGATGCCCATCAATCGGGGCATGGCTGAACAAGTGATGGTCCATGAATGTCATGGAGTACTATTGTTCTATAAGAAATGACGAGTGATTGATTGGACTCTAAAGGAGCATGGGACAAATTACAGGAACTGATGCTGAGCAAAGGGAGCGGAACCAAGAGAACTGTGCACATCAACAATACTGAGAGATGAACAACCTTGATGGCAGCAGCTCAGGGAACTAGGACGCGCCCCATTAGACCTGCTTGGACGATGCTATCCCATTCAGAGAAGAAACCAGTACCTGAAAGCATGCTAGGCTCCCTTCCTATCTTTTTCCCTTGGTCTTAATTCCTCTTACAGAAATGACTAAAATGTAAATGGTTGAAACACATATACAGTTGTACAAGAAAAAAAGGACTCGTACAACTTTTACTAGACTGTTTGCCAAGTGGTAGAAAAAAATGTGCAATTCATAAATATGCAAATGGAGAATGAAATAAAAAGTTAAGAAAAAAAAACCAATGGAAGTGTCCCTTCCTGCTGTTCTCTCAGGAGGGGCCTTAGCCAGAACGGAGAGAACATCTCTTCACTTCCCTGCACTCTGCCCTGTGGACATGCTGCTGTGGTTATCCAGGGGGCCTCGTGGCCTGGAGTTCTGGCACTTTTTGGGTCCTGAGGAGCCCTACCTGGGTGCTGTGGCCAAGGTCCGGAGACCGCTCGCTGTCTGAACTGTTGGTCCTCTCGCTCAGAGGCTTGGAGAGCTGCCGCTCCTTCAGGGGGGTGCTCCTTTTCTGTCTGGGGGTGTGCACCCCGTCCATTTTGCTGCCAGAGAGGAAGGAAACATGTCTGTGACATCTTACTGCTACCCAAGAGGCAGGTCGACAGTGTGCCACGTCCACTGGGGCCGAAAGCTCGACTCTCCCTGCAGGTACCTGGGGGAAGCCGAGCCCTGGAGATCAGTCTTGCCGGACTTCAGGGGCGTCTTCACTTTCTCTGGCACAACGAGGGTGGTGCTATCTCCAAACAGGTCCTCACTCACATCCTGTCGCTGAGGGGAAGAAGAGAGGATGCCGTTTGTCCCATCAAGGAGTTCCTGCTCTGTGGGTGAGATGTCCTGATGGGGGCAAACCATAGCTCATCTCTCCTGAGGCTCCTCTTCTGTCCTGGATATTCTCAATGGCCGGGCCAAATGACTTTGGAAGCATTCCCCCATTTTGTACCTTGCTCAAGACCCTTCATCAAGACCCAAGGAAGCCCTCTCTGCAGTCAGACATCTCAAGGAGAGATAGAACTCAAGGCTGTCCCCAAGGGAGGTTCAACATGGTCCCCCAGCTTGAACTGAAAGGGGAGGGGATGAGCCTGGGGTGGGAGGAGCATGGGCAAAGATGGATGCTCTTCTGGGGAGGCAGAAGCCACAGCTCACAATCTTTGATAGTGGGGCAAGATTTCCAAGCCAGCTCAGAGCCTCTAATCTCTAGATCTGGAAGCAAACGCCAAGCAGCCCTGCTCTGATGCACACATACCAGAGGGTCGTTCTCGGTCAGACTGTCTTCTGGGTTTTTGATCCAAGAAGTGGCTTTGACTCTTTCCAGAGCTGTCAATTCCATCTGTAAAAGCCCCGACAATCAGTTTTTTTTTTTTTTAAAAAAGCCCCTTTCTTCAGTTTTACCTTGTTCAAGGGGTTCCAAGGACATGCATCTGCCATCTTCCTCATTTAAGTTTTGGTACCAGTGAAAGGCCTCTGAACCTCTGGAAAGCCCGGCCCTGAATCACCCCCAGCTTGCTCCCAGAGCCCTGGGTGACGACATATTCAGGAATTGACCTAGAAATGTGCACTCAAGGGTCCCCGGTCCTGAATGGCATCAAAGAAGGAAGTGCTAGAGGGCCAGCACCTTCCCTCCCCCTGGTGCCACTTGAATCTGCTGCCCCATCTGGCCCTGGTACCTACCAGCTGCTCTGGGGCCTGGCAACACAAAACTGTGGCAGCCTTCTCAGAATGAAGACCCAGAACCTCCCACCTACTCAGTCTTCCTTCTAAAGACCGGGAGTCCCACTTCCCCTTCTACTCCCACCAGGGAATGTACTGCACCCTCAGTCACCCTTTAGAAAGCTGGTTTTACCCTGACCCCAGTCAACGAAGGGGAAGGAGATCCCTTCCTCCTCTCTAGTGTTACTTCCAGACTCTATTGCCATCAATCAACAGCCTCTCTCTCTCTCTCTTGCAAGGCAATGGGGTTAAGTGACTTACCCAAGGCCACACAGCTAGGTCATTAAGTGTCTGAGGCCAGATTTGAACTCAGATACTCCTGACTCGAAGGCCCCTGCTCTATCCACTGAGCCACCTAGCTGCCCCTACAGCCTCTCCTTTTTCCAAGGTTTAAATGTCTCCCACTCTATCTCCCAATCCAATCATGGTGGCCACTATCTCTGGCTTCCCCATGCCCACCACAACCCCAACTCCTGCCCTAAGTGGAGGGAATCTCCCCATGGACTTCTATGTCCTCTTAAACCTTTACCCTCCAAATGCCTCTAGTCAGCTCCCAAACTGTTAGTTTGGCCTCTACCTATGAGGGTTCCACTTTTATGACCAAGAACTCCTTCGCCAAGGAATTTGCTTTTCATTCCATCCTTCTCCTAGACTGCCTGCCTCCTCCACTTCCTCCCCCCTCCATTCCTCAGGTCTTTCCATGCCTCTGGTAACAGTCTCCTGCCTTCTCAATCTCCAAACCTGAGTGACCCATCCAAATTTAACACAAATCTCTTCAAGCTTTTGTGCCATGGCTTTGGGTGCCAAGGTCCAATTCTAGACTCCTTGAGGGGCTGCAGGAGGAAGGGGCCACTCCCAATTCATATTATCTCATTGCTCTTGGGTCCTCCTGGCAGCAAGGCTTTTCATCCTCCCTACTGGTGGTCCCTACCTTCTCATCCTGAGCCTCCCACAACCACTCACACCCAACAGAAAGGACACTGGACCCTAGCTTCCATACCCACGACCTTTCCCCCTCTGAACTCTTCTCCAAGAACAAACCTTCTGCGTATTCCTTTGACCCCTACCATGGCTCATCTCCTTCAGCGAACTGCCCCCACCATCACCTTGTCTGGAATCCTCTCCAACCCCTCATCTTTTGGGTCCTTCCCTAATGCCTTCAAGACCCACCTGACTCCTGATCTGCCTCTTATTAGCATTCTCCAAACTCCCAGGAAAAGCTGCCCATAGGTGAATGAGCCCTCTCTACTTTCTACAACCCTCTGCAGTCTGGCTCCTGCCCCCTCCCCAAGTTACCAGTCGTCTCATCGCCACAGAAATGGCCTCAGTTGTTCTGACCTGCAGCCCCCCCACCCTCCCTGATCATTCCTCGGCCTCCATCATCAGGCTCATCATCTATAGCCCAACAACTAATTGTGGGGGGATCCCAAGTTTCTGCCCTGAGTCATTTTTCCTTCTAGTCTCTTACTTGATCTTATCTCTCATGGAATTCTCATTTTTTCCTTTTTTTAAAAATTTAAGGCAATGGGGTTAAGTGACTTGCCCAAGGTCACCGAGCTAGGCAATTATTGTCTAAGGCTGGATTTGAACTCAGGTACTCCTGACTCCAGGGTCGGTGCTCTAACCACTGTACTACCTAGCTGCCCCTCTCTTATGGATTTCCTGAGCACCTTAATGCTCAAATTTTTATATCCTGCCCAGGCTCTCTCCTAAGTGCCAATTAATCAATCAACATTCATCAAGCACCAACCTTGAGCCAGAAGCTGTGCCAATCACTGGGCACAGGAAAAAGACAGGGCCTGGCCTCAAGGAGATTCTAGTCTAAGGGGGGAGGCAAGAAGCAAACAGATACAATGCCAGTGATACAGAACATAAACAAGAAATTCAGAGACGGCAGGCACTGGCATGACAAAAACCTAGGATTTAGCTGGGGCCTGGGGGGGTGGGGGAAGGCCTGTCCCCTCCTCCCTTCTCACACTCATCTTGTGTCAGACAGCAAAGCTCCCCCCACAGTCTTTTCTGAATGATCCCACGGTATCATCCAAAAGCCCACCCACCCTCTGGGCAGTTGCCCAGATTCACGAGCTCAGTACCACCCTGGACTCTTCATCTTCACTCATCCAACCAGCTGCCAGACCCCATTTCTGTATCTGAAACAACCTTCTTTCACTAATAAAAATGGGAACCTCAGCCAGCATTTAGTTGGCACCTACTGTGTGCTTCTCACTGGAAGCTCCCAGGCTGTTATCATCCCTATTTTATAGATGAGGAAATTGAGGCAGTCTGTAGTGAAGCAACTAGCTCAGGGTCTCCCAAGTTCTTAGTGTCTGAGGCTGGATTTTAACTCCAGACCCAGTTCTACCATCTAGTTCAGGCTGTCAAGAGGCACTGAACACTGGGCCTAGAGTCAGAAAAGCCCAGTCCAAATTCAGCCTTAGGCACTTCCTGGCTGTGTAACCCAGGACAGAATGACTTCCCCTATTTGCCTCAGTTTCCTCAATTGTAAAGCATCTTCCTCACAAGGCTGCTGGGAGGATGAAAGGAGACAGTTTGGGGTAAAGCAGGTGTCACTTAAAAGTTCTCCCCATCAGTTCCCTCCCTCAGATGGCTCTGGTGTCCCCTGGTACCCAGAGATCCTCTGCCTGGAGGCTACTTCCAGCCCTGCCCTGTTAGCCTCAGCCTGCCTTACAACCCCTCTGGGTGCTTTGTCCTATAGAGAACCCTCCCAAGGGTGTTAGAACAGCAAGTGCTTCCCCACCCACATCTTTTTTATTGCTGACCACAGGAAAAACAGAGGGAATACTGAGTAGGAAGTCTGAGTTCTGGGTTCGAGGAACTGACCTAAGCCTGGAGGCATCCTTAAAAACTGGCCCCACCTCTGAGACCAAGAAGTCCCAGCAGTGGCCTGATCAGCCCTGCTGGCCCTGGCCTTGTCTGCCGCCTCCTGTGGATTGAGGAGAGCAGAGAAGCTTCTCCTACTGTAAACTTCTGGTTTTCCAAATAAAGAGCCCCCATATTACTGCAGAATTCCCCCAAAAGGGCAGAGGGCAGAGGGCAGGCTTTGCTTTGAGGTAAGCAGGCCATCACCACAACAGCAGATGTCACAAGGCCAGGACTAGGGGCTCCCAGGCCCCAGGACTTTGACAGGGTTGGGGGGGCTCGGGGGAGGAGAACTTGTGTCTTTGCCTATTCTGCTCAGGCTGGCTGATAATCAAGTCAACCAGGCGTCCTGGAACACTGGAGCCAAACTCAACCAGATGTTGGCTCCAGCAGCTGGCGGTCTCTGGAATCTGCCCAGTGACCTCTGGGTAGGGATGGGGAGGACCCTGGGGAGCCAGCTGCTGCTGTTCCGGCACTCTCTGTGTCTAAAGGACTTGACTATTGAATACCTTCTCCCTAGCCCTCTGGCAGATGGGCATCAGAGGGGTGAGCTGCAGGCCCTTGGGGGGGCACGAGCTTGGCTTCCCAGGAAAGGTGCCAAGCCCAGGAAGGGGAACGAAGTCAGGGGGCCAAACTGGAGGAATCTGAGAGAAAGGACATGTCCAGTCAGTTTTGTAAAACTAAGTAACATTCTGTGACAAATGACATTTTGGACTTGGTAACCTTGGCTCTGAGGCCTCCAGCTTCAGCCCAGGGGTTCAGCCTTGTGTTGGGAGCTGCTATGTTCCACTACAATTGCGGGCTGGGGATCAATACCTGGGGAACTAGAGGCCAGAGGCAAAACTGGGAATGAGTAAAAAGACCACACACCGCATGGCCCCCTCAACACTTTCCAGACCTCCTAAGAAGTCCACTGCTCCAGACACGGCAAGCCTTGTGCCCCTTGAAGAAAGGGCCCCTGAAACAGGGGCTGGAGGGGAAGGCAAGGCGGCACTGCAGATAAAGAGGTCTCTTTCTCTCCCCAAACCCAGAGAGAGAGACCTTGAACTCTTGTCACAAAGTCACTGATAAATTCATGGGCCTCAAGGACCCACTGCTTTTGTCATCTGGCTGCTCCAGGGGCCCCTCTTCTTGTCCCATCCCTTCAGGGGCCTGCATCTTTGGTCTTTGACCAAAAGGGACCTTGGCCAAAACTCCCGGCCCCCTGGGCTTCCTCGTGGCCCTGCCAGCTCAGCTGGTCCTGGAAGGATGGACAGAGGTGCCACTTGTCTGGACCCAAGAGGCTCTGGTAGCGTGATCTCTACAAACCCAGCGCAGGAGACTGGGGAGGTTCACTGAATAGCCTCTGCCAGGGCACTCACACATAGCTGGTTCCACCAGTGCAGATAGCCACCCTCTGTGCCATCTCTGGGCACAGGCTCTGCCCTCCAGGTCTGACAGGTAGCCCCCAACCCCTCAAACGAGAGGCCAGCCTCTGTAGGGGCTGGGGATACAGGGTGGGGCAGCCCCACCTGGTGGTCACCCAGGGGGAATGCAGGGAGAGCAAGCCTCTCGCCACTGGATCAAAGGTCATCCTTGTCCCGGGGTGACCCTTGTCGGGGGGGAGTGAGTTCAGCAGGCTCCTGCCCACAGGAGCCCCAGGGAGGACCTGATGAGCAGCTAGGGCTCTTCCCTAGGGCTGCAAAGGCTTCAGTTCATCCATGCAGCCTCAGAGACAGGACGCAAGCAGACTGGACCTCCTCCCCTAACGTGCTGGGCCTGCGACTCAGCCCCACAAGAAGCTTCTCCAGCGGTCTGTGCCTTTTGTTCCAGATAGCTCTCTCCCGGCTCTCACCCCTGCCAGGATCATCCCGTCCTCTCCTGCCCCCCTCCCATTCCTCCTCCTCTGCTCCTCCGCCTCCTATCTATGTCCATTCTTTCAGCTAGTGTTATCTGAGAATGGACAGCAGGGCTCCACCTTTGCTTGGATCGCACCATCCTGACCTTTCTGATGGAAAGAGACGCTGCTGAGGACTAGAGGCCTCAGGACTAGAGCTGGGGGGTGAGTGGGACCCCCGTTGGCTGCTTCCCCCTACATGCCAGCCTCCTACTCACAGGGCTGGTGGCATCTTTTCCCAGGCTGCCTTTACTGTTGAGACTGCCAATCTCCGTCTGGGAACTGGATTGAGACATTCCCTCGAAGAAGGGCCTACAAGGAAAGAGAGCTGGCTTCACTGATGGGGGACTGGTCACCAAGGGGGCTGGTCAGGGACCCATTCTGTAGAATGCCACCCTAGGACCCCGACCCCCAAGTCTGTGAGAAAATAATGGATGGAAAGGAGAGCAAGGGGAGGCTGATTCATCCCTAGGGGCTTTGGGAGCGGGGGAAGAGACAGGCAAACCCTCCTAAGGGGTCCAGGGACCCACTTGAGCTTGGGTTTGGGGGTGCTCAGGACACTCTCTGTCTCTTCCATCTCGGGCCCACTGTCGCTGGGGTTGTACATCTCCAAGCTGTCATAGAGCTCATCCAGGTCCTCTTCTACTTCCCGGATCTGCTCCCTCGAGACATGCTCCAGCCCAAAGCCCACCTGTGGGCAAACATGCCAGGAATCAAGGCCTCCAT
Organism: Macrotis lagotis; assembly: GCF_037893015.1. Lineage (NCBI taxonomy): Eukaryota > Metazoa > Chordata > Mammalia > Peramelemorphia > Peramelidae > Macrotis > Macrotis lagotis. The sequence continues at coordinate 282,652,404 of NC_133660.1, forward strand.
CTGAGCCAGCGAGGGGCAGCAGAGGGCACAAAGTGGATTGGGCTCCCTGCCTTTCAGGGCTCTGGGGGAACATCACTAAGTTGCTTCCCCTCTGGGCCTCAGTTTCCATATCCATGAGGGAGTCAGACCAGATGCCCTGCTCCATCCTGAAGTCAGTTAATCCAACCCTTTTATTTTAGAGGCGACCAACTCTCCCTTTCGGTACAAATCCCTGGACTTGAAAGCTGGTGATTGCTCTCCAGGCAACTGATGGTGGTCTTTCCCAATTCTTTTCAAGGATGGAGGGAATTCCGCAGGTGTCCCTCCCAAGGAAGCAGGGACAAGAAAGCCCCAGGGGCCAGGGTCTTGTTCTTGCCGTGGGGAGCTAGCTCCCCTGGCCTGGATGCCCAGTGGTAAGAGAGACTGCACCCCAGGCCAACTGGACACAGCACACTGCGGTCCCCCTGCCCACAACAGAAGGAGAGCAGCCACGAGACAGACTGCTCCGACTTTCTGATTAACTATGGATCAAATATGGTGGGGTCTTCCTTGCTCACTCCTTAGCAGCAATTCCACAAGAGAAAGGAAGGGGATAGGGTGGGGAGGTTCAAAGGAAGTCAAATCCCTCATTAATCTGTGACTTGTAGGTCCTAAGAGAGGATGGTCAGTTTAGAAACTAAAGCAATTTCTTTCGACACGACTGCAAATCTCCTGCTCGAGAGTCCTTGGGCATCTATCCTGCCCAAGATTAGGAAGGAGGGGGCCTGGGTATACCTCATCGGAGACTTTAAACCTCTTCAGCAGGGCCACAAACTTCTGCTTGATGTTAGGTTGCTGCAAGGACACAAGGAACAAGCATCATCAGACAACACTTGGAGGTCATCCATGCCAGGCACTCACCTTCCAGGTCCAGACAGGACAGGGCTATCACCGCCAACAAAGAGAGTGCTTTGGCAATGGTGGACGGGGGAGCTATTTTCCTACCTCCAAGGTCAAACCGCTGCTCTCTGGGGCTGGGGCTGGAGGGTAGAGGAAGGCAGTGGGCTGCACCCCAAATGCCCAAAGCCACATACAAGACTTCTGGGAGTGTCTGGGGCTGTGGCCCCCGGCTAGCTGGCCAAGTGGCAATCGATGACTGGGAGGGGACAACATCTCCCAGTGGAGGACCAGCTCCTAGGATTTGGCTTGATGTCTCAGTGTGCTCAGAATGAGTGGCAGGAAGGCTTAGGGCAGCCATGAGGAGGTTGACCACTCACAATGTCAGAGGGAAACTAAGGCTCAAAGATACTCCCAGCACACTGAACTCCAAAAGCCCAAGGGGAAGGTGCCCCCAGTTCTCAGCCCAGGAATTTCATACTTGACAACTGACTCTGGAGTGACATAGAGAATGTGAGAAAGAGAGAACACCCCTCCAACAAGACTAAGCTCCCAGAGGGCAGGTGCCCTCTCCACCCCCAGGACATGCTCCCCCCTCACCCGTGTGATGGCCGAGGCAGAAGTCAGTTTCCTGCGCGTCTTCTTCACTTTACGTAGATCCTCGTCTTCATAGAACAAGTCCTAAAGGAAGAACAGCCTCAGTGCCCCCTGCTCTCCCCAGCAGGCACCTTGTCCAGGGGCCAGCAAGGGGGAGCGTTACCTGGCCATGCAAAGGGTCATCACTCCCTTCCTGCTCAGATGAGAAGCTCTCCTCCTCCTCTTCTGAATAGTTGTCAATATCTGGAGAACGGTCTAGGGGGGGCAAAGGCTATGGTGAGGGCTGAGAGAGAGCCCAAGGGCCCTCGGGCATGGCACTCCATCTCCCTGGGGAGGGGGCTATGAAAGCCAGCCGGTCACTGGGTCTGGGTGAGAAGCAGGGAGGGGGGCCCCTCACCAGACAGCTTAGACTTGATCCCTTCCTGGTCGATGGGCTGGCTCGACAGCGAGTAGATCTTGATTTCAGCCACAGGGACAGACACGTCCTTCACGTTGCTGTGTAGGCCGAGGACGAGAACGCCTTCATTGGGATGCTGCATGACCTGGGGGGGAGAGGAGCCGAGGCACAGGAGCTCAGGCTCACTGCACAGTAGTGATGGAATGACCAGAGAACCAAATCCAGAGCTCCCAGAGAATCGGCCCCATCCTTTCCTCCCCTTTGTATGACCCAGAGGCAGGGAAGAGGAATCAGCCGGCCCTGCACCCTTGATCTGGGTCACCTGCAAGGAATGCCAGGCCCCCACTCACCTCTGCCATGTTGATCAACCCCACAGCCAGTGTTTTGTAGCCCAGGATGGTCCGGTTCTTGTAGCGCTTTCTCCTCTGAAGCATGATCTGAAGCTTGTTGGCATCGCGCTTAAGGAAATGAGGGTACTGCAAAGGGCAAAGGAGAACCCAAGGGGGGCGTGAGCAGGTGGTTGGTGTGGGCCCATGGTAACAGGGGGAGCATCATGGTAGCCCTGATTGGATGGGCACTTCTACCCCTATTCTGTGTTGGGGGAAGAGGGAGCTGCCATGACATCCATGCTGATGAGGAGTGAGAGAGGGAATGTGACCTTGCAGAGGAGCTTCCTGGGCAAGGGCCTGTGGGCCACCTCCAGGCCCCAAAGCCCATCCTGCACCCCTGTGGCTTCTGTATTGCTAGCCCAGCTAAGGGGCTCCCACTAAGATTCAGGGCCCAAGGTCAGTATCCCTTCTAAAAGGGAAGGTAAAGGAGCCCCGGGGGGGGGCCCTCCCCCATCTCTAAGAAAAATCAGAGTGGAAGAGCTTCAAGGGGAAAAAGGCCCCCAGGGGATCAGAGTGACTGAACATCTGGAGAGGAAGAATCTGCCTGTCTGCTAAGAAAGAGGGGGACTGACCCTCAGAGACCAGGAGGTAGAGGAAGGAGAAATGGATGGTGGTGGGGACATCCTGGGGGGTGGGGGGGCTAGCTTTCTGTCAGAGGAGTCTGGATCCCAGCTGTAACTAGAGCAATGAGAAGCTCCCAGCCAGCGAGTAGTGCACCCCAGGAGGGCCAAGAACCTTAACTAGTGCCACAAACGGGGATGGTTCCAGAGGACTGGGAGCTTGCCCACCACCCAAGAGAAGCTGCAGAATGAGATTGGTACTTTTTGGACTGGTCAGGGTGGAAATTTGTTTTTCTTGGCTACGTACATTGGTTACAAAGGTTCTGTTTTTCTTTTCTTTCTTCTTTCCTTCCTGAAAATGGAAGGGGTGGGTGCCAAGATGAGAAAAAAATTTGAAAAGTATTGAAAAAAATTTTTTAAATGTGTTTGGTGAGTGGACTTTATATTGTAAAGGAAGAGGGAGGGAGAAAGCTGCTTATGCTGTGGCACACTAAGTCCCAAAGAGGGCAGTGAAAGTGTAGGAAGCCGAGCAGAGAGAACAGAGAAGCCAGGCTTGAGCCCTGCCTCAAATGCTCAGTCTCTTGAGAGACCCCAAGTGGAGGAACCATTGCAGGTGGGGGAGCTGAGGCCCATCCCTAGCACATGACCCTCTGAGGGGGTCCCATGAAACAAGAATCGGCTAAGGAGTCCCATGTATGAGAGGCCGAATCATAGGCAGAGTCCTAGCTGAGTCTGGGGGGGGGGGACCTGGGCATCTTTCTGGGTAGACTCACTGGGCTGAGTTTCAGGAGCCCAAATATCAATAAGTTGGAGTATCTGACGACAGCAAGTGGAACATGGATGGGTCTCAAGTTCATGGCACATGAGGCTCAACGGAGCCTGGAAAAAAATGATGCCTCAAGCTTAGGCAGGGCTGCCATGGGGGAGAGGGCCCTGGGGGGGCAGAATGCTGCCCAGAGACAAGCTAAGGCTCAGTGTCATTGACAAGCAGCCCCATCCAAGAGGGCGCTGCGGCCCTGATGCAGACACTCCTGTGGGAAGGCTGGCTTCTGAGCTCATGGCAGGCGAACCTCATCTTCCAGCCCCCCCCCCCCATCCTCGAGCTCCTGGAACTGGTCTGGAGTTCTCAGCTGCTCTCCACAAAGGTTGGATCAGTTCACAAGTTCACAAGAATGCATTAGTGTCTCTAGGCAGTTTTCTTTTAGTTTCTTGAAATAAAATATCTAGACTTTTCCCTCCTTTGCTTAAGCAAGGTTCTGTACCTCTTTTGCCAAGCTGTTTCCTTTCTAATTCTAACTACCTCTCTTTCCTTTTCCGTTTTTCCCCTCCAGCACTGCAACAAGCATGGTCTCTAGGAGACAGAAGCCTGCCTAACGGGGATCCTGGGTATAGGAAACTAGAGACCCGAGCTCAGGATAAGGTTCCTGAATCTGGGGTCTGTGAACTCAGTTTTAAAAACAATTTGGATCACTGCATTTCAATATAATTGACACAACAAAAAAGAGATTTAGAAAGCTTATTCTAGGAAGCTTCCCCAGTCCACCACAGACCAGGTCATCACCTGGAGGGAGAAGGTCAGCTGAAGCTCCGTCTCTGCCAGGCCGCTGGCAGGAAGAAGGATCTCATTGGAGCGAAGGATCCTTTTGGAGCCCTGAAACAAAGTTGAAACTTGTCTTGGTTGGTGTAATCAATCTGTAACGACCATTCAGTATGATCTCCCCAGACAGGGCAGACTCTCAGTCCCTGAAGACACCCAAGATGATCAGTCAGGGGATGATCGGTCATAGGAAGCCTCCACCCCCCCCTCCCCCAGCCACCCCCCAGGTCAAAGGTTAGATTGATCCAGGTGATTCATGATCTTTTTTTTGCAAGACAGTAGGGTTCAGTGACTAGTCCAAGGTCACACAGGTTTGAACTCAAGGCTCTCCTGACTCTAGGACCTGAGCCACCTCACTTCCCCATGTGTCTACTTCTTTTTCTTTTGCTAAAATTTATTTTCATCCACATACGCACGCATACTTTTAAGTTACAACATTTCCTCCCCTTAGTGGTGGACGGTCAGGTTAGCCCTGGACATACATAGTTTGATAAACATGTTTCCAGATTAGTTATTTTCAATGTGAGGAATTAGGATTAAGAGAAAGAGATACAGCAGAGACCATTTTTATAAAGTGTCCATCAGGTTCTGAAGGGTTGATTTTTCTGTGTGTATTTTGTTTTTCTTCCTCTGGATGAGGATAAATAGTCCATCACCAGTTTAACAGGGTTGTCCCAGCTCTTTGAACGGCTGAGAGGAGCTGCTGCCATCAAGGTAGTTCATCTCACAACGTTGTTGTTCATGTGGACATTGTTCTCTTGGCTCTGCTCCCTTTGCTCAGCATCAGATCCCATAAATCATTCCTTGCTTCTCTGGAGTCTGACCATTCATGGTTTCTTATAGAACAATACTATTCCATAGTATTCATGTACCACAACTTGTTTAGCCATTCCCCAATGGCTGGGCATCCTCTCAATGTCCACTTCTTTGTCACTACATAAACAGCTGCTATGGATATTTTGGAACATGTGGGACTTTTCCCAATTTTTTTTTAATTTCTTCTGGATATAGTCCTAGAATTGGACTTTCTGGGTCAAAGGGTTTGAACAGTTTTATTGCTCTTTGGACATAGGTCCATATTGCTCTCCAGAAAGGCTGGGTCCATTTACAATTCCACCAGCAATGCATCAATGTCCCAATCCTCCCACAAATTCTGCAACATTGATCACCTCCCCCTTTTCTCATCTTGGCCAATCTGACAGGTGTGAGAGGATACCCCATTGTTGTTTTAATTTGCATTTCTCTAATCAGTAGTGATTTGGAGCATTTTTTCCTATGATTATATATAGCTTTAATTCCTTCATTTGAAAACTGTTTGCTCTTGTCCTTTGAATGTGTCTTCTTTTCTTGAAAAGTTTGTCCTGAATTCTTCCCATTCAAGAACTGGTTGCTTCTAAGAAAGCCACTTCCCATAAGAGTCTACGCTGGCAACAGCCTGGAAAAAAGAGGACAAGGCGCCAGCCACAAACAGGAGAAGTCTGTGACAAGGGCTACCCTTGTGTGACTCTTAGACTTCAATTCTTGGTCACAGTTTGTGTCCTATGCTGAGAGTTCCCATTCCTCAAACTGGATATGAAAGGCCTTGGCAGACAGAACCTCAACACAAACTCAACACAGCCCAAAGAGAGGCACTCTTGCCCCCAAGCAGGCTGGTGGTCCTGACCTCTCAGAACATACCAAGACCTCCAGAGAGGGCCGTCTGCTTCCCCATCCCACCCCTGCTGGTCTGGCCCTCTGTGGTCAGATCCCACACCCCACAACAACCCTTCATATTGTGGCAGATGGCTCACTTGCTCTTCTGACCAATCATCAAGGGTCATGGCCTCAAGGCCTTTCCCAATCCAGGCTCCCCCATTCTGGGGGCCTGGAGCAAGACAAAACACTCCTCATCCTTATTTCAGGAGTCCAAGACAATGGAAATTCATCTTTAGGCCCCTTCAACACAGCCAGGTCTACCTTAGCACTCTTTCCTTCCCTGGTGATAGATGGAAAAATCATGAAAGGCTTGAAAACAATGGAATCAGAAAACTTTGTCCACCCCCACTCTAGCTAATGGCAGTGTGTCTGTCTCTGGAGCTCATGCATCAAGGAGGGCACATCCAGCTGTGTAATTCCTCATTTGTTTTGGCACAGGAGGGGTTCCCTTGATGTTTGAGATTGGGGCACCATGAATGGTAAGAAACTCAGCAGGATAACCTCAGCTCCTTCTACAAGAACCAATGGAAAGACAAGAGACTGTCAGGATCTCTTCTTCACTGTGTATCACTAGGGAAGATGAATGGTGTACGAACTGTCCTGAGGGATGAAAGGCGCCCATTCTGCCTGGGCAGGCAAAAGTGCTACTGGCAGGCCTAGGAGGCCTCGATCCACCTGCCATCTGATATTTGGTCAAACTAGTTTCTGATCACCTACAAGATGCAAAGCACCTAGGAGATGCAGTGTGACTCAAAAGCAGCTGAGCCTGTGGCTCCCGTGCACTGTGATCACTCTGGGCCTGGGGGGCTAGTTGTGCATAAATGAGCCCCTTTCATTTCCCCTGCCAGGAGTCAGAGGCAGAGCCGTGCCAGGGCAGATTTAAACAATTCCAGTTGGACTAAACTTTACTTAAACCATACAAACAGATCTGCAGAAGCTGCTGAAGTGCCAGAGGATATGTGTAAACCACATTTATTCCCAGGATTAATTTTCTCCACTTAATGAGCTGATGGCAGCTTCCCAGTATTGGAGAGGACGCAGGACTCTGGAGACCCAGAAGTGGATTGGGAGGCTGCCTGGCTCCGACAGTGGCTGCTCTGCCCCTGATGTTTGGGGAATCCAGAGCCACGCATGTGGAACAAGATGCTGATCATCCCGGGTCTCACTCTTTGGCTCCTGACATTAAACATCCTCTGCAGAGGCCTGAAATAATTCCCCAAACCCATTCTCCCTTAAGGAGATGACTCTGTGGTCTACACTAAATAAAACTGAACAGCTGACCAAGAAGAGAGACTGGAGGGACAGAAGCCTTCTGATTGGCTTCCTTGGCTTGATTCTCTGCATAAACATGTGCAAGAAGTTCCAAACCCTGTGACCCAGCCTGGGGTGGGGGGAGCTGCAGAAGGTGGGTCTCAAAGCTCATCCAGCCCAACCTGGGCCCAACCAACAACTGGCCAGTTTCTGGCCTTCTCCTACTTTCTGGTCAGTACAAAGTTGTTTTGCCCTCAGGCTGACTGCTCTTATTCTGCTCTGCAAGGTGAAGCAGAGAAGTTCCGAAGCCTCTTCAGAGATGATGCCCCCCAGCCACCCTTCCCATCCAGACCCACCTTCTCTCATCTACAGCTTTTCTGGCCCTGCCCCACATGCTGGGTCAGGAAGAGGAGAAGGGGAGGGGGAGAAGGAAGGAAGAGCCTTTCTCCTCCCCTCCCTCTCTTGATCCTGGTAGCCGCAATCTACGGCCTCCTGGTCATTCTCCTTGGTCAGCTCTTGGCTCAGTTTTTCTCTCTACCCTGAATCCTATCCATAGACCCAGGGAGAGGAATATGTTTATAAATAAAGGTGATGGAAAAACATAAACTATTAATAAAAATTTAAAACTTTAAGAAGAAAAAAATTTCTGGCTTAAAAAGATAATGACAAGTCAGAACATGCTCAGAGGATGACCACAATGGTCAAGAAACTAAACTGTGCCACAATATGTGTGTATGTGTGTGTGTGTGTGTGTGTGTGTGTGTGTGAGAGAGAGAGAGAGAGAGAATGAATGAGAGAAAGAAGGCTTTGTCCCATGGAGAGAACATTAAAAATGTACATGGTCATACTTCTCAATTTTTTCCATTCAAATCAACAAGTCTAAAGTGTGTCCAGAGTGTTGGGTGCTCTGTTGGTACAGGGGCTAGAATGTTAGGTTAGGAGTCAGTTCCTGGGTTCAAATCCTTCCTCAAACACTTCCAGCTGTGTGACCCTGGGCAAGTCGCTTCACTCTGCTTCAGTTTCCTGGAGCTGGAGAAGCAAAGGACAAACTATGGCCAAGAAAACTTCAAATGGGGTTACTAAGAGTAGGATGTGAATGAAACAACCAAACAACAGTAGGATGTAGGAATCCCTTTGTTTTCCATTTTGTCTACTACAAAAAGAGCTTCTGTCAATATTTTTGTACAAAAAGGAGGACAGAAGGACAAAGGACACTGGCACACTGAGTTCTCACCTCCCCTGGTCACTCACGAAGAGGTCACACTGAATAAATGGGAGGCACAGTGTGCATGTAGAGGTGAAGGCAACTGGCAAAGTGAACGCCCTAGAGGAGACAGAGACAAGAAGAGCTGCATCCTTGGGTTCGGTTCCCAAATGTGCTCTCCAGTATTTAGGGCTCTCTGCAGGGTGCCTCTGTGAGTCCCAGAAGGATACAGGAAGCCTCAGTGGGACGTTCTGAGGATGGACAAAGGAACCTCTATAATCACTCTCAGCGACTTACAAAAGAGGTGCCAGAAAATCCAAAGTATTACTATTATTAATGTTTGGGAAAATATACAATTCTACATAATAATGATAAACATTTAATCAAGAAATAAATGAGGTTTTTTATTTTTTGGCAAAAGTCTTCGAATTTGGGGGTGGCAAGAGCAGCAGGGAGTTTCTGCAGAACATCCAAGATCATTTGCCCTGGAAAACAGCAGCTTTTAGCAGAAGGCATGATTCTCCAACCTGGAGCTCTGTCTGCCATCTAGGAAAAAAGTGTGCAGCCAGGGAGAAGGGAAGAGTGAGACTGGGAGGAGGTGTCCCTTCTACCTCACTCCTTGGCCACTTCTGAAGGAAGTGGAAGGAAAAGAGGTATGGGGTCCGGAGGCATTTCTCCTCTTGGGTGCCACACTAGAGACTGCTTTGACAGTACTCCTTCTGCCAGGCGGTCGCATGGACACAGCCTCTCCTTTGGGGATCTTGGGGAGCCTTGGCAACTTCTCCATATCCCTGTTATATTCCCTCCATGTCCCAAGCAGGGGTCAGATCTGCTTCACTTTTTCCCAAGAATTCCTCCTAGTACAGTGAGCTTGGACACAGGAAGTCCTTAGTTAGCCACATATCAGAGTCTATGCCAAGGGGGGGGAGTGGTGCAAACACAAATGAAAAGAACAATCCTTGACTTCTAGAAGCTTATGTTCTAGTGTGGAAGACAAGTCCAGAAGTTTGGGTTGGTAGGCAGGGGAGCTGAGTCTTGGGGTGTCATCAATGGCCTGAAGGCAACCAGAGCCCTCCTCAGGTATCAAAGGTCTGGGACCTCCATGAGTAGTGGTTGGGGGCCACTTGCCCCTCCAATGAGCTCCTAGTAGTCAGGGAACTGCAGTCTTGGGACTGCAGGGCATTTGATAACAAGGAGTAGTCTGCTCCACCCAGCGTGACATCACCCAGCATCTGCTGGACAGCTCCAATGGATGTCCCAAAAGCCCCACAGAGCTCATTCTTTCCCCCCAATCTCCCACCCCCTCTTCCAAAGGTCTCTATTTCTTTGGAAAGCACAATCACCTTCTCATTCAACCTTGGCATCATCCTCAACCTCCAACCCCCTCATTTCCAAGTCCTCACTATTCTATTTCCACAAAGCCTCTCATGTCTCTCTCTCTGCACCATCATCCAGGTTGGTGCCTCCACCTGTCCTAACTATGGCAGCTCCCATCTATCTTGATGACCTTGTCCTTCAGAGCCAGCCTCCCTAGAGCCACCAAATCAAGATTCTGATGGCACAAGGTTCAGGAAGTCCTGCCATGGTCCTGGGGGCAGCTCCTCTCTTGTGTCACACTTTTCACCCTTTAACCTGCAGCCCACTAAAAAGTCTTATGATGTTTTAACAAAGGAAACCCATTTATCTAAGCATCAATCAGAAAATTCTACTGATTAAAAATAACAATAACACATGAGAATGAATGTGCCTTTTACCCTAGAGCTAGCTAGGTCTCTCTCAATCGAGGGCTAGTCTGACCCTACCCAAGGGGACACTCCCTCAAATTTCTGAGGAGAGCTGGAAATCAGTGTTCCAACCCTTTAGAAAGAACTCTTCTCCAGTCTCTCTCTCTTTAAAAAGACATGAACATCTCCCTGGAAAGCTCTGCTGCCAGCTCTACCCCTCCAGTCCTGCAATAATTCCTCCACCGATTAAAAGGTCACAGGCTGAGCCAGAAACCTATGAAAGTCCATCAAGCACTTTGCAAACACCAAAGTACCAAATCAATGCCAGTTACTCTCCAGGTCTCAGAAAGGCAGGCAAGATTAGGCTAGGCTGAGGGTTCCCTCATCCTTCCTCCCAAGGTCTGTGTCAACCTGGTCCTCATCCATCAGCTCTGGACAGTTGGTTGCTCACTTAGATCTTCCCTTGTCTGATAATTTATCATTTTAAGAAAATTTTAAAAATTGAATTGATGTGAACTGATGCAATCAATCTGGAGAGTAATTTGAAATTATACCCAAAGAGTAACAAAAACTGATCATAGGGGCTCCTGGGTGGTGCAGTGGATAGAGCACCAGCCCCGGAGTCAGGAGTACCTGGGTTCAAATCCCGTCTCAGACACTTAATGACCCTAGCTGTGTGGCCTTGGGCAAGCCACTTAACCCCTTTTGCCTTGCAAAAACCTTGAAAACCCCAAATGAACCACCGATCATACCCTATGACCCAGAAATTCCAATTCTAGGTCTGTATCCAGAAGAAATTATAAAAAAAAAGGGAAAAGTCTCACATGTCCCAAAAATATTCATAGTAGGGGTTTTTTTTGTAGTGGCAAAGAATTGGAAATCGAGGGGATGCCTACAATTGGGAAAATGAGTAAACAAGTTATGGTATGTGGATACTATAGAATAGAAGAAGAAACCATGAATGGTTAGACTTTAGAGAAACATGGAAAGAATTACAGAATCTGATGCTGAGCAAGGGAGCAGAACCAAGAGAACATTAACAACAACATTGTGAGATGATCAACCTTGATAAGCAGTTACTCTCAGCAGTTCAGAGAGCTTGGACAACCGTATCAGACCGGCTATGGAAAATGCTATTCCTATCCGGAGGAAGAAAAATAAAGCACAACAAAAAACCCTTCAGAATCTGATGAACTCTACATACTTTTAAAAACTCTCTCATATATTTCTTTCCTATCTCATGGTTTTCTTTCTTTTCCCTTTATCCTAATTCTTCATATTGAAAATGACTAATCTGTAAACGTATCAACACAATAGTCACCTGACTGTTCACCACTGAGAGGAAGGGAGTAGGAAGGCAGGGTGGAAGGAAATTATGTAACTTAAAAACATGTATGCATGTGGATGAATGTTGAAAAACTTTCAGATCATGTAACTGAAAAAATAAAATATCAACTGGGGGAAAAAAGTAAAAAAAATTGAATTGAATTTTATTTTATTTTCAAACAAAGATCAGCTTCTGTCCCTTTCAGCTTGCACCCCTCTCCCGAGGAAAGCACAAAAAAAAACCAAATCCCTCGTCATGGAACGCAGGGTCAAGTCAAACAAAATTTCTCACTTATGTCTAAAAAACCATGTCTTAATCTGCACTCTATCTGGGCTGGTGGTTGGTCACTGTGATAATGGCAGGCAGGTGGCGCTGTGGAGGAAGAGCTGGGCCTGGGATCAGGAATAAGTGAATTCAAATCTGACCTCAGGCACTTCCTAGCTGGGTGACCCTGGGTCAGTGACCTCAGACCTGTCTGCTTCAGTTTCCTCATCTGTAAAATTAGCATCTCTGCCAAGAAAACCCCAAATAGACTCAAGGAGAGTCAGACTTGACAAAAATCCAGTGGCCCCAGGGAGACCTGATGACTTGGTAGACTTGGTAGGTTCAGCTGTTTCATGGGTTCAGAATGGATCCACTTCTGCTCCCATTTAGTCCACGGTGTCCACCTTGTCCAGAAGAAAAAGCACAAGCAGCTGGCTGACCATGCTGGGTTAACATCGAGATGAACCAGGCCCCTGGCAAGGGCCTAGGAACTCATCCAAAAAGACAGGAGGTAAGCTTGGTACAACCTGCTGCTACTTTTTTTTGTTTTGCCAATGCTCTTTTCTTATTTACAACCCAAGCAGTAGCGCATTGATCCCTACTTTGTGGCATCTCGGCATCAGAGGCTGCATTGAGGGCACCGTCATCTGTGAAAACATGGTCCTGCACCAACACTCCTCCACTTTGTTCTTGGCTTGGAGCCCTTACAAGTTGAAGAATCTGCCATCAGTGCCATGGCTGACCTTGAGACTGTGTTCATCCTCAGTGAAGGTGTTTGATAAGATGGCCGACAACATCATGCTAAAAAATACAGGAGCAATGCCTCATCCTCATTTTACTCCATTGGTGACCAGAAATTCTCAGGAATTCTTGAGTCCACTCTCTAGACCCCGGACATGCATACTGTCATGAGACTGATGGACAATACCAATGAACTGCTCCAGACAACCAAATTTGGACATAATTTTCTATAAACCCTCATGGCTAGGGGCGGCTAGGTGGCGTAGTGGATAAAGCCTTGGAGTCAGGAGTGCCTGGGTTCAAATCCTGTCTCAGACACTTAATAATTACCTAGCTGTGTGGCCTTGGGCAAGCCACTTAACCCCATTTGCCTTGCAAAAACCTTAAAAAAAAAAGCAAAAAAACAAACAAACAAAAAAAACAAAAACAAAATCCTCATGGCTGATGGTATCAAAGGCCTTGGTCAGATCTACAAATGATGTATACAGACCTCTGTTCTGTTCCTGCTCATTTTGCTCTAACAATGAACACCCAGATGCTCCATCAGCCAGCACCACACCATCCACATGTGGAACCACTGATGCCAGCAAATGGAGAAGTTGTGAGTCCTGTGAACAAGTTCACTCACCTTGGCAGAGGAGTTTGGGAGGCTCCAATACAAAGTGTGGGAGAGGAGAGGATTAGACTGACTACTAGACTGAAGGTCTACAGAGTTGCTGTGCTGACCTCATGGCTATATACCTGGACAGTCCACCAATGCCAGGCCAGGAAACTGAATTGCTTCCATTTAAATTGTTTTAGGAAGATTCTGAAGTTCACCTGGCAGGAGAAAATCCCAGACACTGAGGTCCTTTCTCAAGCTGCCTAGCATTCCAACATTCCTACAGTGAGTGCAATGATGATGAGCTGGATACCTTGTTAGAATGTCAGTCATGTTTGTCAAAAAAACTATTTTATGGAGATCTCACCCAGGGCAAGTGCTCACAAGGCGGTCAGAAGAACCGATACTGAGACACCCTGAAGGTCTCATTGAAGAACTTTAGAGTTGATTGTACAGTGTGGGAGACCCTGGCACAGGACCACCTTAGCATGGTGTCCCCCCATCAGAGAGGGGGGCTGCCCTCCATGAGGAAGACAGAATGGAAGCAGCTCAAAGGAAACGTGACATCTGTAAGTTTAGAGTACTACCCCAGGAGTTCCCATGGACTATTTGTGCCCGACTTGTGGTAGAGCATTTGGAGCTTGTATTGGTCCAATCAGTCAGTCAGACATACTGTCATTTATGTCAAACATAGTTTCCTCTCTGAGCCATTTCCAATGAGAATAAAGGCTCCCTCATTCCCCTTCACCTTCCCCCCTTCCATACCATTGCAAAAGCTATTTCCTGACTCTTTTACATGAAACATCTTAGTCTATTCTACCTCTCCTTTGCTTTCTCCCAGTACATTTCCTTTATATTATACCTTCAGGTTTGACTCTCTCCTGTGTCTTGACTATAAGAGCTCCTATCTGCTCTAATAAATGAGAAGGTTCATATGTATCATCTTCCCATGCAGGAATACACACAGTTCATCATCATTAAATCCGTCATAATTTACCCTTCTTATCCACCCTCTCTATGTCAAACATAGTGATGTCATTTTGGTATTCTTCGACAACCAACCAACAACATGGTCATGGTTAATCCACTCATAGTGACTCACTGAACTTTACTCTGTAAGAAAGACAAACAGGGAAGCAAACCAAAGGACACTAAACAGGGGTTCTGCCCCCGTGGCTCCCCCTCCTCAGAAAAGTGAAGTCTGCTCCATCAACAAAGGGTCTATTCTTGGTAATTAATTACTCATTAGCTCAGATCCTGAAAATCTCCTTGTAAAGATAAAGCCTCTTGAGTAGGGTCTGAAAGGCAGCCCAGGATCCCAGAAAAGGGACTACGGGCACCAGGGGCCTTGATCCTCACCTGCAGCTTCACCGCGATGACCACGGAGTTCAGGTCTTTGTCCATTTCCTTCAGCATGACCAGCTTCTTCAGGGTCAGGTTGAAGAGCCTAAGGAAGGAGAGAAAAGAGCCTGTCAGAGGAAAGATCCCAGGGGCTGTGATCAATCCAAGGACATGACACTGCTCTGAAGGAAGCCTCTCAGGGAAGGAGAGAGCTCTGGTTAGGATGCTCCATGTGGGGGCACAAAGAGCTGGTTGCTGGGTCACGTGGTCATCATATCCACTTGATTCTTTTGGAGCAAGCCTTGACATCACTATCTGTTGGCTGAATGATGTAGGAAAGGGCCTCTCTTACTCATCTACAGGGAGCTCCCAACCCACACTGGGGGTGGGGGGGAGGCCAACCCTGGACCACAGAGTTTTCCTCCCCTAGGATGGAGTAAAGAGGGTTCTCAAAGCTTTGTGCTTTCAAGTCAACCCATGATCCAAGGCTTAGTCAAATGATTTCCAACAGCTTTCTTGCCCCTGCGAACCCCGAGTTAGCCCTGAGCTCTGCAGAGCAGCAGCTTCATCCCTGTCCAGGAGGTCATGCGCCACGTTCCCTCCCTCCTCCTCCAGGGGCAGGCTCCTAAGCCAAGAGGAAGCCAGGCAGCTGGAGAACCTTCTAGCTCTGAGTCTGTCAGTGCATGATGACAAATTGAGACTACCAGCCAGCATGGACAGAGGAAGTCTTCATGCACTCACACCTGGCTTGTTCGGCTACACAGAGGCTCAGGAGAGCAAGGTGGGTATCCTGGGGGTGGACTGGGCCGACTGTCCACTCCTCACCCCCCCCAACTCGTCAGAGAACCAAGAGGTCTGGCTGCTCCAATGGGGTCTATGCCCAATCCAGCCCAGGCACCATGTCTATGTCAAGACGCTTTCTGGTTCTGGCCTGGGCTGGCAGAGCCCACATATCCAGGCCTTATTCCTTAGCTGCAAATATCAGTTAGTCTACATTCGGTGCGTGCCTACTATGGTGTAGGACTGTGGTAAGCACTAGACAAGAGAGACTAAAGAGGCACTGTCCTTCCCAGAGACACCTCAAGCCAGACACAGCATGAATAAGAAAGAATTAACAGGCCAAGACAATTCTAAAGGACTCAGGATAAAAAAAAAATGCCAACTACCTCCACTGCCAAAGAGAATGCAGACTGAAGCACAATATTTCAGGCTTTATCTGTACCCCCCCCCCACCCCGCCCCCCTGCACCATGGCAAGATGAACCATGTTCTACTGATTTCACAAGTACAAATGATATCACATTTCTTGCCTTCTCTACGGGTGGGAGACAGGCAGAGGGAGAGAATTCGGAATCAAGTTTTTAAAATCAACACCAGAAACCAATAAATAAATTTATTTAAAAAAAGTTAACAGAAGACACTGGAATAAGAGATTGGAAGGCCTTCCTGCAGGAAGCAGGATCTTAGTTGGGAGGACAGCAGGGAGAGGAGTGGGTGAGGAATGGTGTTCCAAGGTCAGAGATGAGCAGTCGGGAGCAGTCTAGGAGTGTTGAAGAGAGCAGTGGAAAAGGACTAGAAAAAGGAAGGGGCTAGCTGCTAGGAAGGGCTTTGAATGCCAAATTAGAATTTGAATGCCAATGCTTCTGAAGGTCAGAGAGAGCCAAAGGAATGGATCCTTTGGTGTCTGAATGGAGTATGGGGGGGGGGGGAAGCCTGGAGACAGACCCTCCAAAGGCTGTCTTCAGAAGAGAGAAGGGGGTATATTCAAGAGACAATGAAGTGAAAATCTACAGGCCTTGAATACTAAGGGTAGAGAGCAAGGAGTTAAGTGTAGGAGGACTCCTAGCCTGGGGGTGTTGGCTGCAGTCTTAAGGAAGAGGGGGATGGGGAAAGATCACGAGGTCCCTTTTGGACATGCTGAGCTGAAGATGTCTCCTGGACGTCTAGAGTGAGATGCCTAAAAGGCTGAGGCTGGAGGTGAGCAGAGAGGAATGGTCAGCTCAGTGGCATGATTTTCTCCTCCTTGTCCAGAATTACATGAGTGAAGGCTGAGGGCTGGGGAAGGGGGAAGATCAAAGGAGGCTTGGCTGGCATCAAGAGGGGGCAAAGAGGAGAGGATTGAGGGGTCAAAGAATGGATGAGGAATGGGGTGATGTAAGAGAAAGGAGAGGGAGAGATGGACATGTGTGGCTGACTTGAGGTGAGGAGCTCACAGCATGTCCAATGGTTAGGGGGCTTGAGGGCAGGGAAGGGGAAAGTCCACATCAGACAATGAACCAAAGTTTGTGACAAAGATTACACCCAGATCTTCACAACCAGCCTTTCAGGGAGGCACTATAGGAGTCCCACGTTACAGCTGGAAAACCTGAAGCAACAGAGGCTTCCTGACTGCCCGGGGCCACCCACCTAGTGAAGTGTCTGAGGTCAAATCTGAACTCACATCTTCCTGACTCCACTGTACCACCTTGCTGTCCTAGAATCAATATGGATGATGAAGGTCCCTAATGTGAGGACAGGAGTTGGGGTGGGGAGAAAAACTGTGAGCAGAGCCCAAGCTCACTGAGAAAAGAAGGGGAGAGACCTGGAAGTCTACAGACAACAACCATCAGGATTCTATTGACTGGCAGATATGAATAGTATGCACCTCAAAGAAGAGAGGCTAGGGAATGAAGGAGAGAGGGAGGGAGAATTTGGAAGTGACAATGAGGAGCAAGGGAGTCTTCCAACGCCCTCTACCCCAACCAATGAGCCAAGGAATAGTGCAGGTGCAAGCCAGGACTGGAAAGGGGAGCCAAGGAGGTTTCAGGAAAAGCTGCTAGATGGATGGCTTAAGAGAGAAAAAGATCTAGAATGAAGGGAAATTTGTTGCTTATGGAATATTCCAGAGGACAGAGTGGAAGGGAAGGCTGATCAGAACTTTGAAGAGAGAGGGTTGAGGGGGATGAGAATAAGGAATCAAGTGGTGGGGAATGGGATTAGGAGGATGTAGAGGGGATGAGCAGGTGTGAGAATTCATCACAGAGAGGAGGGTGCCATTCCTTTTCCCAAGGGAGGCTAGAGACTGAGATTGAACCAGATGCACCAAAACAGAAGATAGTTGTCAAATGGAAGGCCCTATCTCCCTGCTCATTGAGAATAGGCAAGAAAAGGTGCAGCAGGACAAGGCCCACTCCTCACTGATGTTCAGGAGATGAAGGTGTGAGGACCCAGGCAAGTTGCTCCTCTAACCTGGGCTTTAGGAATTCATGCCACCTCCCCATCTTCCATCATAGGCAAATAGGCAAGTTCTGCTTTGCAAATTTAAGAATTCTGGGTCATTCTTATAAATCTGAAAGCAGAGGAGGAAACAAGTGAACATGGAAGGAGTTAACACAACTAACTGCAAAGAGAAAGCTGAAGACACCAGCTGCTTGAGGAGCTGTGGGTTGATTCCTCCTCCCTCAGAGACATGTGCACCAGAAGGTCTATGACTGCGGGAGCATGAGAAACAAGGCCCCCAGGGGAGGGGAGCACAGGGCTGGGGAGGGGAGCACGGGGCTGGGGAGGGGCAGAGACATCAGATGGCAACACAGACTTGCATGTCTCCTTTTAGAGGGAAGCAGAGCTCAGACTGGGAATGACTGCCTTTTTTGCTGCTATTGGACACATTTCATCAGGGAAAGGGAATCAAGATTTTCTCAAGCAACAGATTTTGAATGGGTTCAATGATGATCCAGCCATGGGCTCTGGTCTTCTGGAAGCAATTAAAGGCCAAGAGCCTGCTCTCACCTGGCTGATTCCAGAGCTCAAGTGGATCCCGGTACTTCCTTACTTGAGCTGCCCCAGCCTCAGAGCAGCCCCTCTTCAAAGAAACACCAAGTGTGGACAACGTGGCAGCTGGGATCTTCCCACAACCCTCCCGCACTACACAGATGCGTCTAAAGGTCCTGTCTGACCATACGACTCCCAGCTCAAAAGCTTCTCTCCTGGTGGGCTTTGACGAAAGACTTTCACAACATGACCCTGTCTACTTCTCCACCATTTTGTGGTTGCTGTTGTTCAGTCATTTCAATTGTGTCTGATTCTGTGACCCTGTTTTGGGGGCCTTCTCCAGTGAGGAAACTGAGGCAGAGTTAAGTGACTTGCCCAGGGACACAAAGCTGAGGCTGGATTTGAACTTAGGGCTTGATGCTCCCTGGCCTGGGGGCTCTACCCACTTCTTAGCTTTTTTGTTTTGTTTGTTTGGCAAGGCAAAGGAGTTAGGTAACTTGCTAACTAAGTATTAAGCATCTGAGATCAAATTTGAACTCATGTCCTCCTGACTCCAGGACCGGTGATCTAGCCACTGTATCACCTGGCTGCCCTCCGCTTCTCACCTTTGCTGCACATTGCTGTCCAGTCAAATTAGCCTCTTTACTTTCTGTTTCTTCACCACAAATTGCCAGGCTTTGGCAGGGGCAAGTCTGTCCCCAATGTTCACAACTCTCTTCTCATCGGTGGCACTGAAAACTAGAGCAGCCTTCAAAATTCTATTACAGAAGCAAAGGCTGGGCTTCACCCTCCCCCCAGTTCTCTACACCTGTCTGCTGTGTGTTGCTGTTGTTGAACCTAAAAACATGAAAACAGTGAGGTGGCACAGTGGATAGAGCACTGGAGGACCAGAATTCAAATCCAGACACTTGACACTAGCTGAGTGACCTTGGACAAATCACTTTACCCTGAATGCCTCACATTCAGGGCCATTCTAATTCATATCTGGCCCCTGGACCTAAATAGTTCTGGGGGAGAAAGTAAGACTGGTGACTTAACAGACTCCACCACACACAATCAAATCTGGTACTTGTTCTTGTCATGGCATCACCTCCCTGTTGTCATGGTCTTCTTTGAGAATGAAGGACAAACATCGTCATCATACAGACACCAAAGAAAAGCATCTCCATGGTTACAACAGAGTCTAAAGAAGACAGTCAGTGAAACTGCTTAAAAAGTCAACAAACAGTTCAAGATAGAACCAACAAGGGGCAGCTAGGTGGCACAATGGATACAGCTCCAGTCCTGGAGTCAAGAGGACCCGAGTTCAAATACAACTTCAGAAGCAAGTCACTTAACCCTATCACCTTGCAAAGAAAAGGGGAGGGGAGTATTTTCAGTCCTCTCCCTGGACTCCCTCTGGGTTATCTCCCATTTACACTGTTTATATCCTGTATGGATGTGCACAGTCTCCTCCATTAGCCTGTGGCAGGTTCATTATCATAATAGCTAATATTTCTATAGATAACATGTCAAACTAGCTAAGAACTGAAGTCACCCTTCCCCTCCTGAACAGGAACCGCTTGTGGGGGGGGGGGGGGCAGGAAAGCAGGAAGGGTCCAGAGGGAGCTGGGTTCCAAATCTTCCCCCCTTGGTCTTAGGAAGATTCCTGAGTTGGCTGAGGGTGAGGTCAGCCTGAAGGAAGACTCACAGCCTAAGCCCAAGGAGCTGGGGGTTCTGCTGAGTGTTCTTTCAACTATATCAACAAATGGTTCTACATATTTGTGGAAGAGGGCCCCCAACCCAGCCTTCGGAGGAGCCTGGGCTGTATTACTATTCTATCTTTGCCCACATCTCAAGACTACTTGCACTTGGCTGACTAAATGATCTTCAACTGAAAGTCCTGGATAGTCTGGTCAATACAGGGACTTGGGATGAAAAATGCTTTCACCCGCAGTGGGAAAACTGGTGAACTCTCAGTGAAAACTAAAGTGTAATTTTATTTTCTATCTTTTTTTTGCCTTTTTTTGGGGGGGGGGTAAAATGATTAATATGGAAATGTTTTGCATGATTTCACATGTGTAATTGATTTCATTTTGCATGTCTTCTAGAGAGGGTCACAAAGGAGAGCATTTGGAACTCTAAAGAAAAGAACATTAAACTAATAAAAATTTTCAAGAAAGGCAAAAAAGAAGTTCAAATACGAGCCTTCATCTTTCGATGGACTGCCCTATGGCTTCAGGGAAGATGAGTGGCATCCCATGAAACAGGAGGTAGCCCTTGTTTCCTTTGGAAAACCTGCAGAGATGCCTCTTCGTGAACCTTTCCTCCCTCTTGGTTTTGAAGGGCTTCTTAGCATTCACCATCTTCCCTTATGTGGTGTTCTAACTGATCAAGATACTAGAGTCTCTTAGTCTTTGTCCCTTTTCCTGGGATACATATCCACTCCTCACTGGCTAGTTTTCTGTTCTTCTTGGAAAAGAAAACCAAAGCAGCCTTGACTTTTTCCTCACATTTCTCCTATAAACAGAGCTGGCCAGCTGAGAACTGTTCAAGTCTACCACAAAGACTTTTCAAAGGCCCTCTCCTAATACCTCTGGGTCCATGCCAGTCTATGCCACCAAACAAGAGAGCACCTCTGGTTCACAAGAACTGGCCAACACAAAACCCATGTGTCTCATGTCAACAAGTAAAGAACTTCCTCCAAGAGTAATCCTAAATTAATTCCCGCTTTCCTTTTTGTGTTTGTTGGTAGAGCAGCCAGGAATCAAATGGTTGTTGAGAAATCCAGGGGGACCTCAGCAACTGACCTGTAGTACATATTTGCTTCCTGGCTACAGATGCAAGGAGATGATCTAGGAGAACAAGGACAAATACTTTGCTCCAGAAAAATACAAGACTTTGGAAAGTGCTTAAGAATTTGAGTTCTTCAAAAGCCAAAGCTGCAGCAGATGCTCTTTGGCATACAAAGCATGGCCAGGACTTTAGGTACAGATGTGGGGTGGGGGGTTCTAAACAACCCCAGAGGTAAGTAAGCATGCCCACCTCCAGAGCAGGGCAGGGGCAGTAACAGAAAGACCTACCCTGGACTTGGCAATCAAAGACCTAGGCTGAAGTTCCATTCCATGCTTACCTTCTCTTGGCTTCAGGTGCCCAAATTGAAAAATGAGGACAGGGTGAAAAAACGATACATGCTACCATCACTATTGTACTAGAAACATGAGCTTGGGGGCAGGTAGGTGGCAAAACGAATAGAGCATGGCCTTGGAGTCAAATCTGGCCTCAGACACTTAATAGTTACCTAGCTGTGTGACCTTGGGCAAGTCTCTTAACCCCACTGCCTGGTCAAAAAAAAAAAAAGGAAATTGAAGAAATTAGAATAGGCAATGAAAAAACAAAACTCTCACTCCTGGCAGATGATACGATGGTATACTTAAGAAAATCCTAGAAAATCAACTAAAAACTACTTGAAACAATGAATAACTTGAGCAAAATTGCAGGGTATAAAATAAATCCACATAAATCATTAGGATTTCTATATTATCAAGAAAGCTTAGCAGCAAGAGACAGAAAGAAAAATTTCATTTTAACTTACTGCAGACAATATGAAACACTTGGGAGTGAGCCTACCTGCCAAGATGAAGCCAGAAGTATATGAAAACAATTACAAAATACTTTTGACCCAAATAAAATCAGATATAAATAAATGGGAAAAGTCAATTGCTCATGGGTAGGCAGAATTCATAGGACTGAAAATGACAATTCTACCTAAATTAAATGACTTATTCAGTGCTGGATTATCAAACTACAAAAACTATTTTATAGAGCTAGAAAAAATAGTAACAAAGTCAACTGGAGGAACAAAGGGTCAAGAATATCAAAGGAATTAATGACTACAGAACTTTACTGTTTGATAAACCCAAAGACTCCAACTTCTATGAGAACACACTATTAGAGACTTAGAAAACAGTAGAGCAGAAAACAGACAGAGAGCAACACCTCACACCCTACTGCAAGATAGGATTGAAATGGGTACCGGATTTAGACAGTCAATTAGGAGAATGAGGAATAGTGAATCTGTCAGATCTATGATAAGAGTTTATGACCAAAAAGAGATGGGAGAACATTCTAAAATGCAAAGTGGATAATTTTGGCACTCGCATTGGGCAGGTGGTTTTCATCAACTGGACAATGAACATTCTTCACCTGCTTGGATCTTCCTGGCTGAGTGATTCAGTGAGACCCTCAGGAGCTCCACAAAGTTGCCAAGGCTTCTGCTGCTGTCTCTGGAGAACCCCCCCCCAAAAGAATCCCTCTTCAACTGGAACCCTTCCATCCTAGTCGCAACTACCTCAAGTGAACATCTCTTCCTGTTTCATGCATTACATCACTTTTGTGATCAGAGAATCAAAGAAGATAATCATTGTAAAAAGTTTAGACCCAGGAAGAGAGATTAGCTGTTCACTCCTCCCACAAGCCCATCTCTACTGCAGTTCAACCGAAGAATCCTGTATCATTTTGACATGTTTTGGAGGTGGGCCTCATAACAACAACAGGCACGACAGAATTTGGCATTTCCTACCTAGTTCACAACGTGATCTGTGGGACACTTCTCTAACACCCTGCTGCCCCTTTCTCACAGTCTCAAATTGGGTGCAGGTGATTCTGATGAAAACTTGAGAAGGATGTGGCTGTTGATGTTTTATCACTTTTTAAAAGTATTAACAGAACAGAGTGGTGGATCAGTGGAATGGATTAGCAACAAAAGAAACAGTTCAAAATAACTACAGAAATCTCGAGAAAGGAGCTAGCAGGGTTCTCCAATTATGTCTCCTTTCATGGACATCTGATCAAATCCGGCTATTTTCCTGAGCCCTGGCCTAAGAGTCTAAATTGAATTAATTCTACAAAATGAGTTTATATTCTACTCCGGGACTATGGCCTATTGCCCCTCCCCCCCTCACTCTTTGGGCATGGATTGCAAATGTTCGCTGAGTAAGGCAATTTGGGGGCTCTTCTGTTCTTGTTTGACATATAAAATCAGTTAAACTGTATAAAATGTCTACATATTCTTTCTTTCTTTGGTATCTCATTGTCACCCTCAATAACATAAATAGGTCAAGCTTAGGTTTTCTCAACAGCAATCATCTTTTTTCATTTTTTATTCTTTCTTCTAGCCTTCTGTTGTTATCCTTCTGTTAATAATTCAGGGATCTGGTGGGAGTGGGGGAGGGAAGCAAGAATCGGGGAAAAATTGTAAAACTCTAAATAAAATCTTTCTTTAAAAAAATAAAAAACCAAAAAAATAATTCAGTGATCTGACTGTAAATAGATATAGCTAATTCAGGATTGACTCCTATATTAGTAACAAATCATTTCCCATCAAAATATAGTTATCTCATTCTGTCATTATTTGGTGCTCAATCATGTCTGATATCTGCCTACTAATTCTTTTTTTTATTTTTATTTTCTGTTCCAAATTATCTCCTTCTATCCAGCCTCTCCCCACCCACTGGGAAAGCAAACAATATGAAATCAGGCAAAACATTTCCATTATTAGTCATGTTGCTGGGGGGGGGGGAGAGAGAGAAAGAGAGAGAGGAGACTGGGTAGAGGAAGAGAGAGTGATAAAGAGAGGAAGAGACAGAGAGTGTGTAATGTAAGAGAGAGGAAGGGGGGAGAGAGGGAGAGGGAGAGAGGGAGAGAGAGAGAGAAAAAACGCTTTCATCCACACCCCGAGTTCATCAGTTCTCTCTCTGGAGGTGGAAAGCATTTTTCTTCATGGGTCCTTCATCATGGGTTCATTGTATTGATCAGAGATGCAAAGTCTCTCCCAGCTGATAGCTGATTACTGTTCCGTCTTGAAGGGAAAAAGATTCCAAGCACAGAAAAGAATATCAAGCAGGACAGGTTTGAAAACTACAGGCTGAATTAGTTTTTTTTTTTAGGTTTTTGCAAGGCAAATGGGGTTAAGTGGCTTGCCCAAGGCCACACAGCTAGGTAATTTACTAAGTAGATGTCTGAGATGGGATTTGAACCCAGGTACTCCTGACTCCAGGGCCGGTGCTTTATCCACTGCGACATCTAGCCGTCCGAATTAATTTTTAAAAAATGCGCTATGTAATGGAGATTTACAATTTCATGTTAACATCTTTTTCTGTTATTCCATGATATGGAAACACTTATTTTATTTGGCATTTGCTAAGTTCATAATAAAAGAAAAATTTCAAATAGGGGGAAAAGAAGAAGAGGATAGATGCCCCAGTAATACAATGAATGCCAAACCAAAACAACTTCTTTTGGTTTGTATTTTTCTTGAATTTATCATATGAACTTGACACATATCAACAAAAACAAACATTTCCTTATACGAAGAACAGAAATAAGATTGTCTAGGCCATCTGGAGGTGTTTATCCTGAAGACACACCTTCCTTTCTGTGCACATTTCAGGTGAATGGTTGTCTGTGTGTAGGGAGCTGATTTTTAAGCTCCCAGCCACCCAATGCTGGGCTGGGCCTCGGGACAACTCTTGGCCTCATCAGTGATACACCCAGCCCCTGAGTAGTATTCTCTGCACAAGGGACAAGACAAAACCAAGCATTTTCCTGCTCATGGAGACACTTCTTAATTGGACAAGACAAGCCCAGATTAGAGGACACTTAAATTATCCCCTTCAAAATCAGCAGATACCACAGGACTTCTACCACTTGAATTGGGCACCTTTCCAAATCTACTTAATTACATTCTGGGGCTAATTCCTCATTTCGTTAGCAATCCCTGTATCTCATTTAATAGAAAGGAAAAGTAACATCTGTGAGCATGCTAACACCCCAGTTTGTTAAAGGGGGTGATGAGTGTTCCTACCCAATCTAGCGGGGAGAGGAGATGCCAAGATCAGAAAATCATCTTCCGGGGAATACGAACAGAGGACCTCCTTTCTCTCCACATCCTGAAGAAACATTGATTTGCATGTCCAATTTTTCAGAGGCTTCTCCCAGCAATGATAATTTAAAATTATAAACAGTGACCCTCTTCACAGTCAAGCCCCTGGCCAGAGGACCTGAGCATGTTCTGGGTCAAGAAGCAATTCTACTTAGTGTTTACCTAGGACAGGGTGAGGCAGGGCTATGTCTTGTCATCAGCAAAGGATCCCAGCCTCCATTCTGAAGGCCTAGGAGAAAAGGAAGGCCTTACCTATCTCAGAATATGAGTTAAAAATAGAACTAAGATCTGTTCAAAGGAACCAAAGCTTTCTTCCTTCACCCTGGAAGCCCACTGGATGCAAAGACTTTAAAAACCCTCCCTTCTGTTTCTTCAGTTGACCAGTAGGAGGAGGGGATGGAAACAGGCACCTTTCCATTTACAATGAGACATAGCAAGCAGATGGCCAGTTTAGAGATAGTGTGGTCTTGTGGCCAGAGCCCTGGATTTAGAACTGAGGACAGAGTCTGGGTCGACCCGGGGCAGTCACTTTGGGGTCTTGGCTTGCTGGGTGCAAGGTAAGGGGCACCTGGGACTTTCAAGGGTGGGGTGGTCCTGGGATAATTATGGCATAGTTTGGATTCTCTCAAGGAGGAACTGTTCACTGCCTCTGCCCTCTCCTCCAGGCCTGCCCATGGCAGAAGTGGGATGGGGAATCATGGGAACAGAGTGAACCCCACTGATGCCATCTTGTGACTCAGTTCTGGAGCTAGTTCAGTTCTCCTTCTATTCAGTTATGGGACTAGTCCAATTTCTGTCTTGTGAGAAAACTGAAGTTGCATTGCTTGAAACAAGTCCTTGGGGGACTGGAAGCTGGACCACCCCTGCCTGCTGCTTAGAGACCCTCAACTCAGGACCTCGGTTATGCTGACCAGAGGTGAAGATGGATGTGAGCAGATCAGCCCCATGATGGTCAATCAGTTACTGTTTCCACCTCCCTTTGATCGTTTATAGCCACCTCCTTTTTTCTGATTTCAGAAATCAAACCTATTTGCTCTCCCCCTCTCAACTCAGAAAGTCCCTAGTTTTACCTCTGATAAGAAATCAGATTTCCTAACTTTGCATCCTGGCTTCCATCCTACTGTTTTCTGTAGGTGGATCCAAGGAGGCCTGGTCCTGATTTCTTATGCAATTGGCATGCATGGTTTAATCAATCCATATGCTTGGAAACTCAAACCTTTGTTTCCCGTGCCGGTGGTTAGGCTGGGAGATTGCTACAGCTTCTTCCTCCCTTTTCCTCCCTTTTCCTCCCTGTACCCCATCAAAGCCATTCCAGTCTGACATTCCAGGTCCTGAGGCAGAATTAAAATAACATTTTAAAGATGGCAATGTAGTGCTGTCGGCAAGAAGACAACCGAGGGGGTTGGGTTTCCTTGAGACATATTTTTCCAACCACCCAAAGCAAGTTTCACCTCAGTTAAGATCCTGCCTAAGCCCTCTGGCTCTAAGTCATGTATCCGGTCGGGAGTCATTTAAAGGACATCTATAAACTAGATCTAGAAAGGGTCAGTCAAACCCAGGAAGGAAGAGGGCTCTGGAAGCTTGCTGTGTTTGTTTATAGAAATAAACAAATCCTGAACTGTTTTTTCTCTTACCCTAAAAAGCACTTCACTTCTCAGCTTCAATCACCCAATCTATCCAGGAGCTAAGGATATGAGGACAAGAAATGAAACCATCCTTCTCAAGGAGATCAGCCACACGCAAATGTGGGCAGGATAAAAACAGAGGCAAAAGGAGTTGGAGGTGTCTGGGGGAGCTCAGGAGATTCACAGTCCAGGTGGCACAGGTCAGCCAATACAAAGGCCTGGAGCTCAGAGGCAGATGTGGGGAAGGCCTGGGGCTGGCTTGACTGTGTCTCAGAGGAAAGACAGGCCGGGGCCTGACAGCCAAGCAGAGGTAATTATGTCTGATACCAGATGTGGACAGACAGGGACAAGCTGACATGGAGGCCTCAGAGCCAGGGGGGCTGCAAGGAAGGGGTGCCAAGAGCAGGATAGCTAGCACTGGACCAGATGGAGGGGAGGAGCCAAGGCCTTGGAGAGAAAGGGTGACCTTCACCAGAGAGGAGACTTGGGGCTGGGGAAAGAGCCTAAGCTTTGCTCGGGATGTCCCTAGTGGGTGACGGGTAGTGTGGACTGAAGGCAGGGCTGGGGAAAGGGGTTCTGGGAGCTGACTACACACCACAGAGCCAATGGGTTCACTAAGGAAAGACATGTAGAGGCAGAAAGGAAGAGAAGAGGGCCCAGGATCGAACCTCGGAAACCACCACCACTGGTGGTGTGGCAAGTTGCTGGAGGCAAGGGCAGCAGACTAGCCACAAGGATTCTGGGTCTCTGGGAGATGCGGATGCTAGGAATTTGGGCAACAACTGATGGGGTGGGACCATTATATGGTCCTACAACCAAGAGGGCTTTGGAGAAAAATCATCCTTCCTGATAACTGAGTTATAGGAAAAATGGTGGCCAATCTGCCGCACCGTGGAGCACATCATACCACAGCAGGCCTTGGTAGAACCACTACCGAGGGCCCAGCTCTGTGGCAGATTCCTGGGCTCTCATGGCCAAGACTGGGAGCTCCTAAGAAACAATACAAAACCTGAACTCAAACACCCTGCAGGGTTGCCTTGATGAAGGATGGTCCAGCATACCCAAGATAACCACAGCAAACATTTATAGAGCATTTTAAGGTTTGCTTGGCCAAGATTATCTCATTTAACCCTCAACTGCAGTCTTGAGATGTGGTGCTGTTATTATCCCTATTTTACAGATGAGGAAACTGAGGCTAAGAGAAGTTAAAGGACTTACCCAGGATCATAACATTATTATGTGGGTCTTTCTGGCTCAGGGGTTCAGTGCTCTATCCACTATGATATGCATCTGGACCCTCTGCAGCAAATTTATTGAGGGTATGAAGATATGACCGGGGGTGCTAGGGAGGAAATAGGCCCAATGACAAGAGCACAGCTTCATCTGGGAACCTGGGGGTTGCTACCCACGAATGCAGGCTTCTTGAAGGTCCAGTAAATGGCAGGGGCTTCATGAATGTCTGACAAGAAGGGGCTGGCCCAACTTTTCTTTCCCTTCCTTCCAGGGGCTAAACTAACTTCTGGACTGGAGAAAGTGCTAGATCCTTCCATCTGCCTCAGAGAATATGGCATTTTAAAAATTTATTTAAGGCAATGGGGATAAGTGACTTGCCCATGGTCACACAGCTAGGCAATTATGTGTCTGAAGCCACATTTGAACTCAGGTCCTCCTGACTCCAGGGCTGGTGCTCTATTCCCTGCACCACCTAGCTGCCCCAGAATACAGCATTTTTAAAACCATCTTTCAGAGAAGAGTGAGCATGAACAGCTGGGGGGTGGGGGTGGGGCTATAGGCTTCCCAGTCCCCTCCCCTCTCAGGGCAGCCCCGCCCAGCAGTCTTCCATCCTTGAACTACAAATGTGATTTTATATTTTACATACAGAGAATAGCTTTTCTCCTTATAGCACCCAAATGCTAAACCAATAAATGATCCATAAAGGCCCCACTAGGAGATGAGTGGATGCTTGTTTGGACTTCTGCTGAAGAAAGTGTGAAGTCACTCGATTATGGAAATTTCCTCATTACTGCATGGTAGATTCCCTGTTTCAATTAAACTTTGATTACAGCTGAAGTCTGATTCATCTAAAAGTCATTACAAAAACTGCCATTGGGGGATGGAGGTAAGCAGGTGGTCTTGTCAAATTAGAGGCAGGTTTCATCTCTGGGCTGGGCAGTACCCAAGTGAGTCAATACTTCCATTTCCTGGGACTCAGACAGGTATCTGAGATGAATCACAAAAAAACAAAAGGCCATTAGCTTCATCACCAAGATTTACTAAGGAGACTGGTTTCCACAGGACAAAATTTCTTAACTGCTTCATTCAATGAATAAAGGAAATTCCCAAGTTTTAGTTTCCCAACAAACCCAGTTTATCCAGTCATTTCTGGGAACAAGGTAGAGATAGCTCCCAAGAAGAGAGATGGAGCAGTTGGACAGATTCCTGGTGACATGCTACAATGAGTAGTTGGAGGACATATTGCTATGAAATGAAATGCTCCACTCTAACAGGGATGCCAGGCTTGGGGGGTTCACGGGAGTCAGGTGGGGTCCATATTTGGCTTTAACTAGAGCCCTAGATATTTCCCATAATACGGTTGTGAAGACGGTAAGGCAAGGTCAGTGTGATAGACCCGAGAGAGCTTAACAGCAGACTCAACCATCCTACCTACCTAGTGAGTCAACCCAATGGCATTGGTGACGACTGCTTCCGTGATCCTACCCATGCTCCATAATTTAGATGAAGACTGGGGAGTCCTGTTAGTCAGTCCACATAAGACAAAACTGAAAATATGGGAGCATCCACAGACAACAGAATGAGAATGAACACAACCTCAGCCTCAGTGAGCTGACCTTGGAGGTTCACTTCATATCAGTGAACCACTCCTGCTTCCTGGAGCTTGCTCTATTTTCTTCAATATGTCCTCAAACCACTCACTAAAGCATGTCGCCAGGAATCTGTCCAACTGACCCATTTTTGCTCTTGGGAACCATCTCTACCCTAGCCTCAGAAACAACAGAATAAACCTGGGTGTGTGACATTCAACAGGGATAAATAGAATCCTCCATTATGGTTCCAAAATATCATCTGTGCCAGGAACCTGAGAGTTATACAGAGGCGAGTCAGCCAATAAGGATTTAGGAGACACTGCATTTAGACAGGCCCAGCAAGAGAGATCCAAAGAGAGACAAAAAGCATGTCTTGGGGAGTGGACATTCAAAGACGCAGAACGACATGTAAACAGCCACGGACAGAGAGGGAAGGCCCTGGAAAAGGCCTCCTGTGGAGGCAGCAAGGAGGCAAGTCTTTTTAAAACAACTTAAACAATACCTTCTTTAGCAAATTATGAATTAAACAAATAATTCTATAAGAAAACTAATCAATGTTTGGTATCATGAAAGGTGCCTTATTGAAATCAAATTTATTGATAGATACAAAAAAAATCTGAATTCTTAATGAAATGGTGGTATTAAAAAAAGAAAACAGGGAGACTTCAGTGTCTGTGGCTTCATCAAGGCTGGGCAGACAACCCTCAGAGAAATCCTGGCTGATGGACTGATGCACAAGAATGAACAGCAAGCAGCACTGAGAAAAAGGAAGAAAAGAAGAGGGGGGACCCAACCAGTTCAAGGTGTGTCCTCACAAGAATAAAGGGTGTTCGCCAATCCTGACCTCATACTTTCAAGCCAAAGTACTGTGAACCCTCAAATTATAAAAACCTCAAAAACAGAGTTAAAACAAACATGAGAGAAAAATACATTAGACATGAAGTTTTATTTTCTGGGATTTACCAAACAAAACCTGCAGATAATGGAGACCAGCCTGTGATGGTCACAAAGAAACTGGAATAGAAAGTGGATTTTTATATCATTTGGGAAATGGGAAAAATCTTTAACATTCTTAGTGGCCTATACATAGAAATTCACTTGGTATCTCTAACCAAAACTGATCTACAAAGATGATAATTTTGGCATCTTTTTTCTGAATTCTCATCTCTTCCTGGGAGGGTGGTCTCCTTACCTTCTGAGCATGGTTCTAGATATTGTGATTAACATACTGGGTGGGGGCTTAATTTCTAACTAGCAAGGAAAGGTACTCTGTTCTGAAGCCTAGTATTCTCTAAATGGAATTAAGCTTCTTGCTTTCACAGTATATAAGAGAAACCCAAATTAAAACTGAATGCAAAACCCATGTTGGGGAGAAACTTTGAAACCAGACCACCAAGAGTGCATTCACCAGATTCTGCCTGCCCCCCTCAGTGATCAGGGCCTCCACAGATGTGAATCTAGGGCAGGAAGGGAACAGTGAGGCCCAGCAGGCCAGGCCAAACCCCTAGTTGTTGTTCAGTCGTGTTTTGACCCTTTGTGATCCCACCTGGGGTTTTCTTTATTTATTGTTTTTTGAATTTTACAATTTCCCCCCCAATCTGGCTTCCCGCCCCCCCCACCCTCCACAGAATGAAGTCTGATTCCATGCTATACATTGATCAAAATTGAATGTGTTGAGAGAGAAATCATAACCTTAATGAAAAAATAAAATATAGGAGACAGCAAAATTAATAAGATTCCTTTTTAAAAATTCAAAGTAATAATCTTTGGTCATTGCTTAAACTCCACAATTCTTTCTCTGGAAATAGATGGTATTCTCCATTGCAGATACCCTAAAATTGTCCCTGATTGTTGCACTGATGGAATGAGCAAGTCCATTAAGATTGATCATCAAGAAAAAGGGTAAAAACGTCACTTGTACAAAAATATTCATAGCAGCCCAGTTTGTGGTGGCAAAGAATTGGAAACTGGGGCGGCTAGGTGGCACAGTGGATGAAACACCAGCCCTGGAGTCTGGAGTACCTGGGTTCAAATCCAGTCTCATACACTTAATAATTACCTAGCTGTGTGGCCTTGGGCAAGCCACTTAACCCCATTTGCCTTGCAAAAACCTAAAAAAAAAAAAAAAAGGAAACTGAGTAAATGGCCTTCTATTGGAGAAGCAAACTGTGGTCTATGTATGTCATGGAACACTATTGTTCTGTTAGAAACCAGGAGGGATGGGAATTCAGGGAAGCCTGGAGGGGTCTGCATGAACTGATGCTGAACGAGATGAGCAGAACCAGAAAAACACTGTACACCCTAACAGCAACATGGGGGGCAATGATCAACCTTGATGGACTGACTCATTCCATCAGTGCAACAATCAGGGACAATTTGGGGCTGTATGCAATGGAGAATACCATCTGTATCCAGAGAAAGAACTGTGGCATTTGAACAAAGACCAAGGACTATTCCCTTTAATTTGGGAAAAAACCTGGTATCTTATTGTCTGATCTCACTATCTCTTTTACTTTATGTTTCTTCCTTAAGGATATGATTTCTCTCTCATCACATTCAATTTGGATCAATGTATAACCATGGAAACAACGTAAAGACTGACAAATTGCCTTCTGTGGGGGGTGGGGAGAGGGAAGATTGGGGGAAAATTGTAAAACTGAAAATAAATAAAATCTCTAAAAAGAAAAAAAATTGATCATCAACATTTGGGATTTTCTTGGCAAAGATAATGGGGAGGTTTGCCACTTCCTTCTCCAGTGAATTAAGGTAAATAGGTCACAGTGGTTGGAACTGTCTGAGGTTGGATTTGAACTCAGGCTTTCCTGACTCCAGGGAGCTGGCCCAACCCTTTGGAAAGGCCATTAAAACCCAGAGATCAAACAGGTCAGTTATAATGAACTCTCCTCTACACAGCTAAGGTCAGAACCAAGAGGATGCTGGGCCTGGAAGGGGGTCTGAGAAGCCCCAGGAGGCACTCCCTCCCTAAATACAACTGAGAAGTGGACCTGACTCTACCCTTCTTATCTCTGTTGAATCCCAGTTCTCTGGTCTTCCCATTACATCCTGGCAGTCTTCTAGGATTTCTCAAATGACTCACTACACACAAGCCCCGCTACCCAAACTTCCCTGCTTCTCAGTCCTGACCATCTCTCCCACAGAGTCAGCACCTCTGAGCGGCCTCCAAGAGGAAACCCTGGGCAGAGAAATGTGCCATAAGTCACCACGGCATAATGAGAAGAGAGGAGGAATCTCCAGTACACTGGTAAAGCTGCTGAGCTATTACCTGTCTACATGTCTCCTCCCCACCTTGAGGAAGCTCCTGGGCACCTGAGTGCAGGCAGGAAGAAAACTTGCTGCTGCCAACAGCTCAGGATGCCAGAGGCTGAAGACTCACAGGCACTGAAGCCAACAGCCAGGAAGGGCATGGCTGGGGCCTGTTTCCCAAGAATGGAGTTTTCTGATGTTCCCAAGTCTAATCTCAATGAAAAAACCAGCCGCTCCTGGCTTCTCCCCCACCACTTTGAGCTCATCCAGTAGCCGTCTGCACTGAGAAATTAGAGCAAAGAATTTCAATGTTAAATAGGATGGAAATAATCCCAAAGAATTCCAAGATCTCAAGTCTAAAAGCAATTAGAATGTATATTTATTATTTTAATAGCTACAATGTCCTTAGTTTCAGGTCTGCCTTTTAAATGGACATTCTAAGCTATCACATTGATCAGTCCCATTAGAATCTGTCTGCCCATCAGGAATTAGCTAATAGTAGACAATCTGCTGGAGACCATGAAGCTAAGGAGCAAAGGGTGGGATGGTTATTCTCAAGGGGAGGAAAGTGAAATCGAGAGCACTCTGCAAAGGTTACAATAGAACATTCTACCTCCTTCCCCAGTACTGTCCCCATCAGACCATGGTACAGTCAGATACCACCCTAAAGCACAGACACAACCTACCTGGAAAAATAAAATTAATAACACTCTGTTAACCAAATTCCTACATGTTGTGGCTGGAAAGGAATTTCTCCTTTTTCATTCATTTTTAAATGCCTGAAGGTTACATTGGTACCCAAAAGTGTTCTTTATAAATACCTCTAGGAAAGTCTAGCATGCTGACTACTATGGAGAAGGAGGTTCTCTAAGGGGAGTCCAGGAACCCCTGGCAGTACCCCAAAACCTTTCCAGGGGTCCATGAGGACAAAATTAGCTTGATAATAATACTAAGATACTTTAATTGCTAATACACAAAAGTTCTTTAGGAGGCCCTCAATTTTTAAGAGCATGAAGGTGATCTGACAACCAAAAAGTCTGCCTTCCCTCAGTGTGACTGGGAGAAGAGGTGCACCCCCCACCCACAGGGAAGAGGTCCTGAGTTCTTGGCCAACAAACACCTTTAGAGACAGCCCTGTGCTCCTGGGGCCCACTACCACAGGAAATGAGGAAATGAAGCAACAGAAAATAGATCTGGGGGCAAGGAGTGCTTGGACCCTGAGCTTCCAGCTGCAGAACACAGCCCTTCAGTAACCCTAAAGCCTCTTCTCCCCAGTCCTCCACTTGTATGTCCACCCTGGGAGAAGCTACAGCAAACCAAGGCCAGGGTGTCAGCTGGTGCAGAGACAAGATCATTCCTAGTAACTAGAGCCACTGTATGGCTGGTCTATCAATCAGTTACTCAATTGACTAGTTTGTATGAAGGGCTTCCTATTGGGGAGGGAATAGAGAAGCTTCCTTGCCAAAGGCAGAAGTTCACTGAAATCAGAGGAAGGGAAAAGACCCTGAAAACCAGGTCTAGAGGATGGAAATGGGGAATCAAGGAGGCTGGAAGATGAGGGGGGCCAGCCGGGACTGCTGAGAACTTGGAATGTCTCTTCTTCTCTTTTATCCTGGGGCTCAGGTCAAATCTCTAACACACTTTAGGATGAAAGTGTGGACACTCAAATGCTTGGTTTGACTAGGACTTTACTAAGTCAAGGTTCCCCAAACTAAGCTTAACCTGCATGTTAATGAACAGGAGGGAAACACTAGGTCCTGCACCCTTGTCTATCAGCATCCACAGGTCCCTCTCAAGACAGAGGTGAGGAGGTCCAGGGTTGAGGGGGTCAGTAGCTGGGGGAGGGTCAGAGGGAGGCAGCAGCAGCATAAAAGACAAAGACTGGCAGGTAGAGAGACTGGAAGCAGCTATCACCAGGGGCCAGAAAAACCTAGACTGAAATCTGGTCACTTACTAGCAGCATGACCCTGGCTGGCAAGACTGCAACTGCCCTATGCCTCAGTTTCCTCATCTGTAAAATATGGACAATATTTACAAAAAGCGCTATTATGATGATAATTATTTTTATCCTCACCACAACCCTGGGAAGTCATTATGCATATGAGGATACTGAAGCAGAGGCTAAGTACTGTATTTTCCTGCGTCCAGGTCCAATGTTCTAGAACCTGAGAGAACACAGATTTTTTTTTAATTGCACTTTGAAAAAGGATAAAAATGTTTCTTTCTATCAACCATCTCTGTTAAAGCCAAGACCAGGCTGGAGTAGGGAAAGGTCTGCTTTGCCCCCTCTCCAATCTCTCTTGAGACCCAGCCCAAACACGAAGTCCTCCCAAGTTCCCCTTACCCTCCCCACCAGAGGAAGTTCCTTCTTGACCATCTCAAAGCACTTGGCTTCTACAGATACAGGGAAGCCCCTCACTCTACTTCTTAGAAACGAGTGATCCAAGGACCAGAGTGGGCCCTGGCTCCACATCCAGCACAATCCGCACTGGCCCCCTTGGCTGCCAGTCTGTCCGACATCCGTTCAACAGCAGAAGTGGGAACAGCTAATCCATCGCTGTGGAGAATTACCCCTCCAGCCACTGCTCCACTCACTAAGTTAGAGCTACCAGGAACCACCAGGGACAGGTCCCACCAAGGCCTGTGTCCAGGTCAGAAAGGCTGCGCACAATCTTAGAAACAGTGACGACACTCCCTTGTGTCATTCCATTGCCAATGACTAAGGACAGGGTCCCATGGAATAGTACTGAGGCAGGGAGAAGACCATGACAAGGGCTTGGGGGAAGAGAGAATGAGCTTGGGTTTGGACCTGATGAGTTTAAGATTTTTTCAGAAATAAAAAGACATCACACTGGAGCATCCAGTTGGAGATGTGAGACTGGGATAACTGGGATCTGCATGAAGATAAGGGTTAAATTGGAATGGGTGAGATCACCCAGAAAAATCATTTAGAGAGGGAAGAGAATGGGGTGAAGGGCAGAGGAGAGCTAGAGCTAGGGCCAGACCCAGCATAGGGGTGACCCAGGGATAAGAGGAGAGCCTAGGGAAAGTCAAAGGTTTTAAGAGGTGGCACTGAAAGGACCACCAGCTGCACCAACTTCATGAGAGGAGGAAAGAAAATAGCATCATCTGTAAGTGTCCTCTGTGAAGGAGTTAGCCCAGAAGGGGAAGAGAAATAGAGTGTGAAAGGGAGAACTGTGGGGGGTGGGGCGTATGGGGTGTGCATGGGCCAAAGGAAGGCTTTCTGAGCAGGGGAAGGTCTAGCTGCCCATCAGATGGAGGAGTCCCATGGCCCTGAAGGAGCTGAACCATCCATCAGACAGGGCCCAGAACTCAGGGTCACAACTTTCCCTTCTGGGTCTCCACCCCCTGCAAGAAGCAGGTCCAGACTGTCAACCAAGGGCTGCTTCCCAGGATAATCCCAGGATATGGACCCTGGGCTGTCCCTATTAGGGGCCGAGGGGAGATGGGGGCCAGAGTGATGGTAGGGGGTTAGCCAACATGCCCAGGATATACTTGCCTCTTGTGCTAACCTCAGGGAGCCTGGCTCCTTCAGGTGATCTGGCTTAGAGGGTTTAAGTGACTTCCTTGAGGTGCCAACATTAATTAGTGCCAATCAAAATTCAAACTTCTATTGTCTTCTGACTTGAAACTCAATGCTTTTTTCCATACTATAGGCAGGCTTTAGAAGAAATGGAAAAATGAGGTTCCCTACCTTGGACTTCTCAAAAGGAAGCAAGTTTGTTGTGTAGGTAAAGGGGCATGTAAGCCTAGCCTTGGAAATGGAAGAGGGGTCAGGGCTGATTAACAAAAAAGTCTTCACATACTGATTTTCTTAAAGTAAGGAAATCTGGTGATATCACAAAGGAACCTCACACGAGGTCTAAGGCCACTCCAGGGGACGGCTCTCTGTGACTGTGCTGCTGGATGGCCCCCCACTATCTATCCCCTGCTTGTTCTGGGACTCAGTCACCTTGCAGTTCTGCCAAAGGAAAGAATGCAGGTTATTCATTAAACAAGCATGAGGAGGAAGGCCTCCTTCCCCAAAGAGAAGAGGGAATGCCAAGTTGGAGATCTGGCCCCTTCGCCTCAAACCATTTGCTATGGGTTTGGTCCACCTGGCAATGCAATCACTAGTATTTCACAAGGAGAAAAGCCACCTATTAGTCACATCAACTCTAGTCAAACAGGGATAGGGATTTGCCAGTTAAGGCAGGTCTGTAGCCTAAATGTCTAGGGCTTATACAGGATTTTAAAAAGCCTAACGTCAGTAAAAATATGGATGTGTTACCAAAATCAAACTAACCAATTAGAGGCTGTAAGTACCAGAGGACAGTCCTTTTTCTGTTATTATCCAATACAGAATCTCAGCCAAACAAATGCAGTTCAATAAAGCAGTGTCTCCTTTGTGCCACCCCCCCCCTTCAATCAACAAGCTAAAGGTAGGAACAAAGGTGGAAGATCTCCTGGCCTCCTGCACCCATCCAGAGGCAGCCAAGAGCCCATAAGAGAATGGAAGCATTTCCACTCTACAGCTGCTAGAATTTCAGCAACATGATTACGTTAGCCCTTTGTTCTTGAAGAAGACCATGATGGGACTGGGGGTGATGCCATAACATACAAGTGAATGTGATATGAGTGGGGGAGAGGCTGGGCTATGTGTATCCGGGGGCCAGATATTGAATCAGGATGATTATAGATGGTTCTGGATGCCAGGCAGTCAGGGTTAAGAGATTTGTCCAAGGTCACACAGCTAGTGAGTATCAAGTGTCTGAAGCTGAATTTGAATTCAGGTCCTCTTGACATCAGGGTCGGCGCTCTACCTACTGTGCCACCTAGCTGCCCCCACATATCTGTTAGGCAAGAGCCAATCAGTTCAGTCCATCAGAACAGATGGACCACAATGGAGTGTCTCAGGGTAAATTGAAGCTGGCACAAACATTAAGTCCACGACAGAGGGAGAACACACGTCTGAAAGGGAATCAAACTTCTGGAAACCCCAAGGAGGCCCTCGGCTGCCCTGTCTGTCATCTTCCATTCAAGGAAAAGGCCAAGTCAAATCCAGAGCTCCCATTCTGATAGGGAAACAACTGCAAACAGCGACAAGATTATCTGGAAAGAATCTCTGTTGGAAGGGCTGGGGGAGACACCCAGCAAGCAGACTGCCCTGAGCTGGGCTCCCCAACAATCCCTGGTGCTCTGGACAACCTCTCTGAAATTGCTGGGCCAGTCCCAGGGGTGGCACAGGGTTCTGGCTCCATCCATCCCATGGCCACAATTCCAGTTCCTTGTAACTGCCAGGTGTCACAGAAGCTACAGAGCATTCATGGGCCTCAAGATTTACAATGATGACCATTCCCAAGGGACAGTGATCTTCATATCTATCAGTGGCCCCAGCCCTAGCAGCTCTGTGTCCCGACTCCCTTGTGTCTGCCTGCCCTGTTTCAGCTCCAGCCCCCCACAGTTAGAGGCCCATTCTGGTTCTGATTCGGTTGATAGAATAACTATTTCAGGGCCCTTTAGAAAAACATAACACAAAAACAAACACACTGCTAATTTCTATCCTTCCAGATGTATTTCTATGTTCATTCCTAAAAGTAACAAAGCCCAATAACAGTTGGAGGCACAAGGCTGAAGTCAGCAGAGAGATTGGGCAGGCTCTAAAGATGTGAATCTCATCAGCATAGAGGTGGACATTCAATAGCCCATGGGATCTGAAGAGATCCCTGAATGAAAAAGTCCAGAGGAAGAAAAGAAGAGAGCTTGGGACAGAGCCCTGAGAGATCCCTCTGGTTAAAGGGCATGATCTAGAGGAGGATCCAGTGAGGGAGAGTGGTAAGAGGTGGACCAGAGGAGGAGAGTGTTCCAAAAACCTAGAGAGAAGGGAAGATCAAGGAAGAGAGGCTGTTCTGAATGTATCAAAGCTGAAAAATATGTATTAACTCAGTAAAATAACAAGAACAACCCATTACATGTTAACATATTTTTATGAAAAGTAATTTTTGAAAGCCAGAAAAATTAATGAGAATAATGGTATGGTTTCAGATATTTCTGCAAATTTCTTTAAGGAATGAATGATTTAATAGAAAATAGGTGGATTCTCCTATCTGTTCAGTTGAAGTGTGTGAAAAAAAGCTGGCCTCACAGATTGGGAGCTAGAAAATTATTAGACAAATAATGGCTTAATACTATTGTGAAAATATGGTCTCAGAGACCTTGGGGATCCCCAGGCAAACTTTGAGAACTGCTGATCTCAGGATTCCTCCAGGCTAGGAGCCAGGAAACAGGCAGGGGGAAGGTCAGCCTAATCCAAGACATAGGCTCTTTCAGCTTAATCCTCCTCCCTACCCCCTCTTCAAAGCTGGGCCCCAGGGAGGTCAAAGCCTTGGCCTATTGTTCAAGTTATCAGATAGCAGGTTGGTCAGCACAAGGGCCTTACAGGTAAACCCTGCAGGCTCACCGAGGACTTGTGGCTACATGCAGTTTTGCAACAAGATCC
This sequence comes from Macrotis lagotis, assembly GCF_037893015.1. Taxonomy (NCBI): domain Eukaryota; kingdom Metazoa; phylum Chordata; class Mammalia; order Peramelemorphia; family Peramelidae; genus Macrotis; species Macrotis lagotis. The sequence goes on from NC_133660.1 coordinate 282,691,831, forward strand.
TTGAATTTCCCAACTCCTTGCCAATTTGTCCCTTAAAAAGGAAATGTTGTTTAAAAAAAAATCATCTTAATTACAGTGTATTAGGAGAATAAGAGGAGGCAGTTCAGAGGCAGGAAGCCAAGCGCCAACTTCCTACTTCTTATCTGTCTCTTGGTCTGCAGAGTAAAGAGAGCAAGAAACGGAAAGGAAAGGCAGCATCCAAAAATAAAGGGGAAAAGGCCCAAACCCACAGCTGTCCAAGGACAGCTAATGGGACAGATCCTTGGCTCTGGGGGGTGGTGGGGGGGGGTAGCTTTCCCTCCACCCAAACTCTGGGAACCTGGGAGAGCCTGACAAGTGGTTAAGAAATGGATGAGACTGGAAGGCAATGGCCAGGCTAGTGAGTGTCCAAGAGGCCCTGTCCAGCAGGGGGAACCTGACCGCTTCCAGTCAAACATCCCCTTTCTCCCTGGGTCTAAATCTTCATCTGTAGCACTAATCAGTTATCAAACACCCAGAAGCTATTCTGTCTCTGCTTCCCCAGGGCAGGGACTTCCAGATAACTGGACTGAATCTGCCTCTCAAGATCCTTCACTCCATCTCAGAGATCCCATGTTGGACTTTGACCCTTTACCCTTATCTCTAGCTTTTGTCTGGGCCCTTTCCACCTTAGAACTACAGGATACCCAGATAACTTGGCACAGCTTTCCCTTAATGGAGGGTTAAATAAGCACAAAGCACTTTGCATCAGAAGGTCACAGAGTCACAACAACCTTCTGAGACAGCTACTACTCCCGGCGGCCCAAGGGGTAGACAGGGAGCTGAGCCTTGAGAGTCACACAGAACTGGGTTCAAATCCTATGGTCAACACCAACTCCTGAGAGAGTCTGGCAAGCTCCAGAACTTCCTTTGCCTCAATTTCCTCATCTTTACAAGGAGGATGATACCAGACATCCTGCTTTAGAGCCTGGCTCAGAGGGGAGTGTCTTGGGCAAGCCATGGCCCTCCCTCTTCTGCTTTCCCTGCCTTCTCCCTAAGGATGGGAGCTCTCTGAGGTAGGGGTCCTTTAATGTTCTGTATCCCAGACCTGGAATGGGTACTTAATGAATGCTGATTGATTCCTGGCTTCCTGCAGTTAGGCTGGCTCCAGGAAGCAATGGGAAAACCAGTAAGTCAGTCAATAAACATTCGTTAAGAGTCCTGGGCAATCAAATAGCCTTTGTTGTACCAGGCCCTGTGCCCCAGAGCCAACCAGCCAGCTCATAAGCAGTCAAGAGGCAACCCTCAGAGAAATAGGGCAGAATCTGCAGAGAGAAGGTCCTGGGATCAGAAAGAAGCCCAGAGCAATCCCAGGCACTGGGGTGGAGAGTAATGGGGGGGGGGGGGGCAGTGGCACCCTGATCCTGGCCTGAGAGCCTTTAGGCCCAGGTCACCGAGGCCATCCCTATCAGTGACCCCAGCCCAGTGCACCTGGGCAGCCCCTCCAGCAATGAAAAGGCACCAAATCAGCAAGCAGTCAAGCCCTGTCACTGCTGAGAGAGAGGTGTACCCAAGTGTACCCCAAAGAGAGTTAAACAAGGCAGGGATGATGGTTCTGGGGGATCTCCCATCACCAGGAAGAACCGAAGTGATGACTCCTGTCGCATCCAAGCCAAGGGAGAGTAATCCAGCAACTAGAGGATCTGGCAAGAGGTGTCAGCAAAATGTAGACAGTAGCCCCCCCCCAGCTCAGACTGGAGCCCAAGGGCATTGCCCTAAATTGTTGCTGTTCAGTCTTTTGGGGGCTTTTTTTTTTTGCAACACAATGGGGTTAAGTGGCTTGCCCAAGGCCACAAAGCTAGGTCATTATGAAGTGTTGGAGGCTGGATTTGAACCCAGGTACTCCTGACTCCACTTCACCATGTAGCTGCCCCTACTGTTCAGTCTTGTCCAGTTCTCTGCAACCCCATTTGGGGTTTTCTTGGCACAGATCCTAGAGAGGCTCACCATTTCCTTCTCAGCTCCTTTAAAAGAAAAGGAAACTGAGGCAGACAGGATGAAATGACTTGCCTGGATCACCCAGCTAGGAAGTGTCTGAGGTGGGATTTGAAATTGTGAATATGAGGCTTCCTGACAGAGCCTGGAATTTTGTCCACTGGATCACCTAGGGTACCTCTCAGAGAGACCAGGAACTGAAGGGGAGGGAAGGAGAGATAAGCCAAGACTGCAGACTGCAAGGAGCTTACTTCCAGTTACAATGGAGCTTTGGATTCTCCCTCCAAGGTCCCTTCTTGCTCATCACAATGGAAAGCCCTCCCCAAGCACCTCCAACATCTTCAGCTAGGTGCTCTATACTTTGAACAGACGCAGACACAGGTCTTAAACTCACCATGTTCCAAGCTGACTTCCTCCTCTTTCCCTCAGACCTTCCCTTCCTCTGGCCAGTGCATCCCCAGCCTCTCCAGCCCGCTGGTGCACAACCTCCATGTCACTCTTGATGCCTCACTTTCTCAAGTTCCATGTCCCAAGTTCTTTTGACTTTACCATCCTGCCATCCCTGGACATAACACCTGTCTCCTCTGACAATATCCCCACCATCCTCATCACCTCACATCTAGCCCAGTGAAACAGGCCTCAGGCTGGCCTCCCCAATGAGACGCCACTCACCGTGTCAACTGGTGCCCCTCGCCAAGGCCTCTCTATTAACTTCTAAGGTCCAACATGGAACTAATGGAGCATTTAGGAAGGTTTACTATGTGCAGACAGCCTCTGCTCTCAAAGGACAAAGGCCAAGGACCACTCCAGGTCTTCATTCCTTCTCACCCGGACTTTTCCTACAAATTCATTCACTCATTCAAAAGGCACTTATTAAGCAAAGGTAAATATAATCCTGAATGAAAAAAGGACATTCAATAAACTGCCAGACTTTCAGGATTTTGTTCCAAGAAGACCTGAACGTAATAGAAAACTTGACCTACAGGATTCAAGAGAAATATTAGGTAAACATCAAAGATTAATTACAAGGGTCTCAATAAGGACAAATTTGTATTACTTATAAATGGAAATGTAAACTATATGTCCAAGACTGCTATTAATAATTGGGGCAGTTCTAAGGAAAGATGGGGAAGGAAAATGGGGGTAGAGCTGGGTAGTTGGGATTCTAAGAGGAAGAATTGATGGGGAATTAGGGCTCATAGTTCTGGAAACCTATTCTCATTGGGAATGCGTTAAAGAGAGAACGACACACACACACACACACACACACACACACACACAGAGTTCACATGAATAGATATCTATGTATTGGGTTTGTGCGTTTCTTGGGCCACAGTGCATGGACTTAGCCCTTCCAGCCTTCTGAAACTCCAGTCTCTTTTACCTAATGAAGAAAATTGTTGACCAAAAACCCCTGGCATTTTCTCCCTTCACAGCATTGACTCTCTTTGCTCTCAACTCCTAATGGAATGCCATTAGGCTGGAAGAAATTCTGTGAAGAAGGAAGGTGTGTATGTGTGTGTGTGTGTGTACATACATATATACATGTATGTATATGTATATGTCCATATACATACATACATACGAGGGAGAGACAGAGAAAAGGATATCAAAGCCTTTTAAATTCAGAAAGAAACAAGCGGAGGACATAGGGAAGGTAATGAGGAGGGAATAGGGATAAAAAAAAGTAAAAAGAAAAGTATAGATCCATGGGGAGAGGGATATAAAAGGATGTGTAATGGAGGGATTCTTGGAGGGGTGACAGATTAAGGAATTAGTAAGGCAAGGAGAAGTAGAGGAGTGAGGAAGAGTTGTTTCTTTTAGGAAATGCTAATAAAAATGAGAGATGATGATATTTGTCCTTCATTCTCAGAGAAGACTATGATCTCAAGGGAAGTGGTGCCACAACAAGTATGTGAATTGGATTTGAGGGAGGGGTAAGTCATCAGCTTCACTTTCTGCTCTGCAGTCAACTGGGTCCAGGGGCCAGATATGAATCAGGATGACTGGAGATGCCTCTGGATGTGAGGCAGTCAGGGTTAAGTGACTTGTCCAAGATCACACAGCTAGTGTCAAATGTCTGAGGCCAGATTCAAACTTCCATCCTTCTGACTCCAGGGTCCGTGCTCTATTCCCTGCACCACAAAACTGCCATTAAAAAAACTTAACACAGTGCTTGGCACCGTGTGAAAAATGAGAGAAACACATAAACCCAATACATAGATATCTATGCATGTGTATATGGAGCTATGTGTTATGTAGATGAAGAGTACATAGAAATACATATGACTATGGATCTCACTGATGCAATCCTCAGTGTGCTGGGGCTTGATGCAGTCATCATCACCCACATCCACTACAAAGGGGAGCATCTGAAGGACCTGTCTGGAGGGAGTTTGGAGGGAGTTCCACTTCCATCTGGTCTCATCTTCCATGACTGTGGTAAACACTTTTGGGAAGTAGATCTCCCTTGTTTTATGCTTCTCTTAAAATAATAACCAGAGGGTCATTTAATTGAGTTCTCTATTGTTGTATGGTTCAAAGAACCTTAGAGAATGTGAACATTTGTACAGGAGAAATTCTACTGAGAAAGTCTTTAATATGGCACTTTCGCCCACTGAATAGAAAACTATTAAAAAACTTTTTAGGAAGTTTTAATATATATTTCATTTTTATATTGTTTAATTTCCCAATATATGCCTATCCCTCCCCTCCCCTGAAAGTCATCCCAACAAATGTATTGCATATCACTGATGAAATTCCCCATTTGGAAGAATATGAGTCTCTTCCAAAAAAACAAACAAACCCATATACAGAAATGTGTTGGAGAGATCTGGAACATGCTAAGATGTTTTGTAATTGGATCTGGTCATCTCACTAAATGGAATCACAGCCACTGAGCCAAAAATGGGGAAGGCAGTGAAATGGCATTTGTCAGCCTTCACCTTCCTTCTTCACATAATTTCTTCCAGCCTGATGGCATTCTATTAGGAGTTGAGAGCAAAGAGAGTCAATGCTGTGAAGGGAGAAAACACCAGGGTTTTTGGTCAACAATTTTCTTCATTAGGTAAAAGAGATTGGAGTTTCAGAAGGCTGGAGGGGCTAAGTCCATGCACTACGGCCCAAGGGAACAAAGGATGTTTGGGACCTAGGCCAGATATAGTTGAGACCCCTGGCTCCTCCTGTCAACCAGTAGTGACATTGCATTAAGAGATGGGCCTGGGGGCATCAACTCAATGTGGAAATTACAATGCTCACTCTCCTCACTGACATAAGTGGACATGTTTCTATATTTACTATTTCTTTGAAGTAAATATCCTTTATAAAAGCTAACTGATATAAATTGGCTAAATGGAGTCATGGCCACTAAAAGTAGGGGAACCACACCATAATGGGAAATGAGCTGTTGGCCTTAAGAGGAAGATACCAAAATCCCTCCAGGCCCCCTGCAAGGGAAGGAGGCCAGAATATTGACTGTACACAGAATTTTTTTTTTAAGAGTCTCTCCCACTTCTGGTTTGGTCAGAGCATTCACTTCCCACTTTTTGTTATTGTTTCCATTTACACTGCTATGGTCACTGTGAATAAAATATCCTTGGTTCTGTTTATTTCCAGCAACACCATCATATAGGTCTTCCCAGGCTTCTCTGAATCCTTCCTTAGGATACAATAAGCATCCATCATATTCATGTACCACAATAGCTATCATATAACATAAAAGGCTCTTGTAGTCTCTGTTCTTTCCCACCAACTGTATAACAAGAAAGCTGCGGTTTGCTCTCAAATATCCTTTGCAAAAAACCTTGCCTGTTCCTTCTCATACTATGCATCAACTTCGTCTTCTGGGAGGATTTTGTGGGACGATCTACTGACTTTGTTTGGCACTAACAATGACCGTGGTCACGGCTCATGGATTCGAGCTTTTTACTGCCATCCTTCCTCATTTCAGATGACTTGATAACCCATTTGTCAATGCCTTCAAAACCCCATGATCCAGATTCTGCCAATACTTGAGCTCTTACATCAGAGGCTGTCTGAAGACTAGGCATGAATATCACAAATCATGAGGAAACCAACAGAGGCCACATAAAAGCTCTATAGAAATAAAACCTTCTATCGCCTCTCCCTGTACTATGAAGTGTCCATCTTGATTGAGACTTGGTTCCTCCTTCACGGGAGAGTTTCTAGAACTGTTTGGCCCATGGCCACTGGTTCAAAAAGAGGCCTGTCTGAGGAGAGCCTTTCTTGTTTTTGGTTTTTTAGTTTTTACAAGGCAGTGGAGTTAAGTGACTTGCCCAAGGTCACACAGCTAGGCAATTATTATGTATCCGAGACTGGATTTGAACTCAGGTCCTCCTGACTCCAGAGCTGGTGCTCTATCCAGTACACCACCTAGCTGCCCTGGGGAGCCTTTCTTAACAAAGGTTGGTGTAATGTAAATAGTGTACTTTTTCACCAACTGGTTAGGGAGCAAAAAATAAACTGAATTTCTATTTCTCAGGAAAACTTATAGATTTGTGTGAATGAGCATTTTCACTTTATCATTTTAAATCAAAATAAAGAAATAAACTGGATGCAAATTAAAGATTGTATGTTTGATCTTGGACCAAAAATGGCAAACCTTTGATCAAATAAAAAAATCCAACACAAAAATTAAATTTATAGATTATTATTATATTATGCTAAGTTATCTCCCACATTGTAACATATTTAATTTAAAATTACACTAAAAAATTTGCAAGATAAAGAAATACAGGTTTATTGCTTTTAATTTCTTACAAAATGTCCCATACAAAGCCTTCATCATCATTTATTTTATAATAAAAGTTTCATAATTTTGTATTTTGTTTTATAGTCATGGGTAAAATACAATTTGTATTTTAAAATTATAATTATGTAATGTAAATTTTAATTGTAGCATTTTTGGACAAATGTTGTCATTATAGATTTTTAAATCCTTAACAAATAAATCCAGAATATTATTGAATAATATATTAAATTACCCTAGGGATACACAACATTTTTTTGTTTTAAGGAGTTTGCACAACAAGAAATATCAGGAATGACTTTTCTACTATTATTTCCCACTACATCTCTTTCTTTCAAGAGTATGCTTGAGTTCATCTGTAAAGTGGGAGCAATGCTTGAGACATGGCCCTCCAAGAGCTGTCCAAGGCTTCACAATCTTTAAAGTGCGCTCCCAACTTCTGTTCTATTGGTTTATAATTCGATTCATGTCCCGTTTTTCTACAGGGTAGATCAACTCTTGGCCCATCAGCTGTGCATTAGTGGGTCGATCTCTGAACAAGTCTTTGCCAATGATTTGATGGGAAACCCCACAATTATTTAGTTGGGAGACATTTGGGGCATTCTGAGACAGAGAAGGCTTTTCTTATTCTTTTGAAACCCTTCCTGTTGGGCGGGCTAGATAGAGCACCAGCCCCATTAGACAGTGAGCTCTGGGAGGGCAGCGGTTGATTGACCTCCTTTTATATTCTTCCCCCCACAACAGGGTGTCCAGCACACAGGACCATAAACAAGGGAGATAAATAAGGATGAGTTCTGGGCTGTATCCTCACAAAAGGAAATCCAATAAAACAGAGAAGTAATGGCATTCATGGAAGGTGTCCTAGAGACCACCAGAAGAGAGGGAGGAGTGAGGGCTCTTCCAGGATTGGGGTCAAAAGCTCAGTGCTAAGAATCTCTTGATTGGCCTCAGAATTTCATCCTTCCAAAGGTGGAGGAAGCCACAAGGTGGCAATGCCATTCTGAATCTTATTCTCACTAAGAGGGAGATTAAGCCCAGGAAGCTGGCTTCTCACTCTGGTCAAATGCTGCTGGTATCAAAAAGCAGATTCGGGCTCTACTCACTGGTTGGGCAGCTAGCTCACTTCCCCTCTATTAGCCTGGCCAAAATGTGTTTTAATATTCTATTTTAAAGACATGAAAACTATCTTTAGGGGCAGTTAAATCTAGAAGGCGAGATAGAGCAGCGTTCTGGTGAAATGAGCTGGGCAGGCCCCGCATTCCCCTAATTCAATGACTGCCCCCTCACCTCCCAACAAAGGGATACTCTGCAATTTGGGCCAAAGGCAAGGGTTAGGAAAACTCCCCACTAGGGCAGAGGGCCCTCCCATTTTAATGCCCCGCACTCCAGGGATTAGCAGAGAAAACACTAAGGGTAAGGAATATAAATCTGTAGCCCCAAGGGAAGAGCCACCCCCACCTGATACAGAAAATTTGCATTTACAAAAACTTTCCCTAAAGGACCAAGGCTCGACTCCACAACAAGCAGGCCCAACCCAGCTTCCTCCCACCAGAGGCGGTTACAAGGCAATTACAGCAAAGAGGAGAAAGAAAAAAGAGAGAAAGCCACATTAACTTCCTGTTTGTGTAACAGCCCAGGGTGGAAGATATAATGATGTAAAAAAACCAAGTAAGCAACATGCTGATGCTAACCCTGATCACCCCAGGGATGGGGCCAGTACAAATAGCCTTGGAAATAGGGAAACAGGAGAAAAGGGCCTAAAGAGTCACTGTCCCCTAACTCTATCACAGAAGGCAGAATCAGTTAGGAAAAGGAAAGCGGCTTGAGGGAGATGGGGAAGGTGAGACCAGAGAGGAATAGTACAAAAGATCAAATCTAAAAATGGCCCCATTCCATGAAAAATACAAGTGGGAGGAGAGAGAGAGGGGGAAGAGAGAGGGAAGAGGAGAAGGAAGGGAGGGAAGAGAGGAGAAGTTTGTACCAAAAAGACTCCTCCTTAGAGAAGCTCACCTCAAGTTTGGCAGGGAGTACCTGCCCATCTAATGAGGTCACACACCTAAGATCTGTAGCCCTGTAGGAAAGGGTCAAGAAATGTGTAATAAAAGGAAGTCGTAAAAACAATTAGTAGCTAACAAAATAGAGGAAGTATCAAGGAAACAATTTCAACCTCAGCATTATCTGGGGATTCTGTAGAATCAGGTGAAAAAACTAAGGACTGGCAGGTAAGAAAGCTATTGTAAGATTTTAAGGGACCAATGCTGCTCCCTCAAGATTGATTAGAGAAGCCCTAAATGACTGATCCATGTTTATCCTCTAGGCGTTTGCCAAACCCAGCCAGACAAAATTTCAATGGATCATGTTGGTCAATCTAAACAGGTTTATTTTAAGGTGACTTGGTACTGCTAGAGCACACAGTAATCTCAGGAGCTATAAACCCACTTTAAGTAGCTAGAATCATACACACAAAAGTGAGCCTTAGGAATTCAAATTTCATCAGGGTATTCGGGCTGACTGGCAACTTCCCAATAATTTATTGATGGCAAAACAGCAGGCTTCGGTGAGAACAGCTTTTGCTGAACCCCAAGAACTGGTGTGCTGAAGTCAACTAGACAAGGTGGGGGTGGCCCAGCCATCCCTGGTAAGATAGAGGGGAACTCTGGGGTACACCAAGCCTGGAAGTACTCTGAGGAGGAACTTAAGAAGCTATAGACTCTGCCCCACCAGACTATTCCAACCCCAAGGTCAGTAGGTGGAAGTGGGTTTTAGGTGGGGAGGAGAGCCAGCTTCTAACCCAATTGCTTGCATCCTAGGGATGTGGGTTAGCAGAAAAATTTGAAAAATCCTGATCCCGAAAACTGACAAGATGTTTAAATAAAAAGAATTTCCTGATCTGCCCGAGGTTTAAAGCCAGGTAGTCTTGAAGCGTCAAGAGGTGAAAAGACAGAGGATTCTAAGGTAGGTGTGGGACCAGAGGCCTCCTTGCCCGGAAACACTGCTTTGCCACCATGCCACCAAAATGCAGTTTGTAAGAGAGCTCATTTCACCCAGGAGGCAAGGGCAGCTTGTTTCTGGGACACAGCCCCAGCTGTTTGTTCGGAAGGGAGAAAGAATCAACATAAACCCCCTTTCAGGAATCTCCACTGTGGACCAAGACAGATGTCCAAGCGGTACAGAGATGCTGGCTGGCCACCACCAAGAAAAAGGTGGCTGCTCTTCCAGTCAGGGCGTCATCCTCTTTCACAACCTGAATGTTCAGAAAAACCTCAACTTTCCAACTGCATTTCAGGAGATCTTAGGGTGTTGAGGGTGTCCTTCCCCTTGTTCCCCCAACAGCTCTAAGAATTTCTTTTGCTGAAGACACACAAAGGACCAAGGAGGGACTGGCCAGGAAGAAGACTGTCAAAGGGCAGCTAAGAAGATAAGGTGAAGCCAATTTCTTAAGAAGAACCAGGCCAAAAGTCACTTAACTCCATTCATTGCCTTTCAAAATAAAAACAAAAAAATAGTACTGAGATGAGCAGAAGCAGAAGAACACTGCACACCCTTACAGCAACATGGGGGGTGATGATCAACCTTAATGGACTTGTTCATTCCTTCAGTACAACAATCAGGGATAATTATAGGGGATCTGCAACAGAGAATACCATCTGTATCCAGAGAAGGAACAGTGGAATTATAAACAATGACCAAAGTTATTACCTTCAATTTTGAAAAAAAGTTGTCTTACATACTACATAATTTTGCTCTAATATTTTATTTCTTTCTCAAGGATGTTTTTTTCTCCACACATTTCGTTTTGATCAATGCAAAGCAGGGAAACAATGTAAAGGTTATCAGATTGCCTTCTATGGGGGGGAGGGAAGGGAGAGTGTGTGTGGGGGAAGCTGTAAAATTCAAAACTTTACCAAAAAATGATAGGTAGAAACTACTATTGTATATAATTGGAAAACAAAATATATAATTTTTTAAAGAAAGAGCCAGGCCAGGTCTTGGCAGTCATCCTTTCCACTGCCATCTCCAAACACTTCTATCATTATTTGCAAGTCTTGTAAAAGTGGGGAGTGCATGTGCACACAAACACATGAGCACACACACACACACACACACACAATATTTCCTAATTTAAAGAAAATTTTGGTTCCCTCGGAAATTCAACAATTCAATTAGATAAATATTTGTTCAGTAGCTATACTGTGCTGATATCAAAATAATTGTCACAGTGCCAACTCTTAAGTTAATTTTTAACAATGAAAAAATCCCAGAGATAACTTGAGAGTGATTAAACACAGGTGTGTAGTCTAGACTTAGGGGAAAAAAAGTGCAGGAGAGGGAGGCAATGGCAACAAGTTACTTAGTGTTTTGGTTGTTTGTCAGTGAAGGGGGCCTGAGCCTGAACTAGCCCTGCCTCCCACTTGCAGGGCTCAGTAACACTAGGGAGGAGTAGAGCTCTTTGTTCCTGGAAAGCAGGTGTGATTAGGCTTGCTCCACTCCAGATTTCAAGGTGACTAGTCATAAAAAACATAAAACTGATTCTATCATCCTGGCTATCTGTAGGAGGCTGGCTCAAGAGCCATATGTCAATCCCATTCATTCATTCATGCCTGCTCTCAGAAGTAAATATTTCCAAATTACATAACTGTACAATAAAATAAGAACTGAAAAAAATTCTTTATGGTCAAATAGAGCTAATTCAGAAATAAAGTGGTCTGATTTGAGACCCATGGACCTCACACCTATATTACTGGTTCACAGACAGAAAAGGAAATGTCAAATGTTGGAGGGGATGTGGAAAAATTGAGACACTAATGTATAGTCGAGTTGGAGAGGCTATAAAACCCAAAAGAGAGAAAAAGCAAAGAATGAAAAGGACCTACATGTACAAAAATAATGACAGCAGCTCTTTTCTGGTGGCAAAGAAGGGGTGCCCATCAATTGGGGATCTGCTGAACAAGACATGCTCTGTGGCTATGACAGCATACTGCTGTGCCTTAAGAAATGAGGAGCAGGATGCTCTCAGAAAAACCTTGACAGATGTCCATGGTCTGACGGCAAATGAATGAGACTGCCCACAGGAACGGCAATATTGTAAAATGACTGACTATGAAAGACCCAGCTATTCTCTGTAATCCAATGCTTTAAGGATACTCTGAAGGACTTCTGATAAAAAATGCTCTTCATTCCCAGAGAATGGACTGATGGGATCTGAATACAGATTGAAACACTTTTACAAGTTTCTTTTTCTTGGATTTTGGAGGGGAAATCCATGTTTTCTTTTGCAACATGACAAATATGAAAATATGTTTTGCAAGACACACATATAGTATTATGTATCTCAAACTGCTTGCTTTCTCAATGGGGGGAAGGGGAAGTTTGGAACTCAAAATTGCAAAAACAAATGTTAAAAATAGTATATATATATATATATATGTATATATATATATATATATATGTGTATATATATATATATATATACATATATATATATATATATATGAAATGGAGGAAAAAAATACTAAAATAATTTTTATCACTAAAAAGGTCCTCAGAGAAGACCATCATTCCCACTGCAAAATGGGCACATCAAAAAAAACCAAACCCAAACCACAGCTCAGGACTAGGACACAGTATTACAAATATTAGTTTGGGTACCTACCTGCCAGAGGTAAGGGTACCTTGCCTTGGCTCTTGGTGACCAAGTCTGCCTCTCAGTTCTCTGTCCTGATTAGAGCAGTACTAACAATCCTCCCTGCTGGACATTGCAACACCTGAGTCCTGATCACCTGTCCCTCCACACACAGCCCACCCCCACAAGAACCAAAAGACCCAGCTGTTCTCACCCACTTCTGGGCAGGTCAGGTTTCACCAGCCCTTTCATTTCCGTTTCCTTCCTCAGAACCTAGCTCACTGCCTGGCCCCAGGACCACCAGACCCTCTCTGGCACTGTTCAAGGCCCACCTCCCTCAGGACTGTATCTGTCCTCTTTGTCATGCCCTTCTCTGAATTCCTGAAGCTCCGGAACCCCCACTCTACGTTCAAGCACAGAGCCATGGGGTGTTTGGATGTTGTTGCACATGCCATTGTTCTACATTATCTGGCATATGGCAGACACTTAATAAATGCTGATTGATGCATAACCTTTCCCCCCAGGCCTCTAAAGATTAAGGCTCTTGTTCTGTACTTCATCCACCTAGGCCGTATCACATGGTCTTTCTGATTTACTGGTAATCTGTAAATATGCCTCTATTTCCTCACTGTATTTTTTCTTCATCTCGATAAACTGAGTAAAGTACCATACAGATTCCTATCAACTTCCTAAGAATGCTAAGCAGATGAACGAGCTAGTTCTGAATTACTCCAAGCACCTGAGACAAAGATAGAAAGAAATAAAGGTGGCAATTTTATTATGGGATTTTCCACACACACACTGTTCTCTCCTCTCCCCCTAATTCATATTAAGGAAGAGACCGAGTTCAGGCACAGAGAGGAAGCTTTGCTGCCAAAAATGCCTGAGTTGAGGCTGGGTGCACTTCCAGAGCCAAAGGGTGGAGTCGGCTGTCCAGCTGACAGCCCCCCAGCTCCCAGAGCAGCCTCTGTACACAACCTGTTACCATCGCAAATACTCATCATCAGTTCAACTCAAAGCGACCCAGAATATCAACATTAGCCTTTATTAACAACAGGAATATCAACTGGATAAACTGAAAAATATCTTTCATTTAATTAAAAAGTAAAATCATCAAAGAAATTCTATTAATCAAACAGAATTAAAGGCAGAATACTCAAATGAGAGAGCAATTTTCTAGGGTGTAATCACTGATTTTTTTTTTTAAAGAAACCACAGAAGTTTTGGGAGTTAAGGACCAACTATGGGAAATGCCCAAAGTGTACTGGTTAGGGGGGGGAGAACCCAGAACCCTAGATTCCACGTCTCCCAGCTCCCCAAGTCTGCCCTTCTAGCCCTGCCAGGCAGAGTCAACGCTTCTTGTTATGGATCTTTCAGACTGGGCCCCCCACACCTAGGCAGCTGCTCACCTGCTTCAGCCCCACTTGGTGGGCTCCAACAATTCCTCTTTTCCTCCAGTTCAAGGGCACAACAGCCTTCATCCAGTTCTCCTAGAGGTCTCTCACTACCTATGAACTGAGGACCACAAAACAACCTGGAGGATTCTCTCATTACCAAGGAATTTCTGGGAAGTTAAGAAGAGAATGAAAAAATTGAGGGGGATCTGCCCCCTCAGCATAAGGAAAGCCAAAAATGAGATGTCTGAAGCTGGGAGGAGGCCTCAGGGATGGCCCAAGGGAGGAGAGGGCACCCAGAGAGAGGTGGTGCCCAGAGGCAGCCCTGAAAAGCTTGATGGATGGACTGAGGCCCTGCCAGGCAAAAGGGGCAGAGGGGGGCTTGGAAAGCTCAGAATGCTAAGACAGGCTGTTGTGGGGGGGGGGGGGCAGATGGCCACTGGCAGGAGGTGAAACTCACGGCGACTGTCATAGTCTAGGCTATGAAGAGACTTTCCAGTCACTCACTTTACAAAGAAATGGAGGTCCTGAGTGGGGGCAAGGATCTGCCTGTGGTTCCATGGGAAATAAGCAGCAGGAAAGGGATTTGAACCCAGACCCTCTGATCACAGAACAGAGCCCTTTCAGAGGAAAGGGCCAGGAAGGTACCAGTGAGGCCCCAGCAGGAGTGAGAAGAAAGCTACCTGGTGCAAATACTTTGTGGCAGTTACAGGTATCTGCAAAACCTCCTGATTTGAGGGATGGGAATCCAGAGAAGCCTGGAAAGACTGTCACGAACTGATGCTGAGCGAGAACATTGGACACCCCAACAGCAACACTGAGGTGATGATCAACCTTAATGGACTTGCCCATCCAATCAGTGCAACAATCAGAGATAATTTTAGAGTACTGTGGCAGAGAATACCATCTGTACCCAGAGAAAGAACTTTCTTTTTTCTCTCTTAGAAGATTGGATCGGATGCTTTCTTAATCCAAGGAGACCAACGACTATTACCTTACCTTCAATTAAAAAAAGTCTTCTGTACTACATAATTTTGCCCTCTCTAATATCTTATTTCTTCCTCAAGGATGTTTTTTGACTCTCAACACGTTCAGTTTTGATCAATGCATAGCATGGAAACAACGTAAAGATTATTAGATTCCTTTTGGAGGGGAAGGGGGGGGGATTGTAAAATTCAAAACATTACCAAAAAATGGTAGGTAGAAACTACTATTGTATATAATCTGAAAACAAATAAAATATTTATATAAGAAAAACTTCCTGATTTTTCCTCTCCTTTTCAAAAATAGCTCCCCTGTTTCCTATCAGTCAAATGAGCTGCCTCTTCCAAAGTCACCCCAGGTCCCAGAGCCTGGCTGCCGGCCAACCGGCCTCCTCGCCTGCCTTAGGAAGATGGAACAGAGGACTGCCCAGGCCCAGAGGCTTTAGCCAGCTTCCCAGAACCAACGGTGGGCCTGGAAGAGGGGTAGCTGGTCCAGGCCCCAGAACTGGTCAGTTCATCAACAATACTCCTTTTTCCAGCTACAGTTCAGCTCAGTTTGGACTCCACAGATCTCACCATCATGGGGCACCAGATCCCGGGTCTGGTCTATTTGGAGACAATAACCTCCCTTCTTGGGGAGTTGGCCAGAATCTGCACATGGGCTGGGCAAGTGTGGATGGACAATGGCATCGTCAGAAACATTCAAGTCGGTGAGATCCCATTATTGTTAGCATTTCTCAGAAAAATGAGTCTTAGGGCTCACTATCTGACATCTTGGAAAAGGTGTCATACTTCTCTGACTCCATTTCTTTTCTTTCTCAGGAGATTGGATTGGATGCTTTCTCTATTAACCCAGGAACTATGACTTTTTTTTAGTTCTCAGTTTGACTCTTTATAATTGGAGATCTTCAGTGCACCTAGAGAGGTCAAAGGGAGATGGAGCATACTGGAGCCTGAGAATCCCCAAGTGTCACATCTATGTTGGTAGTTTTACACGTTGGGCTATGAGAGATCCACTGGAATGGCTTCTTGCAACGTTCAAAACAGCTCTGCCTTTGCCTGGTATCCCTGCTTGTGTGTTAGTTTCTGGGGAGCCCCGAGATTGAGAGCCAGGTGCATCATCCTTGGGTCCTGCTCCCCAGCGGTTATTTGGCCCATCATGGTGAGATTCCCCTTCAACTCTTCCCTCCCTCTCTCCTCAGGACCTCTGTCTCTGCAACCACCATCTTCCCTCCCACCTTCAAGCTCTTCTAATACAGCCTGCAAACAAGTAACTCAAAACACAACCTCCCCAGCTGGGAGCACAGTGGCTAGGCCGGAGAAAGGCTCAGGCTCCCACCTGGCAGAGTGGTACCAGGTCAGGCCCTTGACCTCTCTGGACCGCCTCAGTTTCCAAATCTATCAGCATCTCCTCCCCAGTAGGTGTGAGAAGTGAGCTAATAAATGGAAAGCTCTGCCAACCTTAGAGCACTGATAAACAATGACAATTATGGTTCTAAAAAGTAATTTCAAGAGGATGGTACTTGGAGCCAAGCCTCAAAGGATCATTTGCTCATTTTCACTGGTGCCTGGAAGCAAGGATGACAGGGGGAGGACAAGAGAGCACAGGTGAAGTCCTGCCCAGTGGGGTTTTGGTCAAAGACCTCTAGCATAACTTCACCAATGAGGACTGGTTGACGAGCCGGCGCAGGCAGGGCCTGGGTGCAGCCATCACTAGCATGTTGTAGTTTCACTCACACAACTAGAGGAGTCTTGTGTTAATCCCAACAACCTGATGCCCTTCATGACACCCCCCAGAAAGTAAGTCTGCCATTTAACAGATAGGAAATAGCGCCCCATTAAACTTCAGAGGGGGAGGCCTCAGAATGCCACTCCAAGACCTATGCAAAGAAACAACTCAAGCTCCTCCTAAGACAGCTTTTGGTTACTCCGACATCTGACCTGTCCAACACTTGGCCAGCAGAGAATCAAAAGAAAGGCCTCCATTGGAAGCCAGAATGCGTCATATGTACATGCACACTGATCTGTGTGGGTTAAGAGCCACTGAGGCGTCTGGGAAGGGCCGAGGATGGCAGGTAGGGAGGCGTGGTGGGAAGGAAAAGTACAGTGGCTGGAGACAGGATGCCAAATCGGACCCTGGGCCAGGTGGATGCCAACAGCCATGTGTAATCATGTTGCCATCTGAGCCGTGAACAGTGACTGGAGAAAGCAGACTCCGAAATGGTCCAACACCCCCAGCTCTCAATCCCAAAGGCTTTCAGGTTGCTGGGATGGTCCCCTGTCTGGTCTGAGTTGTTTCCCCAAAGGGGCCTTGTCAGTATTTGGGAGAAGACTCTGGGTGAGAGGAGTGTACTGCAGGAATCCCATTGTAAAACTGCACCTTCTTGGGCCTAGGAAGTTTACCTAGAGAAATTCAGACGGCTGGGATGAGAACAGAGCCAGTCAAAGGAGCTCTGTTTTGGGTGGACAAGCAGGGGTCTGGTCCAGTCGCTGTCTCCAAGAACAAAAACGGCATGAGCTTTAACTTTCCAACCTGCTGGGTCTGGTCCAGAGAGGGCAGGACCTTCACCTGGAGCCAGGAAGATTTCTTTTGGGCACAAAGAGAGTCTAATGCTCTCTAAAGAAGAAAATGGGAGACGGAAGGGTTTGGCAAAAGCTGTATCCTATTCTTTGGTTATGACAAAGGCCACCACTAAGTCATTTGGCCTCTCACTCAACACTTAAGACTGTACCTAAGACATAGGAGCTAAAGGAAGCAAAGCAGGGCCAAGACCAAGTCCCCAGGGACTTGGAGATTGGACACAGGAAGAGGAGGAGAAGGGAAAGAAAAGCAGGGGGAGGGGACCACACATGCTATCTCACTGACCTTCACCACAAGCCTGTGAGGTAGACCGTGGCTGGATTTTATAGTTGGGGAAACAGAGGCAAACAGAGGGAAGTGACTTGCCAGGGGTCCAAGAGCAAGTGAGCATCTCAAGATGGATGTGAATTCCTGCCTCTTCCTAGATCCAGGCCCAGGGCTGGGGGCTCTTCTGAAAAGCATTGTGGAAGGATTCCTGAATCCTGGGGAGGAAGAGAGGGGGTACGGAGACCCTAGGATTTCCATAGACCGAGATGGTGGGGAAGACAAGGCAGGCAGGAAAGGGTAAGGGGAAAGCCTGAGCAGCTACCCAAGGACAGGGAAGGCAAAAAGCTGGGCATGGAACAAGACAAGCCCGGAAGGCCAAGCTTAACTGGACCCCAGTCAGGAGGATAAGACTGGCTTCTGTCCTCCTTCAAACTCTGATGTCACTGGCAGCGGCTGGAGAACAGGGAGGGGCTCAAAGTCGAGAAACCAGTTAGGGGACTTGGCTAACAGTCCAGGCAGGTAGTGAAGGACAGCCCTGGCACACTGGGGGAGGACCAACTAGCCCTGAGGCTTCAATCCATGGGCCCAAGCTGGCAGAGCTGCTGACCTCCCATGGCTGAGAGGCTCACCCAGGGCCTCATATGTGGAAATTTCTGCCCTGCCTCCCACCCCGTTCCCTTGCATGGTGGTTGGGGATGTCCTACGTGTGTGGAATAATATTGCTGCTTTTCAAAACAATGGTTAGTTTCTCTGAATTTTTTAAAATCCTTTTTCTTCGTTGTTATAAAAGATGTTTCTCTGGAAGCAAGAGAGAGGCTACCCATGAGGGTGATATAAAAAATAAATTAATAAACAATTTTTTTTTAATAACTAGGGACAAAAAGTGGCTGCCCTGACACCGAGGTTCTTGGTCTGGAAGGTTGCTTGACCTTCAAGGAGGGGTCCCACAATAGGTTTGGGTCCTCCGGGGGGCTAAACATCCCTCAGACATTGAGATAGTTCCTGAGGGGCCACATACTACAGAGGGGAGCTTTGCCTTGCTCAGGGTTCCACAACCAGTTAAGTGTCTCAGGCTGGATTTGAACTCAGGTCTTCCTCACTCCAGACTCAGGGCTTGTGGCCCTGCAGACAAAAGAAGAGCTCATATCTGACAAGCATCATAGACTGTGAGAGGGAAGAAGAGGAGATGAGAGCCAGGCCTTAAAGGATGGAGAGGATTTCTACAGGCTGAGGCTGAGATGGTAGGGAGGGCAATTCAGACAGAGGAAAAGGCCCGAGGGCAGATAGTGTTGGGGGGGGCCTCATTTATGGCTGCGATGACTTCAGAAGGCCCCTCCCCACTGCTGAGCTTCAGGTTTCTCCTCTGTAAAATGGGGGAAGAGAAGAAGGGACCCTCCGAGATCCAAGAGGTCTAAAGCTGTGCCCAAACAGGCTAGGGGCAGTGGGGTGGCATTAGGGTCATTTGAAGAGTTGAATTAGCGAGAAATTTTTGCTTTGGACACATTTGGGTCTGAACATGGCCAAAAATAGGGAAAAGACAGAAGGGACCCAGACAAGGGACACTGTGAAGGAAGAATGGCGAGGAGGAGCTCAGTGGCAGGAGCCTCATGGGCATAGAGACCGGGGGCTGGCACCCAGTCATCCAACAACTTCAATCTCAATGGTCATTGCTCAGAGAAAGAAGAAATATGACCAAACCACCTATGGGGGAAAGATTAGAGGAGAAGGGAATGGGGGGGGGGGCAGTGATCCCTGATACTCCACCCTCTGCCCAGACACCTCCAAGAAGACTGATGCTACACCCTCACCCCTGACCCTGAGGCAGTCAGCCTTGATCTCCCTCTTGGCAGTTTCCTCCCCATTCTTGGTTCTGCCCAAATGGGTCACCCAGGAAATCCCAGCAGCTGTCAGAACCAGGACATGGGCTGTTCTCAGACACCCGCACCCCGCACCCTGCAGAGCTGTCGGATCAATGCTTCCCAAGCATCCTCCACCACGTGCAAGCTAATCTCTGGAAGCCACAAGGCAGCCGACCCTGTAGGCTGGGGGAAGTCTCTGTCCTAGAGCTCTGCACTCACCTTTCTGCTACTTACTGACAAGACCACAAGATAAATGAGTGCTTTCTCAGAACCCCAGTTTTCTTATCTTCAAGAAGGGAGCAAATTCCTGGCCTCCAACGTTATAGTATTACCCAAATTGAGAATCTACATGAAAGCATTTTGAGGGAAGAAATGATAAAGTCTCATACAAAGATGACTGGAGGATCTTCTATGTAGCCTAGAGAGCTCCTGGTGTGGGAAAGCCGCCCAGAAGCCCAGAAGGCAGGGCCTCTCCTTTCGGCTAGTCTTCCAGTCTCAGGAAGGCCCCGCACAAGGCAAGCCACCAAGCATAAAGACTGTGGTTTACACTACAGCACCAGCTGGATGACCCTAAGCAGTCACCTAAGCACCTACCTCGGGAGTCTACAGAGGAGATCTCCTGAGACACACAGGCGAGAGTAATGGTGGGATCTGAAAGTCTCGTGTTGTCTCAACTGTGTGAATGGGCGAGCGTCAAGTCAAATGAGAAGTGTTGGGCCCCCAGACCACCCTGTCGCCTTTTCCTTCTGAAAACCAGAATGTCTCTGATCTGGGATATGGCAAGGACAAAAAGGAGGAGGGGGAAGGCCCACCCCAAAAAAGAAAGCAGCTAAGATTTCTACAGGTGAGTAATGGGAGCTGGAGGAGGACCTGCCCCCAGCCTCCAGTGCCCTCCCCTCCACTGGCCTTCTGACCCCAGTTCCACATTCTGGAGGGCCCAGACTGCGGCTGGGTCACACCATCCACATCCACCGCCACGCTCCAAGGGAGCCGGGCCCTGGACAGCTGAGCAAAGTCCCTCAGAGACTCAAGGTGGGGCCTGCATTAAAGCATCATGACTGTCTGTGCACGTCCTTGTCTGGCGCACATCACCCACAGAGCAAAATCCTGCCCCTGGGAAAATACAGAGAAGCCTCTGCTCTGAACACACATTCATCAGAGGGAGAAAAATGACCAAAAGAACACCTGGTGTTTATCGAGGGTTTTACCTTTCCAGAACTCAAGTCCTTCCTTCCCAACAGATGTCAAAAGGATGAATAACAGGGACCGTTACCCCCAAAGAGAAAGCAGTGAGAACCAAAGAAATGAGCATTAGCAGCCCCAGCAGAATGAAAACACCGATGTTCTGCCCCTTTGTGCACTAACAATTCTGCAGATGGAAACTCCCCAAGACTACGCACCACACGGCCTCTGCCCACACCCGCGGGTCACCCCTCAGCAGTCACTCCTCCAGAGCAGCAGGAGCCTAAAGGAAGGGTTGGAGATTTCCAAGGTTTCCTCACCTCTTGCTCTAATCAATCAAGGAATGCTTACTAAGGGAATGAATTAACTGGACTGCCTAGGCCTGGAAACACAATGAGACCCAAACTGTCCTCAGGGAGCTGCCTTTTCATCAAGGGAAACACCCAGGGCTGGCCAGAAACCACCCTCCAACCAAGCCAGGATGGGCTGAGCAGCTGTTCCCCCTCCTCCCCTCCATACCTCCCCCACCAGAACTATGCCAGAGTAACTAGGAACATCTGGAAAAATAAAAAACAGCCTGAGCCAAGGCTAAGAACACAAGAGGCCCATGGGCCACTGCCAAGCCAATCTCTATAGAAGAGAATGACCCAGCCTGGGCAAGGTCAGAGGGCTCTGGGCAACCCTCAGCAAGGACTCTCAGAAAGGGAGTGTGGCAGCTGGGATGAACAAAGCTCCAGGACCTTTCTGGAAGAGAGTCCCTGCAGACCTTAGGGGGCCACCCAGAGCTCCCCCAAGCCAAGAGATCTCAAGAAGGGGTCAACTTGAGGCCAACTTTGAGTCCTCTGGCAGCACCTGGGGGTCCCTGACTAAGTCACCAGTCTCCCAAGGCTGTTGCCACGCTCCAAGGAGACCCTGAGCTGCTAGCTCAATCCAGATACCCCACCCTAAGCCCTGGCCATCCTTCCAAAGCTGCCCAGATCCAAGGAGGTAGGAAGGGAGGCGGTCCCATCAGACCTCCTCTCCCTCCTCTAAGGAGCTCCTGCAACACAGCAGGCGAGACTTCCTGAGACAATTAGAAAACCCAAAGTAAAAAGAAATCTAAGTTAGAAGTTCCCAAATGGGGGTAAATCGATCCACAGAGAGACAGACTGTAGAAAGTCATTAGACTGACCAGGAGTCTGAGATTCACTGGGGGACACAGATAGAGTTTCACAGGCAGAGGCCCAATATTCTCTTACTAGTCTGGCAATCTGAAACCCAAGTCTTCCAAGATAAGGCAGCTCTGAAAACCCTTCGAAACAGAAAGTTCAGCAGGCCCCCTCCTTGTAGTTTCCTCATTAAAAGGGGTGCCTTTGGGTATAAACAGGGCTCATCTTCTGATTGTTCTCCATCGGGGTCTGGCCACATTCGTGGGCACAATGGTCCAGCTTGCCCCAAGTCTCCAGATCCCCCATTTAAGAAGAAATTGAATCCTCAGTCAATGGGCTCACTCTAGAGACCCAAATAAAGAGAGGGCCTCACCTTTCCTCAAACTGGCCCCCGAGGCCCCAGGGAGGCTGACTCTATTCACTGACCACCCACTCTGGCACACGCTGCCCCCCAAACCAGGGCTCACCTCGAGGGACCACCTGAAAACAGTCAGAAAAGTGTGTGATGGCCACTTCTCCCATCTGCACAAGCACAACCGACCTCCTACACACAATAAATTCAATCCTTCTTGTCTTTCTTCCAAACTCACTGAATTCAAATGAGGAAGAAAAGGCACCAGATGAAAAAGCCCCGGTATGGAGAAGACAGCCAGGACCTCCAAACAATGGGCCCCTGAGGCCTTGCTGGGCAAATGCCCGACAGCAAAAAGGGGCAGGACAACAGGGGACCCCGTGCCTACCCAACAGGGGATCTTCCGCTTGCTTCCCGTCACTCCCCTGTGCCCATCAGCAGAGATCCCGGTCAGATTCCTCTGCACCCTTCATCCCGGTTCTCCTCTCGTGTCCAGGGCACAAACAGCTAACTATCTGGTCCGGTTCACGGTCGAGGGCTCTCGGTCTACGCTCGGGCACTGCCCGGGCTGGGCTTCTGATGAAGGCCCGCCCACACGAGCGCCAGAGCAGAGACCTGAGTCAAGCGGCCAGAGGTATTTAACAATGGCAAAGTCCCCAAAGGATGCCATCTCCCTTCCTGCCCCAGTGGGCCCTGGAAGGGCAGGGGCAGGGCCCGAGACTACGGTAAGCATGACCGCCTGCTGGGGCAGAGAGCAGCTGCCCTGCCCACGCCGAGGCCCACCGGCTGTGCCCAGGCGGCACTCCGCCTCACGATGGCGGGAGAGGTGGGCAGGACCCACCAGCTCGCAGGGGTCCCGGGGTCAGCGGGGCTGCCGTGGTCAGCCTGGGCAGGGGGAGGAGGGGGCACCGCCAGGCCGGGTACGAGGGGAAGCGCCCCCCGGGGTGCCGGGCCGGGCTGGCACGAAGCAAGCTCAAGGTAGCCCTGAGGCTTACAAAAGAAGCGGCCGGAGGAGGGGCGCCCCGCCGGGCCCCGCCACCCCCTCCCCCGCAGGGCCCGGCTCGGGAGGCAAGGCCGCGCCCGCCGCCCCCCGCCCCGGCCCCGGCCCGCCCCTCACCTGGGCACGCAGCTGGCCGAGCTCCGGTCCACCTCCCAGGTGGCGTACAGGTTCATCTGCACCGGCGCGGGCGCGGGGCAGGGCCGCCCGGGGGCGGGCCCGGGGGCGGCGGGGCCCGAGGCCGCGGGCCCGGGGGCCGCCGCGGGGGCCGCCGCGGCGGAGGCGGCCGGGGCCGGGGCGGGGGGCTGCGGGGCCTGGGGCGGCGTCGGCGGCGGGGACTGGGCGGCCCCGGGGCCCCGCGGCCCCGCGCCCCCGAAGCCCCCGGGCCCGGCCGCGGCCGCGCCGCCGGCCGCTCCGCGCTCCGCCATGGTCCGGGCTGGGGGTGCTCCGAGGGCGGCGGCGGCGGCGCGGGGGGCGCGGGGGGCGCGGGCCGGACGCTGCCGCTGGGGGTGGCGCCGCCGCTCTGCCGCCGCCGCCGCCGGGGCTCGCGCACGCGCGGAGGAGCCGCCCGGCCTCGCGCCGGGGGCGGGGCTCCGCGTGGCCACGCCCGCCGGCCGCGAGGGCAGGAGCGCAGCGCCCCCTGCCGGCGGGGCGGCGGCCCAACGCTCGCCGGGCCGAGCCCCTCCCCTCCCCCACAGCGGCGCAGGCCCGGAGGCGCCCCCCCCCCCACCCGGCCGGGGCGGTCGCAGAGAAGGCAGAGGCAGGCCTGGGGGGGGCAAGGCTTTATTTACAAAACACGCGGGAAAACACAAGTCCGGCCGGGCGGCGGCTTCCAGGTTAAAACTTGAATTCCTTGTATTTCTTACTGCCCCCTCGGCTGTCCTGGGGCTGCGCCTTCCGTTTCTTTTGCTAGGAAGGAGAAAGAGGAAGCAGGTCACAGGGGGCCCGGGGGGCCGTGGCCCTCCCCGTGGGCGCCCGGGAGGGGCCCTACCTTCTGCTTGGCCGCGTGCTCGGCCACCATGTCGCTGAAGTCCTCCTTCTCCACCTGGGCCTGCTGCTCCCGCACGTGCTCCTCGTACTTCTGGGTCATGGCCATGGGATCCAGCTCCAGCTCCTCGGGGGCCAAGGCCACTTCCACCCCTTGCAGCTCGGGGGCCGGGCCCTTGCGGCTCATCACCTGCAGAGCCCTGGCGGTCAGGCCCAATGCCCCCGCAGCCAGCCCGGCCCGGCTCCCCCCCCCCGTGGTCACCCCCGTGCTCCCCCCGCTCACCGTGGACATGTCATAAATGTGGGTGGACCCCATCATGGCCCCACCCACGGTGGCCGTCCTCTTCTCGGGGAGCACCGTAAACAGCTGTGGCGTCTCACTGCTGCGGGGAGAACGGGGGTCAGCCCAAGGAAGACCCAAGTGCTTGGGTGGAGGTCCACATTGACCATAGAGGGATTCCAGGTCCTCTGGCCCAGGTCTCTCCCAAATTCTAAACTTCTGCCATCAAGTGTGAGCAGCTGAGGCCCCACAAATCCCCCCACTGTTCTCCTTTGTAAACCAAGGATGACACCCCCACCTCGGCCCCAGGGTGATAGTGAGGATCCTGGCTCTCATTTCCCAGGTGATACCCGAGACAGCGTGCCAAGCACCCGCCAGGACGGGAAGGGAAGGTGCCTCCCCCCCAACCCAGTGTGGACGACTGCTCACCCATCCATAGCCTCTTCAATCTTCTTTTTTCTTAGTTCTATCAGTTCGGGGGTCTCCATCCCTGCTGGGACTGATGAAAAGCCTCCAGGGGTGATGAGGCCACTGAGGAAAGGAACAAGAGGCTGCATAAGCAGGGAACCCAAGAAGCCAGATCCCACACCCCAGGGCCCAGCCTCTCAAGAGGAGGCACTTTTGGACACCTGTCTGCAGGGGTGATGAAGCCCGTTTCATCAGGTTTATCTTCATCACTCTCTTCCTCCTCCTCCTCCTCCGAGGATTCCTCATCAGAAGGCTCCAGCTCCCCCCAGGGTGTCCGGTCAATCTCCTCTTCCTCAGTCTTAGTCTAAAACAAGAGACCAGAGAGGCAGCTAGGTGGCACAGTGCATAGAGCACCAACCTGGGAGTCAGGAGGACCCGAGTTCAAATCCAGCCTCAGACACAATTACCTAGCTATGTGACCTTGGGCAAGTCAAAAAAAACCCAGATAAACTAAAACAGAGACCAGAGGCCCTCAGAGGAATGAGGAACCCCCAAGAGACCCCCCAAAATCCCAGAGCTCCCCTCCAGGAGCCAGCATATGCTGATGGTGGCAATACCAACAAGGGCAGCCACATACAACAAGGAATTCTGCCAGGAATGATCCCTCTGTGGGGATCATGGGCTAAAATCAACTCAAAAAGGGAGAACACTGAAAATACCAAAAATTATAAGAAACACAGGAGGCAACTTATGCCTGTCCAGTGACTAGAAGGCAGATCACCAACCATTGGAAGCCCTGTCATTAGGCAGAATAGAGAAAACACAGACGGGCAGCCAAGATGCCACCAAGGGAAGGAAGCCCCCCCCCCCCCATCTGCCCAGGCCCTGTAAGGTGACCCATTCAAGGTAACAGTGCAGATGCCACACAGGGAGCAGACACCTCAACTGGCTTCTCTCCAGGGAGGCAGAGGGTCTCTGTCAGCCCCGGACGACTGCTTCCAGTTGGGGCATCTGCTGGGAGAGACCCCTGGGGGAGTCAAGGTCCAACTTCCCAGCATCTGCTCTTGAGCTCTGCCCACAACCGAATCACACCTGGAATTCTGCAGCATTGGTTCCAAACACATCTCCATACAGCGGCTTCCCAGTCTCATCCACAGGAGGTTTGCCCCAGCCCCCCGCATGGTAACCAAACGAACAGCTCTGAGAAAGGAATGGAGGGGAGGGGGCAGTCAGCGCCCCCTCCCGGGGCTGCCCAAAATGGGGAGGGGAAGCTATTGTTCTTGTTCAGCCTGCCACCCACAATGACTTCATACAAAGTTGTGTCATCCCTGGACTTTGGGAAGAGACACCCTCCCGGAGGGCAGGGCCTGGTGCACAGGCACTAAAATGAGCAAATGGGGTGAGGAGTGAGCCTGGAAATTACCTCAGGAATGGGAGAATTCAGTCCAGGGATCTTCAGGTTGGGATAGGAAGGGGGAGGCCCATATCGCTGCATAGCAATCAGCCATGGGGGCGGAACTTTGTGGGCGTTCTGAGGATGAGAGATTGCTGTGAGCCCCCACCCCACAGCAGAGACCCCCACCCAGCCCAGCCTTCATTTCTTCACCACTCACTGGTCCAACTGGCATCCCCAATGAAATCCTCAACTCATCAGACAAATCTCCAGGCTTCTTCTCCTTCAACCGAGTCTCAAACTCTTTCCCCTGGGGAAAAGAAAAAAGTATTATCGGGAGCACCCTGACAGACAGGCAGTGAAGGCATCTGGGAGGGAGAGAGTGTGGGAAAGAGGCGGCAAAGTCCCTCTCTGTACAGGATACGGGGTTCCATTGAAGGGGAACTGATCAAACAGGGCTGGCTGGTTTTATTTACAGATTCTAATCACTAATCATTTCTGTTTTTGCCTAAAGAAAGGGAAGGCAAGGGAGCCCTGCCAAGGACCAAAGATGATTCTCAAATATATTCCAAGGACCAGGGAGAACTTAAATTACCTTTCTCTCATCCCCCAAAGTCCAAAATACCTACCTCCTAAATCCAGTTCCCAAAGACTCAAGTTAAAAACACCATCCCCTCCCTCCCTAAAATTTGGACTGAAACCCTCTGCCGAGGCCCTGCACACCTCATAGTAAAGGTCCCCATGAATCGTCAGCTTCGGCTTGGTCTGCCACTTGAAAAAGGCGTCATGCAGCTTCTGGTAGTCAATGTCAATCTTCCCCATCTTGGGTCGAACCTTCTCTCGCATTTTTGATTTCATGGTCTTCTGTTCTTCCTGTTGGACAAAGAATCAGAGTCAGAGCCATCCATCAGGGCCTGTCCAACCCTTCCTATGCTCTTGGCAATACGTCGGTCAATAAACTTTTATTAAGAACCCACGTGCCTGACACTGCAAAAGAAACACGGTCTAGGAGCCCCACAATCTACGGGGACATGGAGTAAAGTAAAACATCTGTTGGAAATAAGAGAAGGCATTAGGATGAAAGAATCAGGAGAGACTTCCCGTAGAAGATGGGACTTCAGCTGGGTCTTGGGACACAAGCCTGGTCCTGTCTGCAGTATACTGGGCTCCCTGCACTCCCAGCATGCTGGGTGACAACCCGCTTACATATCAAAGGCTTCTGAAGGTCAGAAGAAAAGGTCAAAAAGAAGCAGGTTCTAAAAACAAATACTGGTCATCTCCTAGTCAGGAGTTGATGAGCATCAGCACAGGCAGAGCCTGCTGGGACGGGAAGGGGGCGGCCCCAAATCCAGGCTCATCAGCCTGCCAGAGCAGGCTCTGGATTGGGGGGGGGGGCCCTTCCCACAGGAGGGGCGACAGCTCTTACCTTCTCCTGTAGAGCCTCCCGCATCTCCTGGATTCCTGTCCGTTTGATAAAATCCGGCAATTCAAAAGGTGGCTTCTCAATCCCCCGTTTGCCCTGTAGGTATTTGCGCTTGAAGCACCAGTGGCGTGGCACAGGCACAGAGTTCCTTGTGGCCTTCAGATGCACCAGAAGCTTGGGGTCCTGGGCTGTCACATCATGCATCTCTACCACATCTGGCCGGGCCACTAGCTGGAAGGTCCAAATGGAGAGGTCAAATTAGCTCCAAAGACCCCAAGAAGGGAGGAGTGCTGCACAGGTCCCTAAAGCCATTTGCTGTCTGCCAGACCCTGATCCCGCTGGGCAGCTAGGAGCTAGCCCCCCTCCCTCTAGTCCAACCTGAGCCCATCCCAAGAGAAGGTGCCTTCATCTGTTTTTCTTGTCAGTGGGGTGATACATCCCCGCCCCATGCCAGCGAGTTGACCTCCCAAAAAGTGACGAATGTTTTCCTGCCTCTCTTTGTCTGGGCAGCACCCCTCTCCCCTCCCATCCCCACGGTCCCATTTTCCCAGTTCTCCAAGCTCAGGCTGGCCCCACCTACTCCACCAGGATCCCTCCTGCCCCACCCATGCCAACACCCCCAGACTCACCTGTTTCAATTCAGCCACAGTAAATCGGTTCATCCTCCGCAATTTCTTCTTGGAGAGCTTGGGAGCCTCAGGTTTCTTCTCCTAGAGTGGAGGAGGAGTCAGCCTGAAGTTACCACCCACCCCAGGGCCCACCCAGGCCCACCCTCCAGTCCCTCCCACCCCCTCACCTGCTCGTCATCACTGCTGTCATCATCACTGTCCTTCCGCTCCTCCTCAAAGCCCTTCTTCTTGGGGATCGCAGAATTTTCTAGCTTGTCTAACTTCTCTGGCTCTTTCTCTTTTTCTTTCTTTACATCATCAGTCAGCTGTTAGGCAGAGTAGACAAGAGGAGAGACTTTTGCAAGCCCTAAAGGCACCCATATCCCCCCACCATTTCCCGCTTCCACAGGTCCTGACTACTTCTCCAGCTAGGGACCATTCTGTACCTTGAAAGCTTCAAAAATCCTTTTAAAGAAGATAAAATTGGGTTCATAGATCTCAGGCTCCTCAGTCACATACTCAATCTCTATCGCAGCAGGAGCGTCTGAGCCGCGGGGGCGAGACGTCTCTTTCTCACGACCCCCCGGACTCCCAGAGGCTGCGGCTCGGTTTGATGTCGAACGCTGGGGCTTCTTCTTCTTCTTGCGGTTCCGTCGTTTTCGATTTTTCTATGAAAGAGGGAAACCAAATACAGTCAGAGTCCAACCACAGCTCCTCAGTCCTTTCCAACATTTGTTCAAAGACTTGCCCCCCCCCCCAACCCTCCTGCTCAGGGGTTCCTCTTCATGCAACCCTGAGCTCCTGGGGCAGCTGCCCTGGGCCCCAGCCCTCCAAGCCATGAGCCAGCTCTGGCACATACCTCCTTCTTAGATAACGAAGCAGTGTCTTCCTCAGTCTCAGAAGCTGAGACTCCCAGGGACGATCTGGTGTCTGTCTCCATGTCTTCTTCGTCTACAAGCCAGAAAGTAAAGAGCTCAGGGTTCTATTTCCCAAAGCTACTACCTCCTACCAGGGAGGATAGGCAGGAGAACAGAAAGAGGGTCTGCCAGAAACTGGGCCCTCTCTCCCTGCAGGACCTCTCTCTGGCCCCTGAGACATCGACATCCCTCTCAACTTATGACACTTACCATGCACCGAGATCAACTCTTCCTGTCGAATCTCCTTCAGCTGTAGTATCTTCTCCAAGGCCTGGGGTATCTTGGGACCCACACTGGGGTCATCCGTCTGCCAAAGACACTTGGTAAAGAGGGGGTGTGCACAGTGGTGTCCCTTCGGCACCCTCAGGCTTGGAGAATCGTGAGACCCTCAGATCCACAAATCTGGGCCATCATTTGAAGGTCCTCCCGAACCTCAGACTGTGCCAAGTGACCCTTCCCTCCCTGTGTCTCTGGGAATGCTGACAGTAAGCCATCACTTGAAGGTTTGCATAGGCCCCCAACAACCTGCAACCCAGGTCCTCCTGAAAACGTTGCCTCCTTTACGCTGAAGACGCGAGGCCTCTCCTGCCCATTTGCCTCCTCCAACCCCAACCCTGCCTTCTGCATTTCTCTGGGTTCATTCTTCCTTAACTCTGTAACAACCAACTGGGAGCCCTCCTAGTCCAGTGACTGGACCATTCCATTCTATGTGTGAGTCTGGGCCTCATTTGAGTTTGTGATCTCGGGGTGAGCACTAGAAAGCTCCTCAGGGGGTCACTGAGCCTAACCCCAGACAGGCAGCTATCCCATCTGCCTGGAGACCACTAGTGCCAGGGAGCACACAGCCCTCTCTTTTGGGACAGCTCGCACTATCAGCCAGCTTCCCTCGCTCTGCCTCTACCCAATTCTCACCCTCTGCTCCCACCTGAGGCATCTTCCCCCACACAATGGAAAATAGCTAAATAAACCCAATTCCTTCAACTCAGTCGAGGTTCATAACAATGAGATAAAGAAAACGTCCTGCCTGAAAAAGATCTCCAAGCTGAGGCAAGAAGTGATTAACAGGGAAGCAAATCCCGGGCTCTCTGACCCCAGAAAGCATCCATCACAAACGGCCCCTTTCCTCTATCCAGATCAGAAGCCCCAAACCTTACCTCTCTGTTTTCTTCTCCTGGAGGGGGAAGGGGACCCCGAGGCCGGGGGCCTGGAGCCCCAATAGGGACACCAGGGGGTGGGGGACCTACAGGAGCTGCAACTGAGAGAAAGAAATTCATTGTCAGAAGAAAAAAATAACCTTCACACTTTTTTGCCCTTTCTGTCCACCTCCTCAAATACCCTTCTCTATTCCAAGGTCTCACCTCGAGGAGTCATTGGGGGCCGAGCCCCGATGGGGCCCATGTCTGGTGGGGGCAGCGGGGCCATCTCCTGCTGCCGCTCCTGTTCCAGGTAACAAGGGAAAATATCAGACAAGGTTTGCAAAACACCAAGACTTAAGAACTCAGGCCCAGGTAATGCCCACCTCATGTCAGCCCATGCCCAGAGGCTCCTCACTGACAAGATTGATAACCCCTTGTCTTTGGGCACAGTCAAGGTGAAAATGGTTCGGCCCGCCTATCTCTGTTAGGAGAGCTGTGGGCCCCTTTTTATTTTTCAATGAAGAGAAGGGAAAGGGAGAAAAACAAATCCTCACGAACTGAAAATAAAGCCACACATTTGGCAGAGAGCCACTAGCAAGCACATTTTTTCACTCAATACTATTGTAACAGAGCACAGGAAGTCGCGATCCCAGGTTCATCCTCCACCTCCCAGGGGAGAAGTCAGATCAACCTGCAATCCCTACGGATCTGCCACCCAAATTAAGTAAAGACACAATGTATGCTCTGCTCCCACACAACTGAGCATTTTCTTACATCATTTTGAAATATTTCACAGTCCGTTCCTAGCTCCATAAAGTAAATCTCTCTTCCTCTCCCCTGGGCCCAAAGGCCTGGAAACACAGTCAATATCTGGGATGGGGGCTCTCTGGCCCAGGCCTCCAAGAAACACCTGAGGCTGGGAACGAGGATGAATGATCACGGTTCATAACCAAGCAGTATTTTCAAACACTTCTCATCTGCCCTGATCTATGTATCAGTGTCTATACTGTACAGATAGATGAAGCCGCTGAGGTTCTAAGATGTGGGACTTATCCGGGGCAACACAGTGGCAAAGGCCATGTCTTCCCAAACCTCAGATTTTGCTTCACAGTTCACACTCAAATCAGGGGCCTTGTTTTTCTAGTATCTTGGACACTGTATTTCCATCTAAATAGGTTCTTTTTTTAATTCCTGCCTTTTATTTAACAATTATTAAAGAATCTCTTCTTCAAACCTGCTCAAACTACATAATGCACCTAGAATGGTTAAGACCAGGAGAATGTGCTGAGCTGGGAAGGGCAAGAGCAGGAGACAAGTGCTTCTGGGACAACAGAAGGACGTTGCCTGGGCTTGAGCACCTCATGATGACTACACCAAACTGGCAGATGAGGCCACAAAGAGCCATGCTGCCACCTCAGGAGCTGGTGCTCTCTGTCAGGCCCCAGGCCACCTTCATGCTCCCCACTGTACTTGGACCCACCTGCTTGGCCCGCTTGGCCTGTTCCTCCTGCCGCATCAGCAAGGCAGCCTGCTGCTGGGCCAGCTTCAGCCTCTCCTCCTCTGACAGGGCCACGGGGTCAGCTACCCGCATGGGAGGTGGGGGCCCCAAGTTTGGCGGATGTGGTCCTACCCCCATGGGGAAACCAAGTCCTAGGCCTGGTGGTGGTGGGGGTGGTGGGGGCGGCGGTGGCTGCAGTGGGGGAAGCCCCATTGGTGGAGGAGGCAGGGGGATTCCAGAGAGCTACGGAAGAAAAAAAGGTCTGAATGAGAGGAAGTGTTGTCAAGGGACACCACTGAGGGAGCCTGACAAGTCAACGCTGTTTTCTTCATCATCATCATCATCATCATCATCATCATCATCAAACCATTTCATTTTTGAATACTGAAAACATAAAAACTACAGCCTATATAATCAGAAGCTCTTGGGAAAGACAAAGTCCCAGGACCAGAATGTTTGAAAAATCCAAGTCAACACTTGGAAGAGTGAAAGTGTGCCTAGTCCCACTGCCCAGATAAGGATATCAAGGCTCAGAGAGAACATGAGCAGACAAAGCCCAGCACCCCTCTGAAGCCCCCTGGGTTGGGGCTGCTTTGCACCCTGCCATCAGCCAAGGGTCCCTTGGGTGGCTCTCTCCAAGGCTTTCCAGCTTAGTCAGACCTGCCTCAATTAGCAGCCCTTGAACAAGAGGCAGCCCACCAGATGACAATCCTTCCTGCACCCCAGGAGCACAGTGGCCCAAGGGAGGCCCAAGCCAAGTTCAACATGGCAGAGGAGAATGAAGATGCCCATCCAGGCAACCTGGATGACAGGGTGGAGGAGACACAGAGTGACAGGCTCCCCAGAGCCAGGACAGGGTTCTGATTCTGGCTGAAAAGTCAGGTCACTAATTACGACAACCCTAAGCGAGGCAGAAGCCTAAACGAGGCACTGCATCCAGGTGAGTGCCCAGACCTGGGTGAGTGGTGCACGTGACAAGACTTCTGGATCCTGGGATAACACTTGACAAGTAGATGTGACAAGCAGCATAGATCCCCTTTATCTGGCTCTCCCCTGGACCACATCAACCACCTCCTAACTGGGATCCTTTTCGCCCTCCTCTGCCTGGCTTCTGTTGGAACAGCCTGGTCCCTGACTCTGGACCCCTTAACCTTCCTCCCAGAGCAGTCTCTGGGCTGGTCTTCCCATAGGATATTCGTCACCTCCCAGGTTTTCTGGGCCTTGACCCAAGCCAGGCATCCCCAAAGCCACGAATCTTTCCTAGGAAGGCTGCCTCCACCTCTTCAGCAAACACTCCCTTGCCTCCCTCATTAGGAGGCCAAGAATCTGGCCCTTCTTTTCTTCCTTGGGCTGGACACACAGTCTAGTACAAGTGGCCGCTCAGAAAGTGACTATGGTGGGACGGATTAAGCGAGGTCTGCTCTATACTCTGCTCCTGCCTCTATGACCCTGGACAAGCCATGTCCTTAAGGCTCCTTCCTCCAGCAGCCCATGATCCCGTCACACGTACACATGTGCTTACAGACACAAAGACTCACATGCTCACCCTGGAAGGGCAGGGACCCCAGGTTTCCAGGGCTCCACAGCAGACTCAAGTCCCAGGAAGGGCCCCTCAATCTGGAAAGCCCTTCACTGGCTGAGAGGCTCCCAGCAGGTCGAGAATGGCCTTCAACCTTTCTCAGTGGCTACACAGGTCACAGAGAGGATGAGGACGTGGACCTCAGTGGGGTCTAAGAATGCCAGGCGGGATGGAAATGCAGGATTCTAAGTGACAGCTCACAAGACACCCCTTCTCAAAAGCTCTCCATGGCTCCCCAGTCCTTACAGAATGATAACAGCCCCTCACACTTTCCTAAGCCCTTAGTCTGGCATCCAAGGTCCTCTAGGATCTGGCTCGACTCACCCACAAACCCCCAAATGACTAAGTGACTATTCAGCCAGCACTGGAGTGACAAGAGCAAAAATAAACCCATGCAAGAACCTAGACTTCTTCTAAACATCTGAGTACATGAAAACAAAAAGATACTAAATAGATACAGGTCACTTAGGAGAGGAGGGGAGAGGCCTGGCTCACATCAAGCTTGCCGCCTCTGGAGTCTGGGACCAAAGGTCAGGAGAGAGACTGGCCCTGGTCCAGAGGTCTAGATGGAAACCAAGGGTGCTTGGGGGCTGACCTGGGGCCTTGGGGAGCAGCCATCAGGGAAGAGTGGGGAGGAAAATAGGGAGAGAGGGTGGGGGTTATACAGGAAGGCCCAAGTTCTAGAAAAGGAGACCAAACAAATGGAGGAACCATCAGACAGGGGAAAAGCTCCAGAAGGGCCAAGCCACAAATTCTGGGGATGGAGAAGCTCAGCCAGATCAAATTCTGCAGAGAGGCCAGGTAGGATAAGAACTGGAAAACTCCCCTCCAGGGAGAATAGCCTGGCCTCACAGGTCACTGGACTCCACTGTGCTGCCTGCAGCAGGCCAGGTCAGAGGTGCCGGTCCCGAGTTTCTCCTGCCACTCTGGCCACTTCCACACGCAGAATGATTTTTCTAATTGATGCTCCAAGTATCGGAGTATATATGTTTCCCCACCAGCACTCCCCCCAAACTCTCAAGAAAATCTAAATCCATCTACTCAAATTCCCTCCTCAGAGAGAGGTGAAATCCATGATTTACCCGAGACAACAATAAGCAATGGATTACATAGACTCAGATTATACAGGCAGGATTTCAAAACCACCCTCCCACCTCTGAACTTTTAGGGAGATCAGTTCCACCGGCTGGGTCTCTGGGAGATGGCTTTGCTGGTCCCTGAGGTCCCTTCCCATGTTGACATACCCCCGGCTAATGTCTGCTGGGTCCCCTCCTGCTTCTTGGGGATCTTTCTTTCCATTTCCACCATCTCCCAGCCCAAGTGGGACAGGGCACCCAGGGCTTTGACCTCACCCCATGATCTTCTCTCCAGACTCACCTGTGCTGCCATTGGGGGAGGGGGGGCGGTTTTGTCTCCATCCTCGCCTCTCAAAACTGGTCGATTCAATACGACACCCGTCTTGGATGAATGAGGGAGGGAGAGGACAGAGAAAGATCAAGTCACAACAACTCCAAAGACACATCCTCATCTATTCTCCCTGGACGCAGACACCCATTCTCCTGCCTCCACACCTCCTGCCCACCACTGACCTGTCGGGTATAGGTTTGGAGTCTCTCCACCAGCTCCTCTCGGCTTCCTGAGGGGTCATGGGAAAAGAAAAAGAGATTAGTTCAAATTGAAAAAAAATGCTTAGTAAACAATCCTGTGTCCCAGGCAACAAGCCTTGATAAACAAAGATTTTGGAATTACAGTTACTACCCTCAAAGACCTTTCATTATAGTAAATGGGGTGGGGGGACACCAAATGTACTTCATGTGATCAGTTCAAAAAAGATTTCCAAGCAAAGTGTTCTAGGAAACTTGAGAAAGGACAGTTCCACAATGCCCTGGGACTCCTTGCAATGAAAACCAAACAATAACTAGAAATTTCCTCCACTTGACCCATCATCTCCAGCCTCCTCATCTTTGCATCTCTGTCTTGCAGAGTCCCCCACAGAGCCTTCCTGAGCTCAATGGCTAAAAGGTTTCTTCATCTGTCTCCTTAGAGCTTTCTACACTCCCTCCCTTGGGCTACACTGTCCAGCATTCTGCAGCAAAGGCACAATATCCCTAGACACCCTCTCCAGGCCCACTCAGATCTATAGAACCAGAGAAGAGCTCAGGAGCAGGTGGGAAATACAAAGAGATCTAGACAGAGAGAAGGGACACTAGGGCAACCTAGACCCAAAAAGGTCACTAGAACCTCCCTAAGAAGTAGATTCTACAATGTAACGACTAACAGATTGCCTTCTGGGGGTGGGGTGGGGGTGGGAAGCAAGATTACAGGGAAAAAATTGTAAAATTCAAAATAAATAAAATCTTTCAAAAAAAAAGTACGTTTTATTTGCTCTATCCTCTACGAAGACTTTGGATGAAGAGGAACCCATCAGTTACCAAGTAATCCAACTATTACCTCCAACATCAAGTGTAAACTTGCTTCTTGAACCTTCTTGACCCCTCTGAGATTTTGATTTGAGAACAGCTGCCCCTTTCCCCAGCTTCTCTTCAAAGGGAATTTATACGTGGGGTGTCCCCTTCTCAGCCATGCATTTAGAAGATCTCATCTGTCCTCCAGCCTGACAGACAGCACCCCCCCAATTCATACTGGCCTTCTGGGCTGCCACATCAGCCAGATGGTCATTTTTCATGACTTCCTCATCCTCTCCTGGTGAAGGGCTAAGAATTTACATTTCTCTCCACTGAATGGCGCCTCATTAGATTAAGCCCAAAGCTTTGGCTTGTCGTGATCTTTCTAGATGCTATCATTCAATAGTTTAGCTCTTCCTTCCAGCAATGTCATCTGCAAGTTGGCACCATCTGTGCCTTGATTCTTGCCAGTGACTGGAAGTGTGAGCAGCCAAGTCCCAGTGCTCTAGGGAACTGATGATGCTCCAAAGTCGGGCCACAGTTCAGTGGATAGACCTCTGCTTTTCTGCAACAACTGGCCAGGGTTTGTCAAGTACCTTACTAAACCAAAATAAACCGTTCTTGATGAGACTCCTCTCATCTACTGGTCTACTAATCCCATCCAAATTAGGTTAGTTTGGCAAACCCAGGCCTCTGTCTTCTTGACTTGTGTGTCTAGAAGTGGAGAAATGATCTCTGGCCTTAAATTCAAGCAGGAGTTTGGCTGGGTCTCTAGTGTGCAGCCTCCAATCTCTTCCCTGTTTGAGACTATGTCCTTCTACAAATCTTGCAGTTTTTCTCTCCTTCAAGATACCAGATAGCAGTTCATCTCATTTGCCTGAACTTTCCACCACCTGGGACAGAGCTCACCCTGGCCTGGTGCCCCAAGCTCAACCTGGTCAGCTGGACACTCTCTCACACTCTCTCTTTCTTCCCCCTCTGGAGTATCAGCTGCCTTTAAGCCACTGTTGTAATGGCAGGGAAAACCAGAGCTGGTTCTGCCCTGTGGCCCTCCCTCTGTCACCACTGTTCCATCGGTTCCCAATATTGTTTTGACTTGAAGCTTGACATCCTGCACTTTCTTCACTAGTCTCAGGGCCTGGAGCTTGGGGCACCTGCTGTGCTGTGTCTCTCACGGCCTTGGGCACCGTTCCTCTAAGCAGTCCCAGAGCGCTCTCTCTCTCTCTCTCTGGAAAAACCTCTCTTTCAATTGAAAGGAAGTTTACTCATTGAAAGAACTACTGGTGGAGCCCAGAGGTCCACTTGGTAGACCCGTCGTCTCCTACGCGTGTGGAACACCAGAACCTGCCCCCGGCTGTGCCAAATACATGTTGGAAGATGGAGTCGTCACCTCCTCCCGTCCTCCCGGTCCTCCCTACCATCCCTACAACTGGGTGAATCTCCTCGTTACTTAGAATCAGATTCGGAAACAAACCGCCCCTTGTTGGCATCTCTATTTTGGCAGGGTCACAGTATCGTGAAGCCATAAAGAGCCGATGGACTGCTAAGGAAATAAACGCAAAGAAGCGCAGCCTCTCCTGCGCAGAGGTCACCCCGGCCCGGCTCCGAGCTTCCCCACCCCTGGGTTGTGGGGTTCCCGATGCGGCTCCACCTTCTTCAAGCATCCCGCTAGCTCTGGCCTGTTGTTTCTTTCTGAATCGCACCGCAGCCTCGGGGTCCCCCCCAGGCTCCGTGAAACCCCAGGTCAAGCTGGCCGCAATCACCACAAGAGCCAGCAAAGGGAGCCCGAGGGTTGGCAGAGTGCTGCCCAGATGTTTCCTTTGAGCCGTGGGGGCGGGGTGGCCTCCGGATGCCCGGGTGGCGGCTGAGGAAGCTGAGAGCCCCGAGGCCAAGGGACTCTGGGGGTCCGAGGTCCAGCCCGGGCCAGTGGAGGCTGCAGCGTCCAGGCCTCCGTCCAGGCGGGGGTCTCCCCAGTGCCCCCCGCACGGCCGGTCTGGCCGGCTCCCCACTTGGCAGCGGAGGACACTGAGGCAGGCGGGGCCGAAGGTCCTCCAGAGCAGCCCGCACGGGCGCCCCCGGGGGCCACCCCCAGGCTCCCCCCAGGCCCGGCGGCCCACCCCTCGCTTCCGGGCAGTCGGGGCTCCCCCCGACCCCAAGGGCAGACGGCCACTGAGCCCCCCCTTCCCCGGGTCCAAGGAGCCCCCCGCCCCCCGCTCCGGAGGCTCAAGTCCCGAGGGCCCCGCGCAGGAGCCGCCCCCGGCCCCCTCCCAACCTCGGGGTCTCCCCTCCTCCCGCCCCCCGGCTCTCCTCCGCCTCCGGGCCTCCCGCGGGCCGCGGGCCTCGGCGCCGGCCGGCCGGCCGGGCCTCACCTTGGATGGGGGCCCCGATCTCCGCCAGCTTGGCCTGCAGCTCCGCCGGGGCCCAGGCTCCGTACGGGGCGGGCGGCGGGGGCGGCGGCGGCGGCGGCGGCGGCGGCAGCTGAAGCTCTCCTTTGGGAGGCTCGGGGTGCTCCGCCGCCATCTTAGCGGCAAGAAGGCGCGCGGCCCAGGGGACTGAGGAGCCGCGGGCTCCCGGAACTTCCGGCGGCGACCAATAGAAGTTGGGGCCGCGGAACGCGGGGAGCCAATAGGGAGGCGGGGGGGGAGGGCCGCCGCCCGGAGCAGGCCGGGAAGCGTAGTCCAGCGTCGGCGGGAACCCCGCGAGCCGCAGGCGGAAAGGGCGCGGCGGGCGGCTGAGCCTTCTGGGAGTTGTGGTTCGGCGCGAGGAGAGAGCGCGCCTCGCTGCCCCGCCCCTACGCCGAGCCGCGGCCAGGAAACGGCCCCAAAGCTCCATGGGAAATGCAGTTCCGCCGCCAGGGCCGCGCCTAGTGCTGCGGCCTTAGAGGCCGGAGGGAGCCCGCGAGCTTTGTGCCCCGCGCGGGCATCGCGGCCCGGCCGGGCCCCGAGGGGCTTGGCGGGGAGCGCGCGCCATAAGAGCCGAGCTGCCGCATCTCCGCCCCTTCTCGGGGGATGGGGAATAAGGGGGGGCCTGGAGCGGGCCCGAGCCCCCCGCTGGGCACGGCCGGTGGCGGTGGGTGCAGAGACCCGACCGGCGGCTGCGAGGAGGGGAAGAAGGTGCAAGGAGAAGGGCGCAAGGGCGGGAGCTGCCCGGCTGTGGGGCCTTGGGGTGCAGCCCTGCCCAGGCAGTCTCATGCCATCTCCCACCGCTGCAGCAAAGGCGCCCACATCTATGACCCGCTTCTCCAGCCTTAAGGCCTCCAGGTCTTCCCAAGTAGACAAGGAGCCCGAGGCCAGGGAGGCGTGGCGGGGGCCCCGGGTCACCCACCCGGGTCGCACGGGGCTCGGGGCGGCCCCAGCAAGGACAGCCTCCAGCCCCGCTGGTGGGAGGGCAGGACTCGGGGGTCCTTGGAGGCAGGGAAGTGGAGAGATGCCCAACGCTGGCACCAGAGGGGTGGGCAGGAAGAGCCGATTCAGGACAACACTGCTCTTGTCTGTGGGGAGCCGGCTGAGCCTGGGCCAGGCACATTCAGGAGCTGAAAGGAGATAGGGCCAGAGCCAGACCCTCCGGGGAGAGAAGACAGACGGGCACACTGAGACCGGCACTATTTGGCCTGGCCCGGCCTGGCCCCCCCACAGAGCCCAGCTCCGGCGCCCACCCCCTCCGGCCCCACCCTGGCCTCGCCCGAGATGGCCCTGGGAACAATGCCCCCTCTCTTCTCCCCAGGCAAGTTTCTGGCCCTCCACCTTATCTAGATGATAGCAGTCCGAGCGGGAGGAGACCTCAGGGCTAGTCTAGCCCCAGCATGTCCCTTTGACAGAGGTCAGAGAAGTGAGGTACGGCCATGGCAGGGCACAACTGAGACCCGAGGCTCTCACCATCATGGCAGACCTCAATGAAAATGAGCCAGGAGGAAAACTTGTTCGTCCGTCCGGGCCTCTCACGGGCCACAAAAAAGAAGTTTAAGTTTCAATGTGAGGCCCGTAGGTTTGCAAACCCCAAGTCGTCCTGAATAGGGAGCCCACAATGACCCAGTCCATACCTACCTCTGGCTCCCTCCAAAAATGGCTCCTGAGAAGCAGCCCCTCCCCATCTAGCTCTGAAGCCAGGCTGTGAAGGCGGTGCAATGGGAGGGGGCTGAACTGTAGTCCCAGGACCAGGCTTGGGATATCTGCTCTGCCCTTCACATTCTCTGTCTCCTTGTCCTCAGTTTCCTCATCTGTAAAATGAGAGGTTTC
The DNA here is from genome assembly GCF_037893015.1 of Macrotis lagotis. Classification (NCBI taxonomy): domain Eukaryota; kingdom Metazoa; phylum Chordata; class Mammalia; order Peramelemorphia; family Peramelidae; genus Macrotis; species Macrotis lagotis. The sequence continues at coordinate 282,731,807 of NC_133660.1, forward strand.
CCCTGGGCCATCTCTGAATCCCAGGCTCTCATCCTCCAGGGAGTGTTATGCCCTCTGGGGCCATTTCTCAGGATTTCAAAGACTGGGGGTGGAGGGGCAGGAAGGAGAGAAGCCAGACCTAAGGGAGACAGGCAGGGAGTTGATGCCTGGGCCCCTCCCTTGTTATCAAGGTGAGCTAAGAACAATGGGTTCCTTTCTTGCAGATTTGTCCCAGCTCCTGGTAACCTGATCTGTCCTGGGAGTCCAGATAGTAAGAGCAAAATATGTAATCGAGAGCTGGAGAAACTGAGGCCTGGAAGTAGAATGGGGACTGAGGGAAGGGAGACAGCTGCCAAACCTGAGGTACCAAAAAAACTCAAGAACTCCACGTCATTTTCTCTTCCCTGGGAATTCCTCTGTGGTCCTAAGGAGCCCTCATGGAATTCCACTATTGACTGGGCACCTCTGTGAGCATGGCCTGGGGCCCCCCATCTCAGAGCCCTCTGCCCAGTGGGAGGGAAATACTGATAAAGATGGGACCATGCCAGGCATTGAAGGGCAGCTGTCCCCAACTTTGGGTCAGCAGACTCTGGGAGATGGGATTGCTCTCAAAAGACCACAGGTTCCCTCAGCCAAGAAAAAGCTGAGGTCTGCGAAGCTGTCCCCCCAGATGAGGACTAAGGTATCTTAAAGGGATTCAGGACCAACATAATGCTCAAGCTCAAGAGGAAAAAAGAAGAGCAGCTGTGGATTTGGAGCTGAGGTTGGGGATGGGATGACAAAGTGTGAGCTACCCTGAGGGATGGGGATGTCTACATTGCCCAGAGGGGTTCCCTAGCTTTGTGACTGGGAGCCTCCAGGGGCCTCAGTCACCTCTGAAAATGGGCATTATCAGTACCAGAAGTATTCCAACACAAAGCAGTTGGAGAAAATGGCAAGGGGCTGTTGACCCCATACCCTTCTCACCAACCACCTCCAACTCCAGACCAGAAACTACACCTGGAAGTACTTCTGCCAGGTCCCCTCTCCTGCTCGGGAGCTGCCTTTCCCAGAACAGTATTTTGGGAAAGCTTGCTCACCTTCACCCCATTCCCATCAATTGCCCCTTCCTCCTCGCCTCTCCCCTAGTCTCCATTTCAAGAACCTTGAATCATGTTCAGATCTGCTATTGCTCCTGAGGAGGGCTATCAATTAATCCACAAGTGTTTGTTTTGTAAATTCTATTTTTATTTCATTATTTCTCAATTTACATCAAGACATTTTTAACACTTTTTAAAATTTGGGGTTCCAAATTCCTTTCTTCCTGTCCCCCACCCCTTGAGAAGGCAATGTGTTATCAGTTAGACATGTAAAGTCAGGCAAAACATATTTCCATGGAATTTGTTGTAAAAGGAAACACAAGAAAAAATAAAGCAAAGAAGAAAACCCTACCTCATCAAACACTCTGGAGATAGCATTTTCAGCTGGCCTTTGGAATTGTCTTAGATCCTTGTGTCTTTCACAGGTGAACATGTTACAGTGTGGCTGCTTCTGTGTACACTGATTTCCTGATACTGAGCACTTCATTTTGCATCAGTTCATATAAGTCTAGCCAGGTTTTTCTGAACCCATACCGCTCATTTCCTACAATACAACAGGATTCCATCACAATCATAGGCCAGCACTTGTTCAGTCATTCCCCAACTGATGGCATCTACTGGATTTCCAGTTCTTTGGTACCACAAACAGAGCTGCTATATTTTTGTTCAAAAAGGTTCCTTTCAGAAAACCATCAAGATTGGTGGGGCTGTGGGCAAATCGGGACACAAATGCATTGCTGGTGGAGTTGAGAATGGATCCAACCATTCTGGAGAGCAAAATGGAACTATGCCCAAGAGCAATAAAACTGATCATACCCTTTGACCCACCAATTCCAATACTAGGCCTAGATCCAGAAGAAATCATAAAAAATGGGAAAAGTCCCACATGTTCCAAAATATTTATAGCAGCTCTTTTTGTAGTGGCAAAGAAATGGAAATTGATAGGGATGCCCATCCATCGGGGAATGGCTGAATAAGCTGTGGTATATGAATGTCATGGAGTACTATTGTTCTATAAGAAACCATGAATGGTCAGACTCTAGAAAAGCATGGGATGACTTACGGGATCTGATGCTGAGCAAAGGGAGCAGAACCAAGAGTACTGAACACATTAACAACAGAGTTGATCAGCCTTGATGGATGCAACTCTTCTCAACAGTTCAGATAGTTTAGACAACCCTAGGAGACTGGCTATGGACAATGCTATCCCCATCCAGGGGAAGAAAAAACGACAAAACCCCTTCAGAATCTGAATACTATATTTGTTTTGTTTTGTTTTGTTTTTTAAGTTCCCTTATGGGTGGGGGTGGCTAGGTGGTGCAGTAGATAGAGCACCAGTCCTAGAGTCAGGAGTACCTGAGTTTAAATCTGGTCTCAGACTCTCAATAATTGCCTAGAGGTGTGAGCTTGGGCAAGTCACTTAACCCCATTGTCTTGCAAAAAAACAAAGACTGAAAAAAAAAGATGAAAAATTCCCTTATGTCTTTCCTATCTCAAAGTTTTCTTTTCTCCTTAATCCTAATTCCTCATATCAAAAATGATTATTCTGTAAACATGTTCAACACAAATATGTATGTACAATATTCACCTGACTGTTCATTGCTGAGGGGAGGGAGGTGAGGAAGGGAAGGTGGAAGGAAATTATGTAACTTAAAATATAAAAACAATTAGGTTCCTTTCCCTTCCTTTGATTTCAGTAGCATAGAGACCCTGGCAGGCTCATAGTGTATGCTGTTTTCTAGCCTTTCATTGTTCCAAATCCTATTGGTGCTTATGAAGCACCTACTCTGCACCAAACATTAAGGATTCAAAAAAAGATTAGCTTATATTCTAATGGGGCAGACCATGAGTCCTGAAGTAGGTCTATACAAAACAGGATCCAAAGTGATCTTGGAGGGGAGGCAACTGATGGTCACAGCCTCCAGGATTAGCTGAGTCTTGAAGGAAATGACCTTCTAAGAGGTTGAGGTGAGGAAGCAAGGAGGGTGCTCTGGAAATGAAGTTCCCTGCAAAAAGAATGCCAGACCGACTGGACAGACTGCAGAGTGAATGGAGGGGAGTGACGCAGAACCCTCCACATAGGTAGTTCAGCTGGGGGGCCAGGCTATGAAAAGCTTTAAATATCAATTAGAAATGTTTGCGTTTGATTCTAAGGGTGACAAGGGAACCAGATGACTGAGTAGGGAATGGAGACACACTTTGGTAGCTGTGTTGGTTAGACTGGAGTGAGGGAAAATGGGAGGCAAAGGAGGACGATTAAGAGGCTGCAGAAAGGAGATAAAGGCCTAGTCTGACCAGTGATTGGTTGTGTAGGGCCAGTGAGAATGAGGGGTCCTCCAGGATAGCACCAAGATTGCAAACTTTTTTTTTTTTAGGTTTTTGCAAGGCAAATGGAGTTAAGTGGCTTGCCCAAGGCCACACAGCTAGGTAATTATTAAGTGTCTGAGGCCGAATTTGAACCAGGGTACTCCTGACTCCAAGGCCGGTGCTTTATCCACTACGCCACCCAGCTGCCCCTCAAGATTACAAACTTGAGTGACAAGAAAGTTGCTTTCAACATTGGATGAGAGGGGCAGCTAGCTGTGTGACCTTGGGCAAGTCACTTAACCCCATGCCTCAAAAACAACATGAGGGAATGAATGAATTATGAAGCACTGGGCATACCTGCCAGGCACTATAATGTACGTAGACTGAGAATGTAAAGACTGAAAAAGAGACAATCCCTGGCCTCAAATGGAAAGAGAGCACAGCTAAGGGGGAGGTAGCCAGGGAAAGGAATCTTATGTGGGGAATGAGAATTGATTTGGGGAAGATGGCAGGGTGCATGCAGCAGAAGGCAGGTGGTGGATGACCAGGGGTGAAGAGAAGCTAATGCTGAGCCTGGCATCTGGGGCCAGCCCACAAATTCAAATTTACTCATGTCACCTGCTAACCAGGTTGGGCAGCAGCTCCAAAAGTGAGAGGATGAACTTATCAAGACACTGGTTCATAAGAAGGATGGGCTTGGAGGAAAAGGATAATGAGTTCTGTTTTATACCTTACACATCTGAGATGCCTCCAGGACATCTGGTTTGAAATGTCCAATGAACAGTTAATCGTACTGGCCTGGACCGAAGAGAGGCTTAGGCAGAGAGTCATTGGTCCAGAGAAGCGAGGTTTTGCCACATGGAGAGTGTTGGAGTTGGAGTCAGGAATCCAGGCTCAGATGCTCACAAGTTGTGTGACCCTGGACAAGTCACTTGTACTCTTTCTGTGCCTCAGTTTCCTCATTTGAGAAATGGAGCACCCACCTTTGAGACTGGTGAAGAACAGATAAATTAACGTAAAATGCTCTGCAAACAAAACTGATATAAAAATATTAGCGAATACATCTATAGAGAGAGAGGGCAGCTGGGTGGCAGGAAGACCTGCATTCAAATTTGACCTCGAATACTAGTTGTGTGACTCTGGACATGTCACTGAACCCAGTTTGCTTCAGTTCCTCAACTGTAAAATGGGCTGCAGAAGGAAATGGTAAACCACTCGTCTCTTTGCCAAGCAAATGCAAATGGGGTCCCGAGGAGTCTAACATGACTGAACAAGTGGGGAGCATTGTGCAGTGTTGGGAAGACAGTCCCTGCCTTCAGGAAGCTCATAATCTAACAGGGCAAACAGTAAAATGAGAAATGTGTCCATTCCACTGTAAGGTTCCTGTCCTTCATTATCGAAGACCAGCAAAATGGCACCACTCAGACAAACAACAGTGGGTCCGACCGTGGCTGTTCAGACCAATCCGAGCTCAGACGCTCGACCCCAGGTCAGACACAAATAGGAACATGTGGGAACAAACCATGTATGAGGCAAATGGGAAATCATCAACCGAAAGAACATGATGATTGAGGGGCTGGGGAAGCTTCCTGGAGGTGGGAGAGCCTGCTAGGCCTAGGAGGCAGTCACAGAGAATGCCCAGAGCCTGGAGAGGGTCTTGTTCATGGAACAATGCCCTCTGCCAACTCTGGGCCTTCCCTCAAGGCCCTGAAGCCAAAAGCAAAGCTCCCTGCACCCCATCTTCCCAATAAATTCCTCTTTTCTTTCAAGGCCCGGCTCCCAAATGTCTCTCTCCTGGCAACGGCCCTCCTCTTCCTGCTCCCCTTTCTCCCAGCAGCCTGCTTGAAGCATCCTCCAGGACTCCCTACCTTTTTCCTTGCCCTGCAGCTCTCTGTGGGTCTGGAGGAGGTGGAGCTCCGTGAGGAGACCTAGAAGGGCTGGGAGCCACCCCAAGAGAGCCCCAGGAGATCCCGGCTCATTAGACCCAAAGCTCCTCGAGGGGAGTGCAGCCTCAAAGCCCAATAGTGATTCCCCCTTGATCTCATCTTCTAAGATGCAGGGGTGCCACTTTGTGTGTTAGGGGCTGAGCACTCCCTCCCTCAGCTCTGGGCCCCCAAGTCTCTCCTCCCCTGCTGCTCCGGGTTCTGGACTTCAGATCCACATGTGCTCCTCGTTCCAAGGTCCCTTCCAGCTCCGATAGTTGGGGTCTAAGGTCTCTCAGCTTTCTCCTTTTAGGCTGCCATCTGAGGTCCCTGGCAAAGCTGCCATTCTCTGGGCTCCAGTTAGCTCTGAAACTCTAGGGCATTGCCCAACAGCAGTTGCCAGTCCCCCTCCCCCTTCTCTTCTTTCCTCCCTCTGCCTCCCCTTCTCCAGTATCCTCTCCTCTCCCCCTCCTCCCTCCCCTCTTCTGGGTCCCCACTCCCCTTCTCCTCCTCCCTCCCCCTTCCCTCCTCAACCCCGCCTGCTGAGTGTGATGAGAGGGGCGGGGGAGAGCTGATGCCTTGCCACCTGATCGGGCAGAGCTGAGCCAGCCGAGCTGGGACTCCAAGGTGCCCAGAGGGCCCGGGGAGATCGGCTGCTTGCCCCAAGCAGCCCCCCATCCTAGCACCGGGACCCCCCCTCTCCCTGCATCAATGGGCACGGACCTTTCCTACCTCTGGTAGCACTCAGCCGGGAGGGGGGACCCTGATGGAGGAGCAGGACTAGCGACCCCTGAGCCCCCGGAAAGGGGAGGGTGAGGAAACAGCCAGGAGTCCGAGTGGAGGGAGCCCCAGCATCGTGAGTACTGACTGCAGCAGCTGTTTGGGGGGCGCCAGGGGAGGAGATGAGGCGGGCAGAGGAGACAACCGGAGATGGGAAAGAAATGAAGGGTTCATCCCGATGCTAGGGGGATCACAGGGCTCAGAGAAAAAGAATGGGGAATGGGGGGAAGGGAAGGACAAATGGGGAGAAATTGGCCCAGGGCTTGAACGAGGAAAGCTCAGGGAAATGAGAAGTGGGAATGGTATCAGAGAGGAAAATATGGAGGCAAGGTTTGGGTGAGATGGTGATTGATGGCAGGAACATGGGATGGGGGTGGGGGACAGAGGTCTGGAAAGACCCTAGGAAGGAGACTGACAGAGCAGGTGGGAGGCGGGGTTTGATCCTCAAAGCCCCTTCATCTGGAAGGGTCCATTACCCCTCTCTCCCAGCAGCCCTTGAAGTATCACTGCCATTCTCCATTAATTCACACCTTCAGGTGCCCCGACCAGGTTAATGTCTACATTTCATTTTCAGGTCAGTTCCTCCTCCTCTCCCTAGAAACCAGATCAACTCACCTGAGCCTCAGTTTCCCTTTTGTAGGAGGGCAGCTGAACCTGATGGTCACTAAGCTCCCCCCTTATCAGACAGTCTCTGTTCTCCGGACCCCCACAGCTCTGACATTCTGTGCTCTGTTCTAAGGTCTTCCCGGGTCTGACTCTCTGCTTGTCTGATAAGCATCTTCTTAGTTCTAGAATCCAGTGGGGACAGCAGGAGAGGGGAAGTGGCTCATTGGGGAAAAGAGGAGGGGGAGGTGGCGTGGGTGTCAGACAATGGATTCTTCAGTCCTTCTTCCATTTTGGTGTCTGTCCTCAGGAGACAGAAAAGCAATTTGTGAAATCAAGCCCTAGATTGAGGTGAAACATCATTACTAAAATTAGTCCCTCTACTCTAATTAATCGGAGAGCCCAGAGCTGCAGCTGGGAGACTGAAAAGTGACCTGTCCCTTTCTGAGGCACCCTGGGGATGGGCCAGCTAACAGTGTAAGGGGACCCTTGCTCTGCCCCTGCTGCTGCCCCTCAGCCCCGGGAATGCTGACAGCCTCAGTTGCCTCTGCACCTTCCCCAAGATTCTGAACTGGTCCAGGGAAAGAAGGCCTGCTGACAGTCTTGTCATGGAAAGACTTCATGGTACTTTTGGAACTGCTTGGGCTGGCCCAGCACCAGCTGGTCCCAGTACTGGCTAGGGAGACTGCTGGGGATGAGCGGGGCTATCAGCAGTGGGAAAAGGCACTTGTGGGGCCAAGGGGGGGAAGACCCCTGACTTCCATGTCTCCCGTGCATGGAGGACCCGTTGGGTCCCACTTCACCAACATTGGCAGACTGGAGTCTATGCCTAGAAATAAGATCTGGTTGAGGTTCACAGGACACGAGCTCCCAGGAAGCCCCTAGGAAATTCAAGTCTGGTGGGCCTAGGAGAGTAGAGGGTCAAAGGCTTATGTCCTGGAAGGTGAGCTTGATCCTAGGGGCTGCCTTGGGCCAGAGCCAGCCACACCTCCACGGGTGCCATCCCAGGGGATGGGGATTTGAAGGGGCTTCCTTCCCTCTTAACCTTGCCTGTCCTCTCCTCTCCCCACAGGCTCCAGGGGGATTAAATCTGTCTGCAGGCCAGAGGAGGGGAGATGGGGAAGGCTGGAGCCAGAAGTCTGGTGGAAAGGGCACAACCAGGACATCTCCTTCCCTATTGGATTGAATTTACCTTTAATCCAGGATTAATATTCTGAGAGGAGGGCCAGGAGCTAGGGAAAGTCAGCAGGGCCATGAAGGCCCTAATTTTCCACTGTCCTCTAGCCAACTTGTGTCCATTATAATCCGCTGTCCATGAGCCCCACCTCCTCACACACATCTTATTCAGGAAGAAGAGTACTTTGGGGGCCAGATGGTTCTAGCTCATTACCATGCAAAGGGTCCCCTCCTCCTCCCCCCCCCGCAGGGAGCCCCCAAAATAAAGCTGACATTCCATGAGCCCTGGCCGGGAGTCTGCCAGCTCTGGAGGCCCCGGTCCAAGTGTTCTCCCACCCATTTCATAGCCAAAGACCCTGAAGTCTGGAAAAGTGAGGGCCCATCCAGACTAATAAGGGTCACACACCCCCTTGCCTCCTCCAGGACTCATCTCCAGGTCCAGCCCTTTGGACACATTCTTCTCCAGTTTTGCAGCCCCCCAACCCCACCCCTGCCTGGGTCAGGGGTGAGGAGCCAGTGATAGAGCTGCATCTCTCCTGCCCCTGAGGGGACATAGCACATACAAGGAAAGAAAACACCAGACGGACAAAATCATCCCAAAGGGTAAGAGGTGGTGCTGAGGCTTTAAGGATGCACCCCCTCCCTTCTAGTCTGAGCTCTGGCAATAGAGATCATCGCTCCAGTTTGGAGGCCTAGGGAGGAGCAGCACCTTCTTTCCCCTCTCCTCCTCACCTAGTTCCATGGAGATGGGAGCTGGCTCAAAGAGCGTTACTGAGTGGGTGGCGGAGGGAGGAGGCTGCGGGGTCACAGCTATCTGGCCAGTCCATCAATTCCTCCAATATCCTGTGCCAGGCTTTGGGGTTAACTGCAGAGAGATGGGCTTCAGCTCCTCCTTCCTTCCCAGAGCTCACAATCTAAAGGAAAATCCTAAAAACAGGCACCTGGGATCTCTGTCCTGAGACAGAAATCATTAATACAAGGGAGAAAGCCCCCAAAGCAATGGGGTCCCGTATGTGACATGACCCTAGACACAAGGACAAGCTTTATCCCAGTCAAATGATATTTAGAGCTGGAAGACATTTCATTGATCATTAAATCCTTCCTCCTCGAATGGATAAGGAAATGGAACCCCAGTCACACAGCTAGTGAAGGGCAGAGATTCTGGTCTCCAACTTGGGCCCATTTCATGACCCAGGTCCCTGGGAGCAGGTGTGGAGGGTCAGTCAGGTCCTGAGTGCAACAAAGAGAAAGGGATTGGAATGGGAGGGCAGAGCCATCTGGGACCCAGCTCTAGGCTTCACCTGGGGCGTCCAGTGTGCATGGCCCTGGGGCTAGAGATGTTCTGGATATAGAAGGTTCCCAGTCTGCTCCTCACTGGACACAAGGTGGCAGCTCCAGGAAGAGTCCAAAGGGCAGGACCTTCACTAAGACCCTTCTGGCTCCCACTGCCCAGGTCCTGTCCCTAACCCCAAGACACTGTAATTCCACCCGAGACAGGGTTATCAACAGACACCGAGGAAAAGGCTTCTCAGTAACCGATCCCATTAGAGCCAGAAATTGGATCTCCCTTCCTCCTCCCCACCCAGACGGAGAGGGTTCTGCTTTCAGCCCAAAGCAGGTCAGAGGGTGGTGAGGAAGAGCAGGATCCGGAGGCAGGAGACAGTGTTTGGGGAAGGGTTGAGAGTCCTCTTGGGTGCTGAGGTGTGTGCTAAAGGATGTAAAGACCACACAGGCTTGATTCTGGGGTCTACCCCCTTACACTTTGAGGCCTTGGCCAACTCTCCCAAGAGATTGAGCCAGAGGGATTTTAAGGGCCTTCCCAGGGTTTGAATGCTCCCATGCCATCTACTTCAATGGATTAAATGTTCATCCCACTAGCTTTCTCCCCAAATAAGGCACATTGACCCTCAATAGCACTCCCTGTGTCTGGTCCCTAGACTCCCCATGTTATCAAATGAGAGGATAGGAATGGGTCTCTCAAAGGGCTTCTTGCTCTGACAATCTCACTTTCCCTGTCAACCTTCTCCCCTCCCTTACAGGTGCATCAGAACACTGGCCCCATTCTCCCCACCCCAGAGGCCCCCCCTGGGCTCTGGCCCAACAGGAGCCGATCTCAGGGGGCAGAGGTGGCATCTGGGCCCCTCCTCTGCAGCATCACTCCTTGCCCAGACATGCCATCAGTTCTGGCCCGGCTGCAGCAAGCAGCCAAGATGGTGATGACCCGGAAGAAGGTGGTGGTGGTGGTGCTGCTGGGAGGAACTCTGAGCCTGCTCCTCCACCAGGGATCACAGCTCAGCTGGTAAGGAAAAGATGGGGCTGCAGGACCCCTGATGGTCCACAATGGGGGCAGGGAGTCCCAGGCTCAGGCTTCCTTAGCAGTGACATGCCAGGGCTGGGCTGGGTGATCTCCACAGCTCCTGGAGGCCCCTGGCTCCTCTGTCCCATGAGAGGCATAGACAAGGAGACCTATAAGGTCTTTTCCTTTGCCCCCTCTCCCCACCTAGAATAAATATGTCCCAGTGCTTGGGTTTCACATTATTCCATCGGATTCTCCCAAGATGAGCAAGGTAGGATGAGTATTCCCATTTTACAGAGGAGAAAAATGAGTTTCAAGGGCAGATTCCTGGCCAGGTGTTTGAAAATGGCTCTTGCCTTCATTTTTCCTTCCTAAGCTCTCCAGCCATCATCCTGATGAGAAAAAGAACTGAGCTACAACTCAGGCCATTTTCCCATTCTAGGTCTCTATAATGCTGGAGAAGCATAGTGGGGTACCTGTGTTCCAATACCTGCTGGGCTTGCTTATGGGAAGATTTGTTTTTCTTGGCCCCAGAGAGAAAAAAACAGGAATGAGGGAATGTTGCAAATAGGTTTCAATTGTTGGGAAGTTTCCCCCAAATGAAAGTTGTCCCAGGTGGAAGGACTGGCTTGGCCTCCCTGCAGGAGGATGTCTACTGTCATGAGGATCCTCCCTGGGGTTCTTTGGATGCTCCAGTTCTGCCAAGTGAGAGATGTGGCTCCATTCTCTGACCTGGGATCCTCTAGCATCAAGTCTACAGGGAGGGGAAGTTGAGGATGAAGCCTATTCCTGGAGGGAGGAGAGCTACCCCCCCAACCCCGGTTCCTTCAGGATGGGGTTTAAGTCCCAGATCTAGAGCCGACTCACAAGTCCCTGGCTGGTCCTCTGCTTAGAAGACAGAAAGGGAGATGAGGGGTCCTCCATGGTCTCTGGTCCTGCAGTCCCCCAGGTCCCTGGCCTAACCAGTGACAGGAGTCACTTCCATCATTCCTGGAGGTTCCATCAGGTGGCCATTGGAGAGAAAACACTCCATTTGCTGGTGCTCCCTTCCAACCAGGGGCCCTTGGTCTAACATGTCTCCAGAGGGGGTTTTTGAGATGATCAGTGATCACACTGGATAACCTAAAAAACACCCCAGTTTGGGAGGAGAAAAAAAGCTGGGGGAACAAGGGGAGAGGTGCAAACAGAGATCAAGAGAAGAAGCAGGGTGAGGCTGCAGGAATATTGGGGATGCAGGCTGTGCCTCTCTAACTTTTGGAGAAGAGAGCCAGACTGGGTCACTACCAGGAGTTTGAGGTGCAAGGGGAGGAGGCTGGGCAATGCAAAAGGCTGGTGTTAGGGAGGCAGCCCCCACATTTGCAGGAGAGGAGGCTGTTTGCCAGGTGGCAGCCCCCCCCCCCCCAATAAAGGTCCCAGTCCCCTTAGCTGGAGAGGTGCGAGGTCTCTTCACCTGTAGTTCCACGGAATCATGGGAGACATGGCATCCTTGCGGATGGTCTTCCAGCAGAGGCCGGATGTGGGAACAGACAGACAAGGAGGGCGGTCTTAGCTCAGCTGTCTCCCGGGGGGCAGTCCCCTCCCCACACTGCTCCTCTGTAAAATGGTGAGGTCCAAGGGGCAGACCCTGCAGCTCTCTGGCGCCCTTCCCGTCTCTGGGTCTGTTTGACAGACAACACGGGAGCCTCTGGAGCTTAGCCCTGGTGCTTCCCCCAGCCAGGGTCCGGAGATGGGGCGTTGGTTCTGGGGTAGCCAGGTGGATAGAGCGCTGTGCCCGGCTGCAATCAGTAGATTGTGATTCTGGGCGAGGCACCGAGCCAGTTTTCCGCATCTGTAAGAGGGGGACAACAGCCCTTGGACCAGATGAGGGGTGAGTAAGGGTTTCTGAAAGCTCCCCTGAACCACAGTAACACTATTGACCTGGGGAAGAGCATCTTGCCTTTCCTAGGCCTCAGTTTCTCTCGGCGTCCTTTCTGGTTGTGATGGTGGTGGATCCCGTCAACAAACACCCCTCAAGGGTCACTGGGGGGGGCCGGTGCCGCGTGCACTTCCTGGTCCTGCTGCCTCAGTTTCCTCCTCTGTAACACGAGCGCCCCGAGCTTGCGGTGGGGCGGGAAGCAGCCGACGCCCTGCCCTTCGGCCGCGGCCCGGCCGGCCCCGAGGTCGGGGGGCTGCGGCGCCCCAAGGCCGGCCCGCGCCCCCCCGCGGCTCACCCGCGCCCGCTGCCCCCCGCAGGTCCCCGCGGCTGCTGCTCCCGGGGGCGCCGCCGCCGCCCCCCGCCTGCCCCGCCGGCCCGCCGCGGCCCAAGCACACGGCCGTGGCCTTCGTCAAGACGCACAAGACGGCGGGCACCACGGTGCAGAACATCCTGTTCCGCTTCGCCGAGCGCCACAACGTGACGCTGGCGCTGCCGCGGCCCAGCTGCGAGCACCAGTTCTGCTACCCGCGCGACTTCTCGGCGCGCTTCGTGCACCCGGCCACGCGGCCGCCGCGCATGCTCGCCAGCCACCTGCGCTTCAACCGCGCCGAGCTGCGCCGCCTGCTGCCCAACGACACGGTCTACGTCACCATCCTGCGCGAGCCGGCCGCCATGTTCGAGTCGCTCTTTAGCTACTACAACCGCTACTGCCCGGCCTTCGTGCGCGTGCCCAACGGCTCGCTGGAGGCCTTCCTGCGCGCGCCGCGCGCCTACTACCGGCCGGACGAGCGCTACGCCATGTACGCGCACAACACGCTGGCCTACGACCTGGGCGGCGACAACGAGCGCAGCGCGCGCGACGAGCCGGCCTACCTGGCGGGCCTCATCCGGGACCTGGAGGCCGCCTTCTCGCTCGTCATGATCGCCGAGTACTTCGACGAGTCGCTGGTGCTGCTGCGCCGCCTGCTGGCCTGGGACCTGGACGACGTGCTCTACGTGAAGCTGAACGTGCGCAGCGCCGCCTCGCGCCGGGCCGCGCTGCCCGAGGGCCTGGCGCGCGCCGCGCGCCGCTGGAACGCGCTGGACGCCGGCCTCTACCGCCACTTCAACGCCTCCTTCTGGCGCCGCGTGGCGCGCGCCGGCCGCGAGTGCGTGCAGCGCGAGGCCCGCCAGCTGCGCGAGGCGCGGGAGCGCCTGCTGCGGCGCTGCTTCGGGCCGCGGCCGCGCCTGCGCCCCGCCGCCGAGATCCGCAACAAGCAGCTGCAGCCCTGGCAGCCGCTGGGCAACGTGGGCATCGTGGGCTACGACCTGCCCAGCCGGCCGCCGGGGCCCGGCGCGCACGACGACTGCCTCAAGCTGGCCATGCCCGAGGTGCAGTACTCCAGCTACCTGCTGCGCAAGCAGAAGCGCCGCGCCGGGGCGGCCGGCCTCGGGGGGCCCGGCCTCGGGGGGCCCGGGGACCGGCCCCCGCCGCCGCCGCCGCCGCGCCCCATCCGGGCCCTGCCGCGCCTGGCCCGCCGGGGCTGAGCGCCGCGCCTCCCCGGCCCCCCCAGACGCTGGTGGCCGGAGGGGGCCCGGACCCCCCCAAGATGCTCGTGGTCGGAGGGGGCCCGGACCCCCCCAAGACGCTCGTGGCCGGAGGGGGCCCGGACCCCCCAAGACGCTGGTGGCCGGAGGGGGCCCGGACCCCCCCAAGACGCTGGTGGCCAGAGAGGGGGCCCGGATGCTCGTGGCCGGAGGGGGCCCCCCCCCAGACGCTGGTGGCCGGAGGGGGCCCGGACCCTCCAAGATGCTCGTGGCCAGAGGGGGCGCCACCCCCCAAGATGCTCGTGGCCAGAGGGGGCGCCACCCCCCCAAGATGCTCGTGGCCAGAGGGGGCCCGGACCCCCCAAGATGCTCATGGCCAGAGGGGGGCCGACCCCCCAAATATATACTCATACCCACAACATGGTTGTACACGACTCCCACACACGGTTGTACCCTGAGAGGGGCCTAACCCCCCATACACCCAATTGTACCCAGAGAGGGAACCAACCCCCACCAAAGACAGTCGTACCCAGAGAGGGATTGACCCCACCAGAGGGAGGGGGTGACTCCTACAAATGTGCAACTTGAGAAGATCCTGATCCACTCCCCCCACCATGGGTGTACCACTGCCCCTCACCTGGCTAGAACAAGGTGACCCCTGCCTCTCCTGGCATGTAGCTTCATGCCCAGGCTGAACAGGAAGGGCTAAGCCCCAGTCCCCACATATATGCAGCCCGACCCCCAATGGATTCACAGAGGGGTTAGGCTGACAGAGCCTCCCCTCAACTAGCCAGGGATAAGTGATCCCTGCCTCTCCAGGTTGGCATCCTCCTCCTCCTCCAGGCTGGCCAAGAAAAGATCTCACCCACTGAGCAGCTCCTCACTGGCCCTCCTTATTGGTCCAGGAGGAGGTGACCTTTGCTTCTCCAGGTGTTCAGCCTCCTTAACCAGTAAAGGTTGAGCCCCGCACATACATGCGGCTTGACCCTTGGTGGATGTGCAGGGGGTTGGGCTGGGAGAGCCTCCCCCACATTAGCCATGAAAGAGTCGACCCCTGCCTCTCCCAGCAGGCAGAGCTGCTCCTCACCTTAGTGGGCCAGGAGATGATTCTGGCCTCTTGCCATCTCATTCTCAGACTGGCAAAGAAAGGGTAACCCCTATACATACAACATGGCTTCCCCCAAGAGGTGCTTGAAGTCGAAAGGGGCCTCTTCCCCAACAGATATGCAGCTCCCTCACCTGACCAGGAGGGGTTATCAAGCTGAGCAGAGGGGTGACCCTTCTATCAGCTGATAAGCCTTGCCCCATATCATTTGTAGGTAGTGATTCTTCCAGCTCCAGAAGGGGATGATGGCTATCCCTCTTCCTACTCCTTCCTACTCCTTCCATCTCTGAAACTGCTGCCCTATCCACCCCACCTCGCCTCCCGCACCCCCCAGTACTGAAATTCTTAATCAAGGACAACTGCACTCACAGACGGGTGAAATCTTGCTCAGCTTATGAGGACAGTGTGACTAGCTCCTATACTCTAGCTTCAAAGCCCCATGTTGCCTCTCATCTAAAGGGGGTGACCCTTCTGTCCAAGCCCCCAAAGGGCACATGGGGCTCTTAGGGTTCCAATTTAAAGCCCTGTCCTGACTCAAGAGGAGCTGGGCATCCTTCACAATCCAAATGTGAAGCACCCCCCCCATTGGGGAGGTAACAGCCCTTCCTTAACCCTTATATTATACACTCCCTCCCGTCACCAGCTCACATCCCAAGGCCCTCATTGAGTTATTCTTTCTCCAGAGGGTGCCCTTTTTACATGCATTCTCCCACTTGACCTCTTACCCCCAAGGGGGTCAGCAGTTTGTCCTCCTGGCTCCGTTCTTTTCCCCACAGCAACAGCTTCTCCCACATCCAGGGACTGACTATGGGTTGGGGTTTGTTTGGTTTTTTTTAATAAAATGAATTTTCTGACATCAGAGTCTCCTCTTCCAGAGCACTAATTACCTGAGAGTCAAGGCTCAAGGTGCTAGGGGAGAGTCAACCTTGAAGCAGGGGTTGGGTACCCTGATGGGAGTGGTGTGGAACGGTCCTAGAACCCTAAATTAGAGCTGCCAGGAACCTGCTCATGTTAGAGAAGAGGAACTGAGTCCTAGAGAGCTTCACTAACTTGCCGGGGTGGTACAGCTAGCTATAATGGAGACTGGAGAATTTGAAACTGGCTCTTTCCAAGTGGGGGATACCATATCCACTGCCCTGACTTTCAAGGAGAATCCCAGAGTTGGCAGGGATGTCAGAGGCATTAACTGCAACTTGCGTCTAAATGAGAACCACCAATCCTCCCCACATACCTCCCAATACCTTATCCAAGAGGAAGCTCCTTGGGAAATCATTGGTTTGGCTTCATGGGAGTGGGGAGGGCTTTCATTCCAATTTGGCTTCTGTATTCTGCAAATATCTAAAGAACCAGTGTTCCCCATAGAGTCCTGTGGCCTTCTCAGCCTGGGGTCCAGCACAGTGTCTCTTGACAGTGTAGGGTGTTGGTTCTTGACTGACAGCTCTTAGGTATGTGACCTTCAAATCATACCTAGAGGAAGCCACAGAGCACCAGTCCAGAGTCAGAAACACCCCAGGTCGAGTGCAGCAACTAGCTGTGTGACCTTGGGTGAGTCACTTCTTAACCTCTGTTTGTTTCCTTCACTGTAAAATGGAGATAACAGCACCTGCCTCCCAAGCTTGTTTTGAGGCTCAAATGGGCCATTTGCCAAGTTCTGGCACTATAGAAACATGAGCTTTTACTCTTGGAAGATGTAGGTCCTGGGCTGAAGGGATGCTTCAGATTTGGACCAGACAACCTGAAGTGCCTTAGCAGAAAGAAGCCTGATCGCAGCAGCATCCTTGTTCAGCTGCCTCTTGTGACTGGATTAGGGAAAGATTCTGGAGTGGTTTGCCTCCAACTGAGACAATAAGGATTAAGTCAGACTTGGTCGCACAGCTAGTAAGTGTCTGAGGCTGGATTTGAACTGGAGTCTTCTTGCCTCCAGGTTCAGCACTCTATCCACTGCAGCATCTTGCTTTCTGACCAGGCCAAGCCACCCCTACTCTCTGGAAAGCACTTTCCCATATCTGTGAAATGAAGAAATGGATTTAAAGGGACCTTCTCACTTTCTATATTCTCACATCCCTCATCCCAAAGTTTCTTCCTGGTTAATCCTCAGTAGAAGATAGTATCAATTCAATCCTACTGCATTCACCAAAGGTCTGGGTTTTTAGCCTTCTCTTCAGCGGCCAAACAACCCCAATTCATGGTAGCTGAACTGAATCATCCTTATTTCATTCCCTAGAGGCCCTACTGCACCCATTCCAGTTAGGAAGCCCTGCTTGCTCTGGTACTCCAGGAGGAACTGGGTGCCTTTATCTCCTTACAATCCAGATGTGAAGACTGTTCTAATGATTTTACAGTTGAGGAAACCTAAGCAGACAGATGTTAAGTGACTTGCCCGGGATCATTCAGCTAGGATGTGTCTGAGACCAAATTTGAATTCAGATCTTGCTGATGTGGGCAGGCCTGCACTTTATGAAGAATTACTTCTTCAGACTCCTGAGATGTCAGCTGCAAGACTCACCCAGTCCTGCCTTCTAATGTCATGAGAAGAGCTGATGCGTGGGGAGTCCTTGCCTCTGTTGTAGCCTCTGTAAGAGCCCCATGGCAACTAAGTGAGGTATTCACATTTTTTTTTTTTAGTTTTTTGCAAGGCAGATGAGGTTAAGTGGCTTACCCAAGGCCACACAGCTAGGCAATTATTAAGTGAGGTCGAATTTGAACTCAGGTACTCCTGACTCCAGGCCCATTGCTCTATCCACTGTAGCATCTAGCAGCCCCTCTCCACATTTCTTATAGGAGGGCAAGCAGGATCTGGAAGGGTATGGAATTTTCCCAAGTCTCTCCAAATTCAGGGTGTTTCCTGTCCAGTCCAATGGGCAGTTGAGATCCTACAGTGCCAGACACTTGGCTTGGGACTGAGGATCCCTTCCCTCAAGCAGATTGCGGTTCCTGGGATGCATACAACAACATGCCTTAGACGGGTAGGGAAAAAACACCTGAAGAAAGTGTAACTAAAGATTCCTCCATGGTGCTGCCAGTGAGCTGACCCTTCAAAGAAGTGAGGAATTCTAAAGGGATGAGTGGAGGAAGGAGGGCATTCCAGCTATGGCAATAATCTGTCTGGTGCCGGCTTGTGGGGAGATTTCAATGCCCCCAAAAGGATGTTATCTGTAGGCTATCCTAGAGGCAATAAGGAGCTATTGATATTCTTAAGTGGAGGAGTGATATATTCATATTGTGCTTTCCATCACAACTACCCCTGTGGAGGAGGAAACTGAGACAGGAACCAACCAGCCAAAAGTCAGCAGGCTAACAATTAGCCATGACTTTCCACTCCCAAGCCAAAGCTTCTCCCACTCAGCCTCGCTGGGGCAATTCCAACCTATTCTCATACCCATCTCCTCCTATTTCTGGTATGAGGACAGAGAAGGGACTCTTCCCTTTATGACCCTGAGGCTCTTGGTGCCAAGCAACCAAGATAAACTTTCAACTCCCGCTTCCATGGTGTCCTATTGTTGAGCAAGCATTTCCTTCACAAGGAATCCTAGGAGTCTTGGGTTTGATGGCATTCTCCATATGAGGCACCTGTGATTGTGAGCTAAGTTCCAATGAAAAGAAAGATTTAGGGAAGAGGGGGGCAAATGGACCATCCCCAGTCACCGATGAAGAAACTGAGTCCCAGAAAAATCATGTGACTAATCCAAGGTCATAAAAGCCAGGATTAAACCCCAAGATATTTAAACTCGGGTCCATTGGCTTCTCAGTTTGTTGCTCAATGATATTGTGAGGGATTTATGAACCTTAGCTAATGCTGGAGATCTTGCTTTCCACTGTCTAAAGGGTGGAGCAGACATCGGCTTTGTCCCTCCTGGGTGTAGCTTAGTGGCTAAGGTGCTGGCTTGGAGTCAGGAAGATTAGGGTTCAAATCCAGCCTTTGACACACCAGTCATGTCATGCCAGACAGGTTCCTTCATCTCTCCGAGCTCCATCATCCTCATTCGCAAAAACAGAATGCTAATAATGTCTGCTGTGAAAGTTATCAATGATCAAATGAGATGATAATATATGGCAAGTGTCTCAAATCTTAAGGCGTCATGTTAATGAGCAATTGTTATTATCATCACTATCATCATTGCTATTATTCTACTCACCTCAATGCAGTTTATGGGACCTGACCCTTGTGCATGTGTGTGTGTGTGTGTGTGTGTGTGTGTGTGTGTGTGTGTGTGATGAGAGCCAGAAGGGGAAATGCAAAAGATCTTTTCTCTGCCTTTCAGGACTCCATAGAATACATTGCCTACCGGGGTGGGGGAGCTCTCAGAGGCCAAAAATGGGTCAGAGGTGGAAGCTGATTCTCCCTTGCCCAAGTATGAAGGTGGAGACCAGAGTTTGACCAGGTCTTCACAATCACCTGAAGAGGATGGACTTGTATTGTGGATGCTGTAACACCTAAGAACGGCAGGGGGCAGCACAGCCAAGAGGGTCACCAGCAGGGAAGCACACTAGGAGGGGGCTTCAAATTCTCTCCCCCTCCCATTATACATGTGTAGTTGTGCAAAATAGTTCCATAATTTAAAATAGTTAAAATATATTTATTTCCTCCACATTTTATTTCCCTACCCCACCCCTCGGTGAGAAAGCAAGCCATTGATATTTATTTCCCCCATCTTACAGTGGAGGAAACTGAGTCACTTGCCCAGCAAGTATCTGAGGCTGCATTTGAGCTCAGATCTTCACGACCCTAGGCCCAGCATCTAACCACTACCTTCCTCTCTGACTTCCCAAGGTCGCATCAGTCTCTGCATACAATGATTTAGCTTTCACAATAGTCCTTTGAGTCAGCATTTTACAGAGGAGGAAACTGAGGTTCAGAAAGTCGAAGGGACTGCCCAAGGTCATGAGCGTTCATGTTAAACTCAGTGCTGGGCAGCTATAGGAGACTGAGTGTTCCCTATCTCAGAGTGAAGTTGGCCAAGGTCTCTTTCTGGCTTCTCCAGATACTCTTAAGGATGAGTGATCCTTCACCAATACCCTTGGCTAGGGTCCCCATTCCTGGATATTCTCCCCAATGGGAACTACTAACAATTAGCAGTCTAGTTTCATTTAAACAATTAGCTTCATCTAGATATGGAAGGGAATATTTACCAACACGTGGAACCTACTCCCCCACCCATCATCGCAGATCTGTGAAATAAGGAGGCTCACCCTTAAATCATCTTCCCCACTGGTCCACATCCTAATGCAGCATAGCTGAGGAATGAACTGCTATTGCCCCTTCTGGGTTGCCTCTGATCTCTTCTGGGTTGCTTAGGACTTTGCTCCTTAAATTCACCTGCCAACAAATCTCAGCCCAGATTGCCACAGTCTACCCAAGCTCAGCAAGCCGTAGCCATCTCGGATCTTCTTTTGCCTTATTAACCTTAATTTTCTTAGGCTACAAAGGAAATAAACAAAAATTAGTTTATCCATGAAATTTTATTCTCTAAGACCTTATCTAGAAATCCATGGGTGGAAGACATCATTAAAAATACCTACCGAGAATTTAATGAGGAAAACGTATTTAACAAAATCTCACAAAGAATCCTAAAATTTTGGCGGTCAACCAATCAGATTAGACTTTAGTACATAAAGGTGTCATTGATTTTTTTATGATTCTCTAACTCATTTATAAGGTCTGTCCTGTGTTAGAACTGACAAAGGATACAATGAGCAGCAGGACTGCTTGTCTCCTATTTTGACTCAAAATTTTATGTTATCAGATGTGATATAGGAATATAAAACTTTGGGACTTCTCCCTTTCCAAAATGTGCTAAGTATAAGAATTTATTGAATCTCTTATAGAGATAATCAGACCAGTTTCCTGCCTTCTCAGGATGGTCTTTACTCTGATTGTTTATACAACTGTGAAAGTCAAACTTGCCGATGCAATTAGAAGGTACCAGGTTGTTTCACACAGGCAGAACCTGCCTTCAGGGTTTGTTTTTGCAAGGCAATGGGGTTAAGTGGCCTGCCCAAGGTCACACAGCTAGGCAATTGTTAAGTGCCTTAGGTCGGATTTGGACTCAGGTCCTCCTGACTCCAGGGTCGGTGCTCTATCCACTGCATCACCTAGCAGCCCCTGCCTTCAGATTTATAACTGGAACCTTGAGGAGGGCAGAAACAAATGTTCCCACTTACAAGCCCCAATTAAAGTCTGAAAAATCATTTTTTGATCGGAAATATAGAATTAGGGGGCAGCTAGGTGGCGCAATGGATAGAGCACCGACCCTGGAGTCAGGAGGACTGGAGTTCAAATCCGGCCTCAGACACTTAATAATTATCTAGCTGTGTGGCCTTGGGCAGGCCACGAAACCCCATTGCCTTGCAAAAACCTAAAAAAAAAAATCAAAATCAAAATTAAAAATTAAAAATTAAAAAAAAGAAATATAGAATTAAAAAGTTTAAGACTTAGGCAATCTTTAGTGGGGGAAAAAAAGCAAAGGAAAGAAATTTCTTTCTGTGGGCCAGATGTCTGCCCCAAGCGGTGAAGACCACAGGTCTCTTTTTATCCAGAAGCCCAGATATAGGCAAGCAAGAAAAACAAAGGTGGAGAAGCCCATTTTGGCCTTTTGAATGCTCCCCAGTTCCAGCCCAGGAGCCAATCCCAGTCCTTTTTTTCATGTGGTTAGTGGCCTGGAGCCAGTTTTAGAGGGTCTACATATACCTGTCAAGACCAGGGTCCACCCAATGCAGGTCCCTGCTGTCCTGAAGCAGGCTCCGCAGACATTTCTAAGTCATCCAACAGCATTCAGAGTATGATTCTTGTGCTCTCGGGGTGAAACTCCCTTGTCCGGGTCCTGTTACACACGATAATGGGCTCTCAATTAATTGTTCCTGAGTGGATGATTGACCAGAGCTGGTTAATGAATGAGTAAGGGAATGGCTGTATTCAAGTGCCTTCCAGACTGTAAGGCCAGCAAAGAAGAGAGAAATCAATGAGTTTTAGCACTGAGTCAGAGTTAATCTGAGTCAGAGGATCCCTCTGGAGACCTCTAAAACCATCCATTGATTCTCCAAGTCCCATAGGATGTAAGATCTGGAAGCTGCCTTGGGATCACTTAAAAGGGAAGGGATTTCCCCAAGGTCACCTAATGCAGGCTTCACAAAAGAGGTATTAGGAAAGAAAAGAGGTATAGAGGGGGCAGGGGGTGGGATGAGACAAGGGCTGAGTGGGGTCAGAGAGAAGCCAGGCCACAGAAGAGCCAAAGGTGCCCTTCATGGATCTGAGAGCCAAAGCAACAAAGGGCAAGTGACAGGTCAGCAGCTTTGGATCCTCTGGGGAGGATATCTGTAGGTTGGGTCTCTCCCACAGGCAGGGTCACCATGGGGAGACAGAGATGGGCTCTGAGTCTATGACACTGCAGGGTAAAGTTATGCAGAATCAAAGGACTTCCCCCAATCCAGCTCTGCCCTCTCACTTCCCTCCACCTCCAGGCTACTGGATGTTCCCAGCTGGCTCTTGGCCACATCTGTTTGGGCCACTCCAGACCATACTGAGTCACCATTTCAGGGGGATCATCTATTCCCCTCAATTTGAAGGTTGAAACCTTGGGACATAAACAAGAAGCCTTGGCAGAGAGAGAGAGAGAGAGAGAGAGAGAGAGAGAGAGAGAGAGAGACAGAGACAGAGACAGAGACACAGAGACAGAGAGACAGACAGAGACAGAGACAAAGAGAAAGAGAGAGACAGAGACACAGACAGAAACAGAGATAGAGATAGAGAGGAAAGAGCGAGTGAGAGAGAGGAAGAGAGACAGAGGCAGAGACAGAAACAGAGACAGAGACATAGGGTACTCTACTATTTGTAGGGAGGAGATTTTTTTTTCTTTTTACCCCCACCATGGTCATGGTGTCTTGTATTAGCATTATTGTCTAGTAAGAGACCATACACCCAACAGGAAGTGGACCTGGGCAGTCAAGACCTGAGGACAGAAGAGCTTTGTGGGTTGAGAGAACATCTGCCCTGTCCAGGAGTTGAAGTGTGGTGAGAAACAGTGCCCAAGAGCCCAACAGAGATGCCACACCCCAAAGAGGGTATTTCAAGAAGGAAGAGTACAATGGGCCCCTGTAGTGCGGGGTCATCTGTGTTCCCTAAGTGTGTAAACACTACGGACAGGTCCACACACTTGTCCCACGCTGCTGAGAGGATCAAATAACAATTGTAAAGCAAGTGGGTGGCACATAGGAAGCCCTAGGTAAACCAATATCAGTAGTATTGTTGGTGATGATAAGTAATCATTTTAGGGGAGAGGATTCCCCGTGTAGTGAGAGCTAGTCAACCCCAAGGCCCCAACCTTTGAGTGTGAATGAGGGGGCTATTTCAGAAGGGAATCACCCCTTCTTATTAGGGATGCAACATGTATAGAAGTAAATAAATACAGAAGCCATTTCAAAAGTAGAGAATTGTTGGGGTGGGGCTCAGAGGGGTCTGGAAAGGTTTTTTGTGGACTTTGGCACCTGAGCTGGGCTTTGAAAAAGCTGAGGATCCTGAGAGATGAAGATGAGGAAGGAGTGCCGCACAGAGAACAGCCTGCTCTCTTCATGGAGAGGAGGAAGGGCAGAGCTAGCGCAGGTGTTTGACTGGAGCGGAGATGGTGAGAAAAGGAAGGGCCAGGAAGGTAGATGGAAGCCAGACTGAAGCAGGTCACCAATAGGCTTGGAGGCAATAGGGAGCCACTGAACAGTATTGAGTAGGGAGGTGCTGTGATAGACAGGAGGCAAGAGCATTTAATCCAGATCACTTGTCTGACAGACTCTGTATCCAGCTCTCCACTCCCACTCCCACTATTTCTGTAAAGGAGGGTGGTTCCTCTCCATACAAAAACACCTGAACCCCTATATGGGCACTAGTGATATCAGTAAGTCAATCAATCAAAGAGAATACTATGTTCCAGGAGAGCATTTAGGCGGTACCAGGGTCTGGCATCAGGAAGACCTGAGTTCAAATTCTAGACACTGTGTGATCTTAGGTAAGTCACTTCACTCAGTTTGCCTCAGTTTCCTCATCTGTAAAATAAACTGGAGAAGGAAATGGAAAAACTTCTCCAGTCTCTTTGCCAAGAAAATCCCAAATAGGGTGACAAAGAGTTGAGCGTGACCAAAATGACTGAACAACAACAATGCTTTAGGAAAGGCAGGTGACCATCAGTGTTTAGATGTATCTGAGAACCCACCTGCATCTCAGTCTCATTTGTCTTGGTCTGGGCTTCTTAGTTCAGCTTTGCCTGGGTTGGATATGGAAAATCATTATCCTACAATATTTTATAAATTTATCACAAATTGTTTTCCAGGGAAGCTTGGAATCAGTAAAAGAGCTTTGCAATTTCCCAGAAATCTGGTTTTCTTCTTTTTTTATTTTTTTTGGCAAGGCAATGGGGTTAAGTGACTTGCGCAAGGCCATAGAGGTAAGTAAATATTAGGTTTCTGAGGCTGGATTTGAACTCAGGTCCTCCTGATTACAGAGCTGGTGCTCTATCCACTGTGCCACCTAGCTACCACCTCTTCCTTCTTTCTAACTCTGGACCCAGCTCCTTTCCTCTCTGCACTGTCTGTCTTAAATAAATGTATATACTGTATAGCTTATTTTAAATTTTTTTCCAATTCTATGTAGAGATAGTTTTCAACGTTCATTTTTTGAGTAGCAATTTTATTTATTTTTCATCCATATGCACATATATATTTTTAAGTTAAAAAATTTCTTTCCACTCTCCCTTCCCCCCGCTTCAATGGCAAATAGGTTAGCGTTGTACATACATGTTTTTGATAAACACATTTACAGATTAGTTATTTTGGATTAAGGGAAAGAGATACATAAGAAATAATTTTTATAAAGTGTTCATCAGATTCTGAAGGGTTTTTTGGTTTTGTTTTGTTTTTTCTTCCTCTGGTTGGGGATAATATAGTCCATAGCCAGTCTAATACAGTTGTGCAAGCTCCCTGGATTGTCGAGAGGAGCTGCTTCCATCAAGGTTGATCACCTCATAATGTTGTTGATGTGTACACTGTTCTCTTGGCTCTACTCCCTTCTCTCAGCATCAGATCCTGTAAGTCATTCCATGCTTCTCTAAAGTCCAACTATTTATGGTTTCTTATAGAACAATGCTATTCCATAGTATTCACGTACTATAACTTGTTTTAACTATTCCCCAATTGATGGGCATCCCCTCATCTTCCAAATCTTTGCCACTACAAAAAGAGCCGCTATGAATATTTTGGAACATGTGAAACCTTTTCTATTTTTACAATTTCTTCTGGATATAGTCCTAGAATTGGAATTGCGGGGTCAAAAAGGAAAGTATGAACAGTGTTATTGTTCTTTGGACACAGTTCCATATTACTCTTCAGAAAGGTTGAATACATTCACCACTCTACCAGCAATGCAGCAATGTCCCAATCCTCCCATGTCCTTTCCAACATTGATTATCTTACCTTTTTTTTCAGCTTGGTCAGTCTGATAGGTGTGAGGTGATATCTCATAGTTTTAATTTACATTTCTCTAATCAATACTGATTTGGAGCATTTTTTCATATGATTATATATAGCTTTAATTTCTTCATTTGAAAACTATGTATTCATATCCTTTGACCATTTATCAATTGGGGAATGACTTTATAATACAATAACCTTATAAATTTGATGCATTTCTTTATATAGTTTAGAAATGAGACCTTTATCAGCTCTCCTAATTGTGAAGATTGTTTCCCAGCTTTCTGCTTTCCTTCTACTTCTGGCAGCATTGGTTTTATTAGTGCAAAACCCTTTTACTTTAATATAGTCACCATCATTTATCATGCAGTTTATGATGTACTTTAATTCTTGTTGGTCATAAATTTATCCCCTTTCTATAGATCTGCTAGAGCATTTCTTAGTCTATTACTTTATCTGTGGCATCACTCTTTATGTCTAAATCCTGTACCCATTTTGACCTTATTTTGGTTTAGGGTGTGAGAGATGTGTGTCTAGGCCCAGTTTTTGCCATACTTTTTCCAGTTTTCCCAACAACTTATGTCATTATAGTGAGTTCTTATCCCAGAAGCTGATGTCTTTGGGTTGGTCAAATAGAAGGTTGCTGTGGACATTTACTACAGTTTCTTTTGGACCTATCCTAATCTACTGATCCATGACTCTATTTCTTAACCAGTACCAGGCAGCTTTGATGACAGCTGCTTTATAGTATAGTTTTAGATCTGGCAGAGCTAGTCCACTTTCCTTTACATTTTTTTTTTCATCAGATACCTTGCTGTTCTTTATATTTTTTTTTTAGGTTTTTTTGCAAGGCAATGGGGTTAAGTGGCTTGCCCAAGGCCACACAGCTAGGTAATTATTAAGTGTCTGAGGCCGGATTTGAACCCAGGTTCTCCTGACTCCAGGGCTGGTGCTGTATCCACTGCTCTACCTAGGCGCCTCTAGGTTCTTTTTTTTTGATCTAGGCTTTCCCGGTAGTCAGATAATTCCTAGATAGTCTCTTCTGGATCTATTTTCTAGGTCATTTGTTTTTCCCTAAAAGGTACTTTACATTTTCTCCAATTTTTCAGCCTTTTTGTTTTGTTTGATGGAATCTTGTAGTCTCCTACATTTGTTGTTTTCTATTTGTTCAATTCTAATTTTTAGGATTTTATTTTCTTCAATTACTTTTTGTGTTTCCTTTTTAAAGGTGTTGAATTCTCTGGTCAATTTTTCATAATTTTCCTGCATGACTCTCATTTCTGTTTTCCATTTTTCTTCTCTCTTTCTTCTTTGGTTTTTAAATTCTTTTTTAAGTTCTTTGATGAACTTTTGTATTTGAGCTCAGTTTATAGACTGTTTTGATACTTCCCCTGGGAGTGATATATCACTGCTTTCTTCTTCAGACATGGTATTGTTATCATCTTTGTCTGAAAGTAGTTTTCTATAGTGAGTGCTCTTTTAGCTTTTCTGCTCATCTTTGTTGTTTTAGTTCTGCTCCAGGGATATAGGGAGTACAGATCTGAGCTCTTTTTTGCTGGGGCTGGGGGCTGATCCCTGGTTTGTTGTTGGCAAAGATATTGCTTATGTAGTCCAGGTCTTGCCTTTGCAGAGGTTTGTCTCTTTCTTTCAGTCCAGGTTCTAACTTAGCAGTGCTTTGTTCCCAACCCAGTCCTGTCTTTTGTCCCGGTGTTCCCAGGGTTCAGACTTTGTCTGGGGTTGGGTTCCTTCCTGCTGGCTTGCTATGTAGCTGCTGGGACCTCTGTCATTATCAAGCTGTTGGGACTTGGATTGCACTGTGACTAAAAGCCTCCTACTGGCTTTCTCCACTCTCCCACCTCCTGGACTTTACTTCCCCTTTCCCCACAAAGACACAGATCTTCACTGAAAATCCTCCACAATATCTACCATTGAAAACTTCTTTGAAACTTCTCTTTTTCTTATTAGGATCTGTAGCTTGAATGTCAGAGTAGAGGCTTCATTTATCTTTGGTAGGAAAAAGCTCTGGAAACATGTTAGCTTCATGCCACCATCTTGGCTCCCTCAACATTCATTTTTGTAAAATTTTCTCTCTCCCTCCTTTTCCTTCCTTCTCCCCAAGTTATCAGGTAATCTGATATAGGATATACATGCATAATTATGCTAAATGTATTTCCATATTCGTCATGTTGTGAAAAAAGAATCCAAACAAAAGAGAAAAACCATGACAAAGAAAAAAACAAATAAAAAAGTGGAAAAAAGTCTTCTTTGATCTTCATTTAGACTCCATAGTTCTTTCTCTGGGTAGCAATTTCCATCACACATTTTTTTAGAATTGTCTTTGATCACTGTATTACTGAGAAGAGCCGAGTCTGTCATAGTTGATCATTACACAATGTTAATGTGCACAGTGGTTCTGTCCCCTTCAATCAGCATCAGTTCATGAAAGTCTTTCCAGGTTTTTCTGAAATCTGCCTGCTCATCATTTCTTACAGGACAATAATATTCCATAACATGCATAGACCATAACTTGTTCAGCTATCTTCCATTAACAGGCATCCCCTCAATTTCCAATTCTTTGCCATTACCAAAAGAACTGCTGTGAATAGTTTTGTACATGTGGATCCTTTTCCCTTTTTGTGATCTTTTTTGAGATACAGACCTAAAAGTGGCATTTCTGGATCAAAGAATATACCCAGTTTTATAACCCTTTGGGTACAGTTCTAAATTGCTCTCCAGAACGGTTGGATCAGGTCATAACTCCATCAACTGTGCATTAATGCCCCAGTTTTCCTACATCCTCTTCAATATTGATAATTTTCCTTTTTTGTCATTTTACTCAATCTGTTAGATGTGAGGCAGTACCTCAATTTTTTAATCTCTTTTTGTCTGATCACTAATGGCTTGCATCATTTTTTCAAATGACTATAGCTTATGACAAAAGGCAGGATACTTTTTGCTCATCTCCATGAAACCTTGATTGTCACTATGACCCTTTTCTTCTTAGTAAAAAATCTTCAATGACTAACTCTTATCTCTAAGATAAAATGCAAACTCCCCTTATTATTGGCATTTAAACCTCTTCAGTCTGGCTTCCATCTAGCTCTTTAGTTTTTTATATTGCTATTATCCATATAGTCTCCATTCCAGTCAGTCTGACCTCCCAGCTCTCAGAGTCTATTTCCTCTCCACTTCTCTTCTCTCCATTATTGAGAAAGGATTGATATAGTCATCCAAGAAAGGAGGTCCCCGGGTCCTTTGTTTACTCCCAGGATCCCACTGACTCCTTAAGAAGAGTAATCCAGGAAGGAAGGAGATGGTGACTTCACTATTCAACGATTCTGTGATATTAACTCTCCAAATAGATTTTATCTATTGTGATCTTTTTCTTGTTCAAGATTCCTATACAAGTTATCTGGAATCATTTTGAAATATAGTCATATCTGAAGGCATGGTGGAGGCTGTCCCATGACTGTAACACCTGGGGTACTAGTAAAACTGATTTGTCATTAACTCTCTTTATCTGCTGTCACACATTATAATCTCTCCTGGTTCCCCTATATGTGTCTCAAACTACAATGAGGCTCCTTCATGTATCTTCCTCCAAGGTGGCACTTTGACAAGCACCTACCAATTAGCACCACTCTTCATCGAAAACTGGATGTTTTGGGAAATACGGGGGCTTGAGTGGAGACCTAGGTGCCAGTTGATGACTGGGGTTCTAGTGGATTTTTATGGTTCTAAGGGTGGTTACAAGTCACACCCAAATTCTGATTGGTGATTGCTTAACTAAGGTTATGATGAAAAGAAAATATTAAGCAAAGCTAAGGGGAATTATTGAATGTTATCAGTGGTTTACTTTATTTTGGGCAGCTAGGTAGTACAATGGATACAATGCTGGGTCTGAAGCCAGAAAGACTTATCTTCCTCAGTTCAAATCACACTCACTGGATGACCTTTGGAGGTCATTCACTCTTTCTGCCTCAGTTTCTGCATCTATAAAATGATCTGGAGATGGAAAAGTATTTTTGCCAAGAAAACCCCAGAGGAGTTCATGAGGAGCCAGATACAACTGAACAACAGGAATGTTTTCCCCAAAACTGGTTTTATATATTGTGATCTTTTCCTTATTTAAGATTCCTCTGTTCCCTGAAATCCTTTTGGACAAAAGAATCATGTTGGAGGGCATAAGGGATCTTACGGGTTTGGTTATCTCTATCTCCAAACTAGAAATGATTGGCTATAACCACAAATTAATAAATTAAATAAAATCAGTTCTGGCACAGTAATAGTGTTAATTTTTTTGTTCGTGATGCAAGCAGGAAAGACTTGGGAGAATAAACTCACCTCCCAGATCTTCAGGGTTGATTCATGACCTACTCTACTCCTCCATGCCACCTTGGCTACAAACAGGGATGGTGTTACTATGTATTTGCTTGTTGACAGACTGGTTGACAGTCACACCCTTGACTTTACCACCACCCACAGGTGTTCCATTTCCAAGATAAGGAATTGTGAAATCCCTGCATCTGACCATTATCTATGATCACTGCATTTCTAGCCCTATATCCCTCTTCTTTCTTAGGCTTTGCTTTCCCTAACTCAAAATCCATGGTCTTTGAGTTAACTGGTTCCACACTACTCTGCTGCTTACACACATAGGATCAGCTTTTCCCTATCCTTAGAAAGCCTTCACACAAGACTATGATTCTCTCAAGTTATTCTCCAATATTTCTCCTCCCTTTCATCAACAAATTATTAGGGAAAAACCATCTAAACTTGGCTGTTTCCACTTCCTTCTTTTTCTCACTCCTCAGAACGTCTAACTTCACTCAACTGACAGTGCTCCCTCCAGTTACTGCTGACTTCAACTGCCAGCTCTGACAATCTGTTCTCAACCTTGGTTTTTCTTCCTTCCTTCCTTCCTTCCTTCCTTCCTTCCTTCCTTCCTTCCTTCCTTCCTTTCTTTCTCCCTTCCTTTCTTTCTCCCTTCCTTTCTTTCTCCCTTCCTTCTTTCTTTCCTTCTTTCCTTCCTTCTTTCTTTTTCTTTTCTTTTCTTTTCTTTTTTTGATATGTGTGTGTGAGGCAAGCAGGGTTAAGTGACTTGCCCAGGGTTACACAGCTAGTGAGTGTCAAGATACCAGATTTAAACTCCAGGCTGGATGCTCTACACATGTTGCCATCAGAAAAGGGCATTGATAACTATCTGCACAAGAAACCTCCTCCCAGATACTGTCTACTTGCTGAGACTTTATGACCCTGGCTCTTCTTGTCTGTCTAACCACTCCTACTTGGGCTACCATATTGGAGAAACATCCATGTCCTGGACCCTCATTGGGAGTGCGCTCACTAGGTTTCTCTTTTTTTTTTTTTCTACATCTCTCAGTGAATGCATCTGCTTCACCATCATCTATATACATGTAGCTCCTCCATCTATATATCCAACCCCAGACTCCTGACCCTGACCTAGCGCCCCTTCACTTGAAAATTTCAAATGGGATGTCCTGCAGTCATGTCAAACTTTTCAAGTTTAAACAGAACTCACCTCTAAATCCACTCCTCCTCTGACCTGTCTGAAATCTGTCTGGGGTGCCCCGTCCTCCCAGCCACCTGGGTTTATACCCTTAATTCCTCCCCATCCCCAACCATAAGTGTTATTGATTCTAACTCCCCTGTGTCTCTTGCCTGAGAAAACTTCCCTCTACTCAGATGACCACCTCGTTGTATCAGGGCCTTAATAACCTTTCACCTGGACTGTTCCCCACCTCCTAATGGTTCATGTTGCTGCCACTGTTGTTGTCCCCTTCTTTCCACTAGAGCTCAGACTCCCAGTCCTGGGATGCTGTGTTTTGAAAAGGGCATTGTCACCTTATCTTGTCCCAAGAGTCCACCAATGCCACTTTCCTGGAGCCCCAACCATCCTGTCTTTAGAGTCCTTTTCTCCCTACCCCATTGCCTTAATTTAATATACTGTAAGCTCCTTGAGGGCAGGTACTGGTTTGCTTGTTCATGATTCCTCAGTGTTTAGCCCAAAGCCTAGCTGTTATGGTAAGGCATCTTGAACAAGAGGAAGAAGGCAGTATTTAGCAGTCAAATCAAGCTATCCCCTCCATCCTGACCCCATCTCCCCTCAGAACTTAATGGTGATAACCTAGAACCTAAACCCAAGAGCCCCTAGACCAGGGGCTCTTCCAAAACTCCCCTGCAAACAGCTTTAAAATAACTTCACAAAACAAATTTTGGAGTGGCAGAGTCAACTAAAGATCAAAGTGAGATATTTTTTCCAGCCTAAGATCATTAAAGAGGTCCACAGAAGGTGAGTGGGAGATATCAGCATTAAGCCCACCAGAATAAGAGAAGAGGGCCTTGAAGATGGCTGCAGCAGCTTCAGGATATCTCAATCCAGAGATGGAGAAGGTCAGAAAGAGATTATAGGGGACACTTTGTATTGGGTGCAGCTGGCACTGACTGGCAACTCTATTGCCCAAAGCAGTTTTGGGTCATAGTTCCAAAGTGGAGAGGAATATTGGTGGCCATCACAAGGAAGCAGGAGCACTGGTCCCAGGTCCAGGCTAACAGGAGTATTAGGGCTTATGGGTGCAGGAGAGTAAAGGTAAAAATTTTATCATTATTAAGGCAATTAGGAGTCTTCCTAGACAGAGGGTATGAATGGGAATCAATGATGGTGGCCTGAGAAAAAGAGATGCACTAAGAGAAGGAGAAAGAAAGAGGTAGAATGGAAGAAATTTTTCTCATAAAAGAGGTGTACAAAGAGATTTTATAGTGAAGGGGGAAATAGGGGTTTTTGCAGGCAATGTTTGGATCTCATTCTCATTGTAATTATTTCAAAGAGGGAAGAATATATGTACACATTCAATTGGGTATAGAAATATAGCTTACCCACTAGGGAAATCGGCAAGGGAGGGGATAAGAGAAATGGGGGGGGGCAGCTAGGTGGCACAGTGGATAGAGCACCGGCCCTGGAATCAGGAAGATCTGAGTTCAAATTCGGCCTCAGACACTTAAAACTTACCTAGCTGTGTGACCTTAGACAAGTCACTTAACCCCATTGCTTGCAAAAAACTAAAAGGGGGGGGAGAGAGAGAAAGAAATAGTGGGGAGGGAAAATGATAAAAGGGAGGACAGATTAAGGAAGGCAGTGGTCAGAAACAAAACAGACTTTTGAGGAAGATCAGGATACAAAAGAGAGAGAGAAGGATAAACAGAAGAAAATGGAAATATACAGTTAGTCATCCTAACTGTGAAAGTGAATGAATGAGCTAAAACAAATAACAGAAGCAGATAGCAGAGTGGATTAGAAACAGAATACAATATGCTGCTTACATGAGGTCCACTTGAGACACACACAGTTAAAATAAAGGACTGAAGCAGAACCTAATATGCTTCAGCTGAACTGAGCGGAGACAGCAATAATGATCTCAGACAAAAGACAAACAAGACAGACCTAATTAAAAGAGATATTTCCTTCCGTAATTTCTTCACAAGGAAACTTCATTTTGCTAAAAGGTACCATAGACAATGAAGCAATAAAAAAAAATTTTACAGCACATTTCTCTGTTAAAGGTCCCATGTCTCAAATATTTAGAGAACTGAGTCAAATTTATAAAAATAAGATCCATTACCAATGGATTAATGTTCAAAGGATATAAAAAGGCAGTTTTCAGGAGAAAAAAATCAAAGTTATCTATAATTAATGAAAAATTTGTTTTTTTTTTCCCACTGGAGCATTTTATTTGTATATATGTTTTACACTCTTAGAAAAAGAATCCCAGGATTTTTCCTCCTGCGTGTTTTTGTCTTGCTTCCTCATGGTTCATGATGCCAGCTGAGGTTGTAAGCACAATGAACCCAAACTGACGGGATGGTAGCAGATTATTCTGCCACTTTTCCAGATCTTTCAATTGAACATCAAATCTGGGGCTGATTACGCCACACTTGTTTAATCTGCCCGTGAAGTTCACAACAATTTTTCCTGCTCTGTGATCATCAATGATCTCAAATTCGCCAATGTAACCATGCTTCATCATCACAGTTAAGAACCGGATGATTACTTTAGAGCACGGCCTAATGAGAACCTGGTGTTTTCCTCGATTTTCTGCATTGTTGATGCTTTTGAGAGTATCTGCCAAGACATTCATGTACACCATGGTGGCGGCGCTTCAAGATGGCGGAAAGAGCTGAAAAATTTCTAAATCTCTATTGTTTATACCAAAAAATGATTGTTGAAAACTATCTTTGCATGGATTTGGAAAAATAAATTAAAATATTTTAAAAATAAATCTCTATCAATTAGAGAAATACAAATTAAAACAAATTGGAGGGGTGGCTAGGTGGTGTAGTGGATAAAGCACTGGCCTTAGAGTCAGGAGTACCTGGGTTCAAATCCAGTCTCAGACACTTAATAATTATCTAGCTGTGTGGCCTTGGGCAAGCCACTTAACCCCATCTGCCTTGCAAAAAAAACAACACCTAAAAAACAAAAACAAATTGGAGGTACCTCCTCTCAGAAATGACAAATGCTAGAGGGGATAAGGGGCAAAGGGTTCACAAATGCAACTAAACAGGTATATTAATGTACCATTGGTGGAGCTGTGAACTGATCCAACTCTTCTGGAGAGCTATTTGGAATTATGCTCAATGGGCAAAAATAGCTGTGTATACCCTCTACTACAATGAGATCAAAGAAAAAGAAAACGGACCTTGGACACAAATATTTCCTGGAGATAAAGAATTGGAAGTGGAGGAGATGCCCATCAATTGGGGAATGGTTGAAGAGGCTGTGAGATATGATGTGATAGAGAACTACTGTACTGTAAGAAATGATGAGGGGGGTGTTTCAGGAAAAACGAACAAACAAACATGAACTGATGCAAAATGAAGTGAGAAAAACCAGGAGCCAATGCACATGATAATAGCAATGTTGTACCGATGATCAACTATGAAAGACTTGGCTACTCTCATCAGAACAATGATCCAAGACAATTCCAAAGGACTCATCATGAAAAACTGCCAGTCTTATAATTTTCTTGCTTTTGCTTTATTTCTTTGCTCTTCCTTCCTTCCTTCCTTCCTTCCTTCCTTCCTTCCTTCCTTCCTTCCTTCCTTCCTTCCTTCCTTCCTTCCTCTTTCTTTTTTTTTCTCTTTTTTTTGCAATATGAGTGATATGGAACACTTTTTGCATGATTTCACATGTATAATTGACAGCATTTCCTTGCCTTCCTGGTGAGTGGGAAGGAGGGGACCTGGTCTTTAGGAATTTGAAGGGCCTTCATATAGAGAAAGGAAGGGTTTAGCTAGCTAGAAGCTGTAAAGACTTTACTGTGGCCTTGAGGGCAGGGGGAACCTCCCAACTGTGTGGGCAGGTCTGTAGCCTGGGTGACCAACCTTGGCACCTTCGACCTGCTTAGAGGTATGCACTGAGACTGAATAACGGTATCTGTCTTTCATGTGGTAACAGAGATCAGTTTGGGGGCCATGATGACTGATGTTAAAACTCTGCAGTTTTGTCGATGTAACATTTCCCATCTGTTTATTCCAGAGGTTGAATTGGAGATGGCATGCCTAGAGAGAAGTGTCTCTGAAAAGGGATTGTTCTAGAGGAGCTGCATTGGGACAAAGTCTCAAGGAGAGGGCAACTGACCTTCTCATCTCTGCTTTGGTCAGAAGCCCTTCTGAAAGGGGAATGAAGTTCCAAACACCCCATTTCCAGGATGTCTGTCTCCACATATCCCAGGGGAAAGGGGCAGGGGATTGGGGGCTGGTCAGTCCTGAGAAAATGGATCCATCCTTCAAACTGCCTCCCACTCTCCCCCCCAGCAGCTTCTGACTCAAGACTAGAAGAAATGGAGGTGAGTGGTACCCAAGTGGAATGAGCTGCCTGGGGGGATGCAGCACTGCTGCTGCTGCAATCTTTCCTCTTCCTCTTCCTCCTCCCTCTCCTCCTATTACTACTTCTACTATTGCTGTGCTGTTGCTACTACTGCTACCACTACTGTTGCTCTTGCTACTATTACTACTACAACTATTACTGCTACTACCACTACTGCCAGCATTTTTATGACTTTGCAAAGCATTGTATAAATAAGATTAATGATTTTATAAATAAGATCTCATTTTTGTCCTTATAATAACCCTGGGATGGAGGAACGATTATCTTCATTTTATAGGGAAGGAAACTTTGAAAAGTCAAGTGATTTGACTGGAGTCACCCAACTAGAAGGTCTCTGAGGCCAGATTTGACCTCAGACCTTGCTGACAAAAGTCCACTGCACTCTCAGTGAGCTCCCTGTTCATGGAGATCTGCAATGTAGATGGCAATTTGTTAGGGATGGCAACTTAGGTCTGATGACCTTGGAAGATCTCTGAGATGCTAGAGTTCTGTGAAAGGCATTCTAGTGGGAGGATCCAGCCCTTACATCACAGAAGGGTCTCCATGGAAACAGACCCTCCAGAGAATGTAAGACCCCACAAGTCCCTTGGATGAACTGAGGTGAGGAAAGTGAGGTCCGTGGGTAGTTGAGGAGGGCAAGGAGGACTGGGTCTGGAGGAACTCAAGTAAAACCCTTGTCTCTATTGATCAGTTCTAGGGTTCCTCTCCAAAATGAATTACTTAACAGTTCCAGAAGATATCCGGAGGGAGGTTGAGGTTCCACAAGCCTCTGAGCCGGCAGTTGCTGAAGAGCCTCTCTTATCATTGGGCCCACTAGCAGGCCAACCCAAAGCTGGCCTTTCTAAGTTCCCGGCCCACCCCTCCCACCCCTCCCACTCCTCCTGGGGCCCTGGCAGCCTCAAGAGCAAGTTTTCTCGAAGTAGTAGCCGGGTCCAGCCATCCTTCACCTCCATGGCACATACCTGGGACCAAGATCACCGAGTAAAACCCAAGAAGGGTAAGCCAGCCTCCCTGAGGTCCCTCCCCTCCCTACCCCCAGGAGTCCCTGCTTCTGGCCTGCTACTTAGAGCCTTGTCAGAGGAATCAGGCCACGGTCTCTTGACCTCTAGCTCAGTCTTAGTGCAGGGACCATGACAAGGCTGTCGAGGCACAGCCATCCTTGACCTTGAGACAGAAAGCTCTCATTGCCCAGGCCTCAGACTTACCACTTCCTTCACCCAAAGCCTCAGGACTACTCAGCACAACCTCAGTCTAAGCATTTCTCTAGTGTCTGCCTGGCTTTTCCTTTCTTCTTTCCCCATCCCTGACACACTCCA
Source organism: Macrotis lagotis (assembly GCF_037893015.1). Taxonomy (NCBI): domain Eukaryota; kingdom Metazoa; phylum Chordata; class Mammalia; order Peramelemorphia; family Peramelidae; genus Macrotis; species Macrotis lagotis. The sequence continues at coordinate 282,768,168 of NC_133660.1, forward strand.
AAGACCAGGCTAGGTATTACCAGAGCAGAGGTTCCTCTTCATTCTTGCTTATTATCTCTTCCAGATTTAAATAGGTGAGTGGGAAAGTGGGAGAGAATCTGGGACCCTCCTGGGATGGAAAGCCTTCTTGCTATGAATCATCCTGCCCATGACAGGGCTCCTAACCCCGAAGATCGCCATTGAAGACCCTGCCTCAGCAGGATGAGCTCTAGCACTGTCACTGCCTAGATTCTCACCTCCCTTCTGTCCTTTAGCCAGGATCCAGCGTACTCGAAAGAAGCAGATGGATGCTGAAGAGATGTTTCATGCTTGTTGTGGCAAGATCACCGAAGTCTTCCACCGGGTCCAGTTCATGCTGTCCATTCTGATCAAGAGCCTCATTTTTGAAGTCTTCATCTTCATCATGGTTTGTCTCAATACCATTGTACTGGTGGTCCAGACTTTTGCTGAAGTGGAAGTCTGGGGAGGTAAGCATCCTTGAGGTAGGGGCTGCAGAACCTCAAGAACCTGAGGGTGATTGGGAGAGAACCTACCTAGTCTGGCCACATGGGTTCTGGGCTTCTAAAAACTCCTGGGGACCACCAGAAAGGGTCAGGGAACTGATGACAACCAGGTAGGCCATCTTCAGTTACCTGGAAGGTTCTGCATGGGGAAAGAGGAAGGGAGGGCATGGGATCGGAGGGTCATCTGGGGACACTGGGATGGCTCTTAGCTCTCTCCAGGATACTGGGGAAAGTCCCAGTTCCCAGCGAGTCAGGATTCAGCTTGGGACAGAGAGGGAGAGTAGGCTGACTGATACATCAGCCTGGGAGAGGAGAAGGAGGGAGGGATGCTCGATCCTGGAATGCTCACCACCTTCATCTGCTCCTGGGTTACCTACAAGTCTCAGCTAACGTCTTCAAGAAGCCTCTCAGACTTCTTTCCCTCTGAGATCATCCTGGTTTACTCCATCGATTTTCAGTTTGTACATTGTTGTTAGAAAATAATGTCCCCCATTAGATTAGAAGCTCCTTGAAATCAGAGACTGCTACTAGGGGGCTCTATCAGGGTTGGAATTAGGGAGGCTTATCTAACTGAATTCAAGTCTGGACTCAGACTCTCCCTAGCTGTGTGACCCTGGGCAAGTCATGTCACCCTGCTTGCCTCAGCTAACTCATCTCTAAAAATGAACTGGAGAAGGAAATGGCAAACCAATGCAGTACCTTTGCTAAGAAAACTCCAAATGGAGTCAAGTCACAAAGAGGTAGACAGGATCAAGTCAACAAAAATATCCTCCATACTTAGTATAGTGCTGAATGAAGGACAGCTCCCTTGAGAGAACTCTTAGGAATCCTCGAATTTTGAGTTGGAAGGGAACTTCGAGATCATTTAGATCCACCTCCTCGTTTTTCAGACAGGCAAACGAAACCATGGGTTTTTCCAAAAGCCTCTCAGAGTTAGTTTCCTCATCTATAAAATGACAGTAAGCCCTTTCCCTCCCAGGAGGGCTGTGAGGCTAAAGTTGGCTAGTGGGGGCTTTGTTGGTCCTAGGTCTAAGACCTCAGGCACAATACACCATACAAGCCTCACTGCTACCTCTAAGAGACTGGTCTATGCTCCAGACTCAGGACCTATTGAGGAACACCGGCCTCCATGGATGCTCCAAACTAGGAGGTGGGCTGGGGTCAGCACTCGGCCCAGTAGTGGCTGCTGTCTAATTGCTCCCACATCTCAACTACCTTGATCTGTGTGGCCAAGAGAATGCTACAGCTCTGAGATGGAACTCACAAATACTAATCTATGGGCCTAGAAAAGATCCAGGAGAAAAAGGGATGGGAGACAATTTAAACAAAACAGCTTCAGCCTTCTTACATCCTGAAAGATGAACAAAGTCACTAATAAGAAAACCTAATTCATGTCAGTTTGAATTTAATAACCAAAATGGGGAAATAACTCTTAGATTCTATTGTTTCTGGAAAGACTATTCCTCCGGATCAATGAGGGCCCAGGATTGCTAGGGATTCTGCCAAAGAAGAGCAAGAAGGTAGAGGGTAGAGGGAAGAAGTGACAATCAGAAGGGGGGAAACTGAGCATCTGACCTTCCCACAGAGTGGTACTTCACAGCTTTTGACTCCATCTTCCTCTGCATCTACTTTTTGGAGGCGGTCCTGAAGCTCATAGTCATGGGACTTCAATACTTTGACTCTTGGAACAGCCTAGGTGGGTGGGTCCGGGGCCCTGGGGAGGGGACGGATGGCTGAGGTTAGGGATGGGGTATGGAGCAGGGATAGGAATTACTTGGCATGTCCTATGGAGACAATCCTTCCAGCTGGGGAAAGGGGTGGGAACAGGGGGGGAATCCCCACCCATTAGATATGGGCTCCAAACTTGAGGAAAAGAGGGTTAGTTGTCTTGCCCAGGAGCTTGATGTTCTGAGACACCATGACATTATGGTCAGAGAACTGAATTCTAGAGCCAGGAATACCTGGGTTCAAATTCTGCCTCTGGCCTGGACAAGACAATCCTGGGTTGGTCATTTCCCTACCAAACCTCAGTTTCCTTTTCTGCACAAGGGGCACAATGCTGCCTACTGTAGTTCTCTCCCAGGATGACTGAGGCTCAAAGGAGAGGAGAGGGGTGGGTGCTTGCCATCCTCAGTCATAATGAGCAGTTGGAACACTGCGGGGCAGCCTCTTGAGATGGGTCCTGTCCCCACTCCCCAGATTTCTTTATTATGGTCATGGCCTTGGTGGACTTCATCCTCAAGCAGATCTACTTCTCCTCTGCCAAGAGAATGACCCACAGCAAAACTGCCTTTCGAATCCTCAAGATCTTCAAAAGTCTTCGAGCCCTGAGGGTTGTCATGGTGCTTCGCAGGCTCCGGTGAGGCCAGGGGGTCTCAGCTCCTTCCAGGCCCAAGATTGGGCCAGTACCATCTGGGCAGTGTGCCAGGCTTCACCTCCCTTTTCAAGCACCTTGGGCCAGTCACTTCCCCTCTGGGCCTCAGCTTCCTGAACTCTAAATGAGGGAAGTGAAGTAGTTACCCCCTAAATATCCCTTCTTCCTTGGAGTGAACTGCCATGTTCCTCAGTTTCTCCATCTGTAAAAGCAAGGGCTTCCAGGCTGATAGCCCCTTGAGCTCTGTGGTCCTTGAGATTCTGGATCACCAGCTCCTGCTATATGGTTCCTCCCAGTTTTTCCTTGTGTCGTCTATGTTCTCCTACCCCTACCTCAGGTCTGCTCTTTTCAGTCCCATCCTCTAAGAGGTCTCCCTGCTCTGACACCATGTTCTCTGTCCTAGAATTCTTTCTGGTCCTACATGGGTCTTTCTGGTCCTCCTTTGAGGCCCGAAGTGTCAGACTTTGGTTCAGTTGGGGCAGGATCCCAGGCTCCTGATACCCCACCCTGGTAGGGTCCAACAAGGCTACCGCAACCTTTCTGGGGAGGAAGCTCACCTGGGCCTCTGACTATTTTGTCTGCCTCTCCTCCTTTCAGCTTCCTCAAGAGCCTTCAGGAGGTGACAGGAACTCTGGCTCAGTCGCTACCGTCCATCGGGGCCATCCTTGTCCTGATGTTCACTTGCCTTTGTATCTGGTCAAGCAGGGGGTTTGGGGAAGGTCAGGGTCTATGGGTTGGGCAGGATGAGGCTAGGATTGGGTGGGGGGGTGGGCTGGCCAGTGTTGCAAGGGCCCTAGGGGCCTCCTTAGCCTCACAGTCTTCTTCTCCGTGATACTCCGAGCCCTGTTCAATGAGTCAGACCCCAAGCACTTCCAGAACATCTTTACCACCATCTTCACCCTTTTTACCATGCTCACTCTGGATGACTGGTCCCTCATCTACCTGGCCAGCTGGAATGAAGGTAGGGAAGAAGAGTCTGAACCCTTGGGGGGGCTGGGAGGCGGCTTGGGATCCAGCAGAGGGCTGAAGGTTGGATGTTCTCTCCAGACTGGTTTTGGGGGCTTTGGAATAGGAATCACAATGAGCTAGAGAGGGGCAATGGGGACTTTGTCCCAGAGTGCAAAATTCAGAGAGTACTAATGTAAAAACTAACCCAGAATCTAATTAGAACAATTAAGATAGGAAACTCAGATGGGCAATCCCCTACCTCCCACCTTCACTGTGTCCCACCCCCCCTCCAACTTTGGACATACTCCCTGTGACTTGTCCCAAGTTTGGTCTGGATACTTGGTGCAAAATTGAGGCCCTTGCTCCCTTAGGTGCCTGGTATATCATCCCCATCCTCATGATCTACATTATTATACAATATTTAATTTTCCTCAAGTGAGTCACCAAGCCCCACCCCCTTCTCCCCATCATGGAGCTGCCCAGACCCTCTCTTTCCTGCCCTCTCCATGCTGGGGCTTTCCAAACCCTCCCTTTCTCATCCTCCAGGACCTGGCCCTCTCTCTCCAGACAAGCCCCAGCTCTGCCCCTCCTCTGCCCAAGAACCCAAAGGGAACCCCCGCCACCTCCTCTGCCTGCTCCCCCCCCCTTGTGGCCCTGCCCCTACTCCCCGGCCCCCAGTCCTCATCCTCTAGTGTCTTGTAGCCTGGTGATTGCAGTACTGGTGGATAACTTCCAGATGGCCCTACTCAAGGGGCTGGAAAAGGTGAAGCTCAAGGTAGGAGGGCCTGAGGAGTGAGGGGAAGGGAGAAAGGATGTGTCAAAGAGCAGTGTTAAACTGTGGGCAAGCATTGTGCTAAGAGTGGGATGCCCACTGGGGACCCCCTGGTCGGCTCTATTATAGGACACCTAGGAAGGGAGAAGCCTTGAGCGGGGTGCATCCACATACCCCCCAAGAATGCTGCCTCACTCCCCCAGATGCAACCCTCCTGAGGGCTTGGCCAAAGCTGGGGGATTTCTCCTTTGGGACCTTGGTCAGAAATACAGTCTGTGAGCCAAGAATCCTGTGGCTCCCAGTTGGAATTCTGTCCTGCCCAGGTGGACTTCAGATTTAGTTTTCTACATGGGCATCTTCCCACAGTTTCCTGTGTCCAGGGAAGTAGAGAAGGCCCCTGGCCTGCACATCCTTCCCCACTCCCTGCCATCTGCTCAAACCCACCATCACAGTCCCTTTGACAAAAAAAGTGTGTAAATGTTTGGATTTTTTTTTTAATTTCATTTTCATCACCAAATATAATCCGGCTCCCCTCCCCAGAGAGGACAGCCAAGCAATTCAGCCAAACAACCACCCCTCCATTCCATACATTATGCTCCAGTCCCATAGTCCCCCCACCTCTGCCCAGGGTAGAGGGCAGATGATCTCCATTCATCTTCAGGGCTAAGTGTGATCATTGAGACTGCCCCTGCTTAGGGTGGGGACTGCTAAGGCTATCTCATAGGAGAGGCGGGGAGGGAAGAATGAACTTCTCTCTCCCAACTCTCTTCCTAGAAAGTGGCCCGGCTTCAAGAGAAACTTCTGGATGAGTCTCTGACCAACCTTGAGTCAGGTACCCGTACCCACCCCACTGCCAACCCTTGGCTGCCAGCCACTCGGCATCCTTGACCCTCAGAAGCAGATGGTCACTGAGAGAGATCAGGCTCGTCCTGGCCCAACTCAGGCCCTCCCACCTCAGCTCCCATAGCTTCTGCCTCAACCTCATCTTCCTGTCCTCTCTTCACAGAACCAGAAGAAAAGCTGAGCACTTCCTCTCTACAATCACAGATAATTGAGAAAAAATATGGGGACCTGACTGCTGAGTAAGGGGAGGCCCTGGAAGCAGAGGGAAAACCAGGGAGGAGACACTGGACAATGGGCCAGAAGAGAAGGCCCTTAGGAGGAAGGCTTCAGACCCCAGAGAATGGGAGCCATTAGGACTCTGGACTAAGGGACAATGTCAGAAATGGCTTTGGCCTTCAGAAACTCCAAGCATGAAGAAGGCAGGGCCTAGACATAGAGATCATCCCCCTCATTTTACAAACTGAGGCCCAGAATGGGAAAGGAGTTTGCCTTAGGACAGAAATAAGAGAAAATCTCAGGGTCAAGATTCGAATCTAGCTCTTTGACCTCAAGGCTTAGTGTTTTCTTGCAGCTGCTTTGATACTGAAGGTCCTGTCCAAGGTGCCCTGGGGTAGGGAATTGGAAGGGGGCAGAGATTGAGTGACTGGTCCCTGGAAGGCCAGGATGGTTGGGGAAGAGGAATGGTCCTTCCCCCGCCCCCAGTCTGACAGCCTTGGTCATACTCTGACCCATCTCCAGGGTTTGCTCTTTCCTTGAGGAAATCCCTGTGTGAGGAGTGAAGGAGCCCAGGAAAGAAGGAAGGCTGTGTGAGGAGGGCACATTGTTCTAAAGGTGGCAGCCATGGCTCACCTGGGCCCCAGCTCTGAGATGGGTTGGAGAACATTCTAGAGCTTAGAAAGCTGCAGAATAGAGAATGAGCTAGAAGAGACATTCGAAGCAAGCTGGGGAAAGTCCTTAAAATCCAGAGCTTCCCGCTCTGCTGAGCCCCTCCTCCCGTGCTTAATGGCGTTGGGAGCCTGGGCCATGCCCTGGACTCTCCCTGGGTGCTCTGGAGCTGCAGCCAAATATGTGGGGGTGGGGGCTGCTGCCGCCACCTGTAGGCATGCCCACTCTGCCTACACCAGATGGCTCTGCCATTTCTTGTCCTAGGCTTCGGTTTCCCCATCTGTCTGTGTTCTGGGAGGGAACAGGCCTTAGCCAAGGTCACCCAACAGCTGATGGCTTCCCCAGAGATAGAGGTGGGGATGAGGGGAGGGGTGCCAGGCTCAGGGTCATCTACCCCTCTCTCCCAGGCAACAGGACAAAATGTTCCATTACCTCCAGCTGATGGCTGCAGTGGAACACCACCAGCAGTTGTTCAGGTCTCAGGCAGCTGTCATTGATGAGATCATTGACAAGGTGTTTGAGGTGAGCTGAGGGAAGGATGTGGGGGTGGGAGGGGGCCTGACTCTTTGCAAGAGGTCATGGGAGGTAGTTCTCCCTTGGGTCCTCCTGACCTGGCTCCCCTCTCAGGCCGGAGAGGAAGATTTCAAGAAGTGACTAGAGACATCACCAAGTGACTGGAAGAAGCTACCGTCCAAACCCTGCTGGCCTTGGGGACAGATATTGGGCCTGGGATTGACTGGGAGCCCACCGCCCAATAAAGTCCTGAAGCCAGGTTCTAAGCTCTTGTCTCCTTACTGGCTGGGATCCTGTGGAGTCAGTGGGGAGGACTGGAAAGACCCCCAGAGCCCAGTACTCTCATATCAGTCAGCTCGGCTCTATCTGTTCTCTGATGGCGAGACCCCAGCTTGGCAAAAACTAGAACATTTTTGGAAGTGGGACGGGGAAGGAAATGGAAGGAGGGAGGAGACTGACTCTTGAAGGAGACTGACTAGGAGGGTTAGGATTGTTTTCTCTTTTGAGCCCAACAACAATCCTGGGAGGTGGGAACCATTACTACATTTTACAGAAGAGGAAACAGACAGACGAGTGAAGTAACTTGCCCAGGGTCTCAGAGCTAGTAAGTATCTGAGGGCAGATTTGAACAGGGTTTTCCCGACTGTAAGACTTGCCCCTCTACACTGCACCACCAGCTGCTAGAGAACGACTGGAACTTCCAAGGTGAAATGGGTTGTTGTGGACAGGAGGGAGTGAGCTCCCAGACCAGAAGGGAGGCTGGGAGACTCTGGTCAGCCTGGGAATGCCCATCTCAGAGAACCTCAGGGTGGTGCTTTGAAAGATGTCCCTTAGAGCATCTGCTCATTGGCATCTGGAGGCTAATCGTCAGATAGAAGAGGGGCAAGGAAGGCCCAAGGCTCAGAGTGAGCCCATCCTCCCCTGCCCAGAGTAGGTGATGTGCCCTGAACCTACCTGGTAAACCAGGAGGGTAAGAACCACCCCCACCCCCACTCGCGCACACACACACACACACACACACACACACACACACAGACACGGATATACTACCCACACTCACTATACGCCACACTCACACAACACAGTGATTAGCCCCAACTTGAGGAACCAGGTAGAACAAGGTACTATATTGAGAACTCCAGTGACTCAAGGAGTCACCCAAGGACCAGGTATCACATGGGCTTGACTCACTGGTCACCAGAGCAGGCCAGTGTTGAGCCCTGGTGTCCAGAGAAGTCAATGATGAAACAGTTTGACCCAGCCAGGAGTCTGTCAGCAGAGACCCCACCCATAGACATGTCCATGCTTCCTGTGTGCTAGGTGTGGAGAGACCCAGGGGTGGCCACGGGTGAATGGCAAACTGGACCTCGGGCATGTCCCTGGCAGGGTGGGATGCCAGAGAGGAGCCTGAAGGGGGGGGGGTCTCTAGACTGGGAGCAGAGACGGGCCAGGCCAGGGATGTGGTTGGTTGAGTGAGCACTGGCTCTAGAAGCCAAAGCATCTCCTTAGATCATTTACCCCAACATGGGTCACAATTTCTTGATCCCAGAAACTTATGTACTGCTCATTGATTGAATGACCGAGGAGATCCTTGGATCTCGCTTCTAGGTCCTGGGCCGAAAGCCCACAAGCCCATCGCTCAGAATGGACTCAGTTTGATCCCGTTCAGTAACGACTTAAGTACCTGCTGTATACTGGGCCCTACACTCAGCAAGGAATCCCAAGGTGACTCTGTGCCCCTGCCCTCAGGAATTTTCAAATCAAGTTGTGGGGTCCAAGAAGGAACAAAGGAAAATTGGGGAGATAAGTGGGGTGAAAAGGCAGAAATTTCAGAGCAAAGAGGATGCTCATCTGGGAAACGGGCAAGGCTTCATGGGGGGGAGAGTACCAGAATTCTGCTGGGCCACCATCGCAGGAGACCCCACCTCCAGGGGCCAGAGCTCTGCTGTACCAGGGTCTCCTCCCTTGCCTCCTGGGCTCTGGTAATGGGTCCAGCTGTCTCTGCCTCCACCCTTTTATTCTGTCTAGAATTCCATTAGAGCCCTGTTCCAAAGTCATCGAGTGGAGAAGCAGAGCCTTCAGAGGATCCTGGGGGAAGTGCCCTTGGGACACTGAGGGTTCCCATCTCCTTGGCTGTGGGCAGCAGGAAGTCTGTGCTGGAGGGCAGTGGGGCAGGCTCAGGGGGGATCTGAAGGGAGAGAACCTGCCTACCACATACCTATTTACCAACTGTTGTGACTTGCCCCAACTGGGCCAATACTTGCTCTTGTTTTGCTTCTTGGGTTGTGTGATGGGGATATAGGTGTGTTCCAGCTGTCTCTAGGGATGTGTAGGGGGGTGTGCCCAGATCTCTAGGCCGGGAGGATACACATGAAAGGGAGAGAGACGATTCCTGATCTCCACCCCCCCCCCCCAGAAGCCCTAACAGGCCTCGTCTACCTACCACTATCTCCTGCAAAATCCTCCATGGAAGCTGAAGGGTGAGATTAGTTTTCCCACTTGGGACAGCCCAGTCTGGCCCTGGAGGATGGGCAGAGGCCAGGTCTAATCCCCCCACTCATTGATGTTTTTAATCTTTGTGTCCCCAGCCCTCTGCACAATATCTGGCAAAAGCTCTCGATATTTCCTGGGAGAGACCTGTGCCCTCCCTCTTCTCCCCTCCCCCTCCCCCTAGGCCCTAGCTTGGAGCAGGGAGAAATGAGCAGAAGAGGCAATTGATTCTTCATTTATTCAGACCGACATGGCCAATGTTCAATCACCAGAGCCTTTGGAAGGTCCCTCCACCCCAAGCGCCCCTGTGCCTTCCTGGGCAGTGCTGGGCAGTGCTGGGCCAAGCCAGGCCCTTCTTAGATGGGAACACAAGAAATCTGTTGAAGAGTGTTCTGCTTTTTCCAGGGAACCACCAGGATCTCAAAGTCACATTTGATTTTCTGGGGAAACAGAGACAAGCCCAAAGGTTGGAGAAGGTCCTCCCTCTCATTTGAGCCTTCTGCCCATGCCAGCCCCATTCTCCTTGGCCACGCTACCTGCCCCCAGGGGGATCGGCAGAGGTTGGCCAGCTGGTCCAGAAGCACCAAGGGTCCCTTGTACAATGAACTCACTCAGACTCAGCCTAGGGGGCTCTGGGGATGGAGAAGCTCCAGCCCCCCACTCCAGCAGCCTATCTCCCTGAGCTGGGGCTGGAAACCAAGGCTGGCCTGGCCAGAGTCTCTGGCTCTCTGGCTATAGCCCACCTCCCTTTTCTGAGCTCTTTTACTCCATAGCCTGGGAGGGAAGTGATGCTAAGTCTCTAAGGATCCTAAATCTGAAAGCACAAGCGTGTGGGCCTTATGGTGGCTGGGACCACCAGGCCAGGAAGAAGCATCTGACCAAAGATTTAGGTCTGGAAGGGACCCTGAAGTCCCTCTTTCTCATTTTACAAGTAGAGGAAACTGAGGCCCAGAGAAGGGAAGGTTTCCTGGGCAGTGCTGAGATTTGAACTCAACTCCTTTGACGCCAGGAGGATGCCAGAAGCAGCTGGCCACACCCCCCTCCCCATCTGCCCCTTGGTTCTTGTGCCAACCCCCCCCCAACCTCTCCTTCCCTGCCCAGGAATCAGGAAGTGAATCAGAGGCCTCTAGGCCATTTTGGCTTCAATGGCTACTTCAGGAGACCAGGGATGGGGTTGGGGTGGGGGTGGGGGGCAGGTAAGGCAGAGGGGTCCCAGCCTGACAAAGATGGATAGGCCCTGATTCTTCTCTGGGAGTGAGACTTCTAGGCAAGTGAAGACAGACTATACACAATGACCACTAGACACAGACAGCACTTCCCTTGGTGCTTGATGCCCAGTCTCTCTGAGGTGGCTGCTGGGGTCTCAGGGGCTCACTAGTTTTCAGCAGCATTAGCTCTCCCCTCCAGCTCCCCTCCTCCCAGAGCCAAGGTGGACTTCAAGAGATAGGATCTTACCTCCTCTTCTGTGGAAAAGGGGCAGCCGGCCAAGTTCTCTCCTTCAAGGAGGGTCATGCCCTTCCTACATTCTGTGCTCCCCATCTCCATGGTCAGGAAGTATTTGACACCAGACACGAGCTAGACACAACATTTCCTTAGGCGTGGGGCCAGTTGCCAAACTGGCCAGCACCACCCGCTCCCCATGCCGGAAGGGGCCCCATCCAAGCCATAAGGGAATTAGAATCCCTCCTGCAGGTCACTCCTAGCAGGTTACCCCTCTAGTCTCTCCTTGAATATTTGCAGGGCTGGGGAAATCACTACCTTTCAAATCAGTCCATTTTGGATCCTTCTAAGGATTTAGCTTTTCCTCACAGACCTTCCTCCCAGCCCTCCAACAACGCTGCCCTTAGTTTAGGTGTCCTGCCTAAGGATGCAGACCCTTGTATGGGGATCCCACTGCCCTGGGGCTCTTCCCAGGCTACCCAAAACAAGATGAGTTCAACAGAAAAAAATAAGATGGAAACCTTCAAGACCCACAGATGGACCTGGCAAAAGCTGGGATGGCTTCGAAAGTTGGAAGCTGAGGACGATGGAGGTGGCCCAGACCCTTCAGAGCTCCCACCTGCCCAGCTCCAGTGGAGGTCTCTGGGAAAGGCCCCAGAGCCCAGCAGACTCGGGGCTCTGCTCTCTAGGCCTCTCTATGGACCTGTCTGGGTCCAAGAAGTCCCTTGCCCTCCCAGTCTGGCCCACTGCCCATACCCCCGGGGCTCTCACCTGCCTCTCGGCTTTGAGGATTTTGGTGTCTCGGAAATAGTACATATTGTTGCTGTCTTTGTTGAAACTTTCCACAGCAAACTGAGCCACCTTCTTCACCTCTGGGTGGGAAGGAGACAGCTGTGTCCGGGCACCCAGCATGTTCCCTGGTTGGGGAGGTGAGCCATTGGTACTGCCACCCTCGTCTCCATGGGCCAAGGGCAGAGTTAGGGAGGCCAGACAGAGCACCAGCAGGCCTAGGAACATCTTGGGACTATTCAGCAGGGCCTCAAAGAGCACTGGTGAGAAGGCCTGGCCCCACCAGCCTTTTACCTGCTTTGGGAGCCCCACCCCCTGGGCAGGGGGCTGGAACTTCTTGGAGAGTCCCCTCCTCCTCCTCCTCCTTCTCCTCCTCCTCCTCCTCCTCCTCCTCCTCCTCCTCCTCCTCTCCCACCTCCTCCTCTTTGGGCAAAAGGCCCCACCCAGTAGAGTTGTCTGACAGGTCTTGGACCTCATTCCTCCCCAGTCTCAGGGCCTGGATGGAAACTGCCTCTGCCCTCCCTGCGTCCTCCTAGGACACAGAAGCCTGGAGTCCTGGGGGACAGGGAGGATGAGGGGGCTCGGCTGAGGAGCCCCCAGCCCATCCCAGAGCTCGGGGCAGAGGGCTAGCTCCCTCAGTTTGGAAGCTCTCTCCCATCCTTTGTTTAAGAGGAAAGGATCTAGAAGACAGGAGAGCCCTGGGAGGATGGCATTGGTGGGGGGAAGAAGTGTGAGAGGCTTTATTGAATGAACCCTTTCCCACCCTCAGTGCTCGGCAGAGAGCTGGCCAGCATACAATTAATCAACGAACGATTGTTGCCCAACTGCACGACTGGTAGTCTATGATTCCCTGAAACTAGTCCCCTACAGAGTTCTCTACTCCCCCCACACCCAATTTGTTTTGAAAGCTGGCCTCCCCCTAGCAGCCTCCTAAACTATGGCCTGTCCCTCATCTCTTTGGACCTCTCAGAGCTGACCTTTGCATCTGGGCAAGGAGGCAGAAAATGGGCATTAGATGGCCAGATCTTTATTCTTCCCAGAGGTGGGCAGGCAGGGTCTTGTGGGAGATGCCAAAGAACATTGGGCTGTCTTCTATGTCTATGCACTAGGCTATCCAGATGACACAGCAGCTCCTCCTGGACATGTCAAGCTGAGGTGGGGATGGGGGACTGTGAACCCTAAAACTGTACCAAAAACAATAATATAGGATTAAAACAAAATTGATGGGGTGGCTAGGCAGTGTAGTGGATAAAGCACCAGCCCTGGAGTCAGGAGGACCTGAGTTCAATTCTTACCTCAGACACTTAATCCGTTTTCCTTGGAAAGAAGAAAAAAATCCACAGATTATAAATTAGACATAAAGTTTTAGTCTCTGGGATTTACCATCTAACCCTTAAGGTGGAGGCCATTTCAGAAAATAGGACAGACTTTGAATTATATAAAAAAACAGAGAATAGTGAAAATTATTCACCTCCTTTGTGTGGTCTGACAGTGAAGGTTGCACAAGCTCTCTGCCCAAAACTGCTCTTCAGACTCTCATCCTTGTACAATCCTATCTGGTCTCTTTTCCTGGCAGGACCAGTCTCCCAGTATCCTGGTCATTGTCCTCCCGAATCAGTAGTTAACATAAGAGAGACACCCAGGTGTCTGTATTTCTTACAAGTTTGACCGAAGGTGACCAATTTGAAGGCCGAGTATGCTCTAAAGAAATCAATTGTTTTACCAGGAATATAGTTTTGAGAATCTTATGCTTTGACAGGACAGAGAACTGAGAGACTGGACATAGCTACTCCCCCCCAAAAGAAAAATGAGAATGGTTTGATTAAGGGACCCTCTTGGGGTCAAAAAGAACTGAGAACATCCTCTGATGCAAAATCGGAACCATGGTTGATGGAATCTAACCCTCAACTCTTCATTCCAAAAGCAATTTTTTTCTGAGTTGGGTTTTCTCTAGGAGGGAAAGGAATCAACTTTGGATTGGGTCAACAAACAGAATCCTAAACTTGGAGCTCCGAGGCACCTGAGAGGCTGTTGGATTCCATCTCTCCATTTCAGAGAGGAAAGTGAAGCCCAAAGGGGTCTCATCCCTTACCCAAGTCATCCTGAAGGTCAAATATAAACATTCATGGAATTGGACTGAATTGAATCCACCTTGACTGGTCTAAGTGACCAACATTTCCTGTGGGGTCCTTATTGTGTCCCAACTGAAAACTAGAGGGTGAATCCTCTTAAACAAAGGTATCCCCAGACCCAAAGCCCTTTGGTGGAGCTGAATTTCCTTGGTCCCAATGGGACCCAGAGAAAGTTCCCTGAAATCTCTAGTGTAGCAGACTGGGGCCAGGGATGTGAGGAGTCTGCCAGTTCTGCTCATGCTGGCTTCTTCCCAGCATCTATTCTTCTGCCTTCCATCTTCCATCTTCTATCTTCAAGCCTGTGATGCCCCAAGAGACTGAAGATGATTTGAAGAACACTTGGAGACTTTCCTCTCTCTCCAATTGTGCCCACCCTATGTAGGGACAGGATATTCATCTCCATCAATAAGGATAGAGTCCCATATCAATGGATAACAATGGATTTCACAGATCTTGTCAGGACCTTCAGGCAGAGTTAGGGGCTCCTCATCTGCTCCACTGCTCTAAGCCCCCTCTCTCCCAATCCCCTTCCATTTCTTGCTCACTCTCCCTCATAGATAAAACACCATCATCTTGTTCCTGGGAAGGGCCAACTGCATTCTGTGATTCTATGTCCTAGACAGCCCAGACTGAAGCTTCCTTCCCTGACCACCACTTTCCTCTTCCTCAGACCTAATCTGGCAGACTCCATTCCTCTTGTAACTTTACATCCTTTTAGCCACTCCTTCCGTTGTGCCCTCTGGAATGCTTGGTTTATTGTTAATAAAATACCTTTGAATTAAACTTGCAGCAACTATATACCTTTGAATTAAACTTGTAGCAACTATCTCTCCCTAAAATTATTTTGTTTGCATTTTATATTCAACTGTCCATGTGTCTCCACCCCCCACAACTTCCTCCCCCTCGTGTAACCAAGAGAATATAAACTCTCTGAGGACAGGGCACAGCTAGTTCTGTTTTTGCATCCTCATCACCCAACAGGAGCCTCAACACAGTGCAGGGGATGGAGCTCCTGGCCTGGAGTGGGGAAGACTCACCTTTGCGATTTTAAATCTGGCCTCAGATACATCCTAGCTGTGTGGCAAGTCACTTCACCCTATTTACCTCAATTTCCTTATGTGCAAAATGATTTGGAGAGGGAAATGGCTAAAATTATTCCAGGATTTCTGCTTGAAATGACTAAAAATGACTGGACAGCCACCTCTAGCCCCAAGCTTATCAAATCTTATCAAGATTTTCATTGTTAAGTGACAAAACTTTCACCCAAGTCTTCTGCTCTTCTGCCTGCTAGGTCTTTTGTGTGCCTTCACCCTCCCCATAGTCCTGAGCTCTGGAATCAGAGGACCCAAGTTCGAATGTCACCTCTGCTGCTGGGTGACTTTGGAGGACTTTTGGTCTCTGGCTCTCTGTTTACTCATCTGTAAAATGAGGGGGTGGCACCAGATGGCTTCTAAGGACACTTTCTGCTCAGATCTATGATCCTGGAACTTTCTGTTCATTCCAACACCCTCTCTGAAACCCCGGTTTAGAAACCAGATGTGATGGAGAGTGGGCAGCTGACCAGGTTGTTACCTTAAAGGGACAGAAGGAGCAAAACATGGTGGGCAGCTGACGAGCTGTTCCCTGTGGGGGAGAAGCTGGGCAGGGCCCAGAACAGATGAGGAGGCCAAGTGAGTCAATCCAACACATTCACCTGGACTCATTCCTGAGGTTTGTGTCCTCTTGTGTTCCTTGGCTGGAGGCCTAGCCCAGAGCACCAGATGAAGTTTCTTCTCCTTCCTTTTGACTACAGGCAAGCCCTAGGTCCAAGAAGCCTGGGTTGGTTCTGGATCTGGCCTCTTCTACAGTTAGTGTAGCATAGTGACGCCCCCTCTGCTCCCTGGGCCTCAGTTTCCCTATTGGTCAAGTGCAGAGGGTTAGATGAGTTGAGCCCCCGGGTCCCTTTCTGCTCTGACAGTCCATGATGCCCAGGATGGCAGAGCCATCCCAAGAGTTGGGAAGCCAAGTACCTGAGCCATAGTCAAGAGAACCCAGATGAAATCTGACTGGCCGCTGGCTGGCTCAGTGCCCTTCCCTGTCTCGTACCCTCTTCTTCAGCTATAACATAGAAACAACAACTCCTTGCAGACAGTGACTCAGACCCTTGTCATTGTTATTCTTTTATTTTATGTCCTTCCTGTGGGGGTCCAGCCTCCGCGGGGTCCTTGAAACCTGACAGGAGGGAGAGAGTCGGCGAAATGAGTTGAGTCAACAAATGGATAAAGGCAGGAGCAGGTTGACTGACTGTCAGCTGCTTGGATTTATTTTTATAGTCTTAGAATCATATGAAACAAGCAAACTAAAATCATTTCCTTGGTTACAAGAGTGTACAATTTTCATCATTAATAATATAGTTCATATGGTTACAAGTCTGATCATGTAGTGGTTACAAGGGTGATTATCAATCATGTCGTTAATTTTCTTGTCCCTGCTCAGACTGTGAGGACCTCAACCTGCCTGTTGCCTAGTTTTTTTTTTTTTTGTTTTTTTTTTTGTTTTTAGGTTTTTGCAAGGCAATGGGGTTAAGTGGCTTGCCCAAGGCCACACAGCTAGGTAATTAGTAAGTGTCTGAGACCAGACTTGAACCCAGGTACTCGTGACTCCAAGGCCGGTGCTTTATCCACTACGCCACCTAGCTGCCCCAAAAGGGGGACCATCTGTTGCCTAGTTTGTCGCTGCATAGCAAAGTTATTAATTAAATAGAACTTTCCTTATAATAATCTTTGATATAATTTCTTTAATGGAATGCTTCTATGTTTTTGTACCGCATATGTAATGTTTTTGATATGCTCCCTTGACAACCTATAGTGCGGGTAGTTAATGTTCGTCCACCTGTCCGTTGACTCCTTCAATAACTAATTTTCCTTTGAGCCCTTGTTGGTAGACGCTACGGTTTCTATGACTTTTTATTCTTTCCCAATAAACTAAGGCTGTTAGAGTTCACATATTGGTTACCTATACTATTCTCTCACCATCTTTATCATATATTCCTGTGTATGATAAGGGGGGCAAAACTGTTAATTTCCCTGGAATTCTATCTGATCCATCTTGTATCTGGTTTCCCTGTATATATTCTGACATCTCCCTGGAACTCCCAGTGCTGTATCTTCCAAAGATTTCATAATGCTGAAGCCTTTTGTATGTCTCAGGGAGAGGCAGTCCTGTTAAATTTGGACAGAGTTCACAATCTGTTTTATTCAAGGAATTTCTCTGAAATCCTTCCTTTATAGTCATTGCACTATTAGGATGAGTAAGTTTTGCAATCAATAATAGACCTATAAATATGGGTATATGTGGAATCCCTATATATATTGAAGAAGGAAATGTTGTTCCACCAGGCAGTGTGACTGCCCTGAGTCTTCTTGCCACGACTGTGTCAAACAGCTTAGAGACCCTGGCTCCCAACACCTTCCCACCCCCCATGGTCACAAATCTCTCCCAATGACCGACAGGCAGGACTCAGTCCCTAGCCTTCCAGGTTTAGGTCATTGCTTAGATTAGTTCACATTAGCAGAGAGAGCAGGGCCAGAGGAGGGGAGACACAAGAGACATTTGAAAGGGACTATTTACAAAGATGAAGGGAGGAAGAGACCCAGGGGAATGGAACACAACCTGAATGTTACTCAGTGCATGTCTCTCTAGGCCTCAGTTTCCCCACCTATATAATGGGGAATATGCCCAAATGATGACAGAGGTCAGTCACAGACCCTAGCACCACCTCTAACAGGTGACCCTGGAAACAGTTGGTCATCTAAGTATTCTCTGGGCTGGGGTCTCCCAGGACTCAGCTTGTCCTCCCAAGGGAGGCAGCTTGGGGAAAGGAAGGGAGTGACTTGGCCTGGCCTGGTCCCATCAGGTTCAGCCCCAGGACCATTTTTTTTTTTTATCTGTGGCCAGTTAGGAGGGGGGAAGGTTCACCTTGGGGAGGACTATTGGAGGAAATCACTTTCCACGGAAAGGGGAAGCCCTGAATGTCCACCCTTCAAGAAACCAAAAGTCATTTCCCTGAAATCACACTCTCTTCATTCTTGAAGGACAAATGACAATAACAAGTGGTCAACAGACACACTTCCTGTCCTGTCACTACTCACCCATCAACACCACGGAGCCCTGGACTCTTCCTGCATCTGTTCTTCTACTCACAAGGGCCTGAACACGAGGTGAAGGAGGTCCTGCATTCACTACACACGCACCCCATCTACTCTCCAGTCGGCCTCAGATACTTCCTGGTTGCGTGACCTGGACAAGTCACTTCACCCTCCTTGCCTCAGCATCCTCACTCGTAAAATGAGCTAAGGACATGGCAAACCAGTATCTTTGCCAAGAAAACCCCAAGTGGCATCACCAAAAGTTGGACATGGCTGAAACAACTAAAAAAATCTCAACTAGACCCTATTTCAGCCAGATAATTCTTTTTTAAAAATATTTTTTTCAATTACAAGCACTTATTTTCTCTCCCTCCTGTTTCTCCACCCCCCCAACACACATTGGACACACACACACACACACACACACACACAATCTATGTAATGAATATGAAATGTCTAAATGCAGATTTCACATCCCTCTCCTACTGCATCACTTCTCTATCAAGGCAGTGCTTTGACTTTTCCATGACAGATCTGCTCTCTCTCCACAGGGGTGGTTCCCAGCCTTCTCTTCTCATCCCCAGCCTCCCACATCTGGGCAATTGAGATTAGATAAGATCGAATATAGAGATAGTTTGCAGGTCAATTGGGTGACTTCCTCAAGCTCAGTTTCAGCTGGTTAGGAGTGGGAGAAGAATAGATGGGATAGTGGGAGTGATCCAGAGTTGTCTTTTATTGAGGTGTGAGCAATGAAAATGTTGGAATTTATCTCTCCAAAATACTGGAGTTTGGCATAAGATGCCTGAATAAGAATGCATGAGGCATGGGCTCTCTCCAGGCAAGTGGGCATTTTATTGGGCATTGTGATGGCACAGTGGACTGAGAGTTGGAAGATGCTGTGGGCAAGATGGATCTGACATATTCTCATTTATATAGGGAGAGTTGGAAGGAGAGAGAAAAAATGCTCTCAGATAATTAAGTCTGTTTTAAGTGGGTCTGGTTGTTAGAAGTTAGAAGGGACAGAACTTATAACTGAGTTATTAAAAAGATTGTTAAGGGGGGGGGTGTATCAAAGAAGACCCAGGTGCTGATAAGAAGTGATTAGAACTCTGGGTAGACTGGACCTCAATCTTCACATAAAAGGTTAAAGGGCAAGGATGACCCTAAGATAATAGGCAACCAGAAGGCCAAAAAACCTTTGGCAAAAACAGATACAGCAGAACCAGTAATTAAGTCATAGCTAAAATTTCTGGTTCTAGCAAGGACATGGGAAGGATACTCAGACCAGATCTGAATAATGGGGAAGGGGATCATTAATTATAAACTTCATCAGTAAAGACCAGGGCTGGGGTGGGGGTCAGGAACTAGTGTGGCATGGAACCTTGTTTTCATATGGTTTTAGAGGCTGCCAAGTGGCACAGAGGACAGATCACTGCATCTGAGGTTAGGAAGATCTGAATTCAAAAGTGGTATGAGATTTATTAGATGTATGGTCCTGGGTGAATCATTTCATCTCTGCTTGCCTCAAAATAATAGGACCTATTTCACAGGGTTGTTGCAAGGATTAAATGAAATCTTATTTGTGAAATGCAGGATACTTACTTATTCCCCTTCCCCACTCCCCTTCACCCCCTCTCCTCCCATCCTCTCAGTTGTGGACTTTGTCTCATGCTATAGTAAGAAAGAGGCCATTTCCCATGAGTTTCCTCTTCTCCCTCTTTCTTCATCTCCTAAACCTTTACCATGGATCCTTTACTTAATCCAGTGTCCTTACTAGGACTAGTCCTGGCCCCATTTCCTCCCTTCCTGGCAGACAGTGCCTTCAATCGCCACCTTTCCCTCTCATCTCAAACTCTTCCCATCTGCTACATTCCCAATGGCCATCCCCTACAGTTCTTAGCCTGTGGCCTATCCCAGCTCTCTGTGTCCATCTCTCTGCATCTCCTCTTGTTCGGTTCTCAATTCCAGCTGCATCACTCAACTGAAGCTGCTCTTGCCTCAGACACCAGAGATCTTATACGATGCCCAGTCTTAATCTTTCTTGACTACACTTTCCCTTGGCAACCTCAAAAGCCCCCATGGGCCCATGATCATCTTTGTGTAGATGACTTCCAGGCCTCTGCATCACTGACCACTTATTGGATACCTCCAACTGGATGTTTGGTCAATCTCTTAAACCCAATATGGCCACAACTGACCTCGGGATCTTTCCCCTGATCCTCACCTTTTCTGGGCCTCCCTATTTCTGTGGAGGGCCTCACCAGCCCTTCTCCTGGCTCTCCTGCTCTCCCCCTAGCCAAATGTGGTCATTTTTCATACTGACCCATCTCTCTCCACTCATAAGGTGCTGAACATTTCAGCTGTCTCCTGATTGGTGTTCTCCCCCTCATCCCTCCCAATCCCACTCTATCTCTGCCTCCTACAATTTCAAACTACTCAAGAACCACACACACACACACACACACACACACACACACACACACATACACACACACAAACCCTTCAGTACCCCAAGAAAAGTTATGTTGTGTTTGTGTTGGGTATATTCTTTTTTTTAGTTTTTTTTTGCAAGGCAATGGGGTTCAGTGGCTTGCCCAAGGTCACACAAGCTAGGTAATTATTCAGTGTCTGAGGCCACATTTGAACTCAGGTCCTCCTGACTTCAGGGCTGGTGCTCTATCCACTGCGCCACCCAGCTGCCCCAGTATGTTCTTCTTAAGGGCAGGGTCTGAAATACCAAAGGTACTTAATAAATGCTTGGTGATTGAGAGAGAAAAGCAAAGGAAAATAATTTTGAAGCTTCAGTTCACACCCAGCACTTTGGAAAAGATGATGATGATGATGTTTGTCCTTCATTCTCAAAGAAGACCATGACAGGGGGTGGCTAGGTGGCGCAGTGGATGGCCCCAGAGTCAGGAGGACCTGAGTTCAAATCTGACCTCAGACACTGAATAATTACCTAGCCATGTGGCCTTGGGCAAGCCACTTAATCCCATTGCCTTGCAAAAACCTAAAAAAAAAAAAGAAAAAAAGAAGAAGACCATGACATCAGGGAGGTGATACCATGATGATAATCATGAATTGAATTTGAGTGGGGGAGTGGGGAGGCTGTTCTTAGTCACCCGTCACTGTCTCCTCCAGAGCCATCTGGGTCCAGTGCAGTGGCCAGATAGGAATCTGGTCATTTGGAGATGGACCTGGATGGGAGGCAATCAGGCAGGGTTAAGTGACTTGCCCAAGATCACACAGCTAGTGTCAAGTGTCTGAGACTGAATAAAAATAGTCTATATTGGAGGGAGTATGGGAAGACAGTTAACCAACTAGGTGGCACCATAGTGTATAGAGCCCTGGGTCTGGAGTCAGGAAGACTCATTTTCCTGAGTTTGAATTTTATCTCAGACCCTTGGTAGCTATGTGACCTTGGGCAAATCACTTTATCTTGTTTGTCTCAGTCTCCTCAGCTGTAAAATGAGCTTGAGGAGGAAATGGCTAACCATTGTAGTATCTGTGCCAAGAAAACCCCAAATGGACTCATGAAGCATTGGATGGAACAACAAGAATGATGGGAAGCCAAAAGCCCAAAGACATGGTTGGAAGGTCTGTGAAATGGCTTACAGATGGAAAGAAAGAAGGAACCTCATGGAATCTAGCCCCTTGTTATAGAGGAGGCTCCACAAAGTGACATGATTTGCCCAAGGTCAAATGGTCAAAGGGGCAGGATCTTGCCCCTGATGATTCCAATTCCAAAACCCTTTCCACCTTCTGCCTCTTAAGGGGTCTGATGGGATTTCAGTTCAAGAAAAGGGATTCCTAACTTTTGCATCCTCAGCTCTTGACTCTGTGATCCCACAATGGAACTTGCAAGAAGTCAAAGATAGAAACGCGATTCCCCCATCGACCACAATATTCCTAGCCACACTCCTTGTGGCAGGCACCTGGTAGTGGTGTCTGCCAAACAGAGAAAAGTAGAAAAAGGAATGTAATGGAAGCAAGAACCTTCTCTCCCAACCACTTCCCATCCTGGCTGTTCTTGTCCAGGCACTCTCTGTCTCATGCCTCTCTGCCAGGTGAGATGAGCCTAACTCCTCCCTAATCCAAACATGAGGCGCCAGCCCTTCTCAGTTCATGTCCCCCACTCTTGTGGCATCATGACCCTCAAGTCTTTGTAGATGATCTGTAATCTAGCTAGGCCTCCTCCCTCCCACCATCTCCCCACCATTTCCTAATCTGTTTTAGTTCCAGTGGCTGCCCTCCATTCACTCTGTTCCAGTCAGACTGGCCTGCTGGCTCTTCCCCATGCCTGACATTCCATCCTCCTTGACTACATCTGGAATATGCTCCTTTTTCACTCCACAGAATTCCTGGCTTCTGTGGCAGCTTCCTTCAGGTGGCATCTCCTCCCTACCGGAGGCCCTTTCCTACTTCCCCCTAGTTAAGGGTTTCTCTCCCTTGTTATTTTGTTATTTAATCATCTTTTATACTTGTGTATGTGCTGGCTGAATACCTCCTTGAGAGTGGGACCAATTTGACTTAATCTGCCAGCCTGGCACACTTGTGAACCTAAGCAATATTTGTTGGACGGATATGGATTTGAGTCTTGTGATGGCAAATTTGGTGGTGGTGGTGGTGGTATAAATCCATAGATACAAAAAACATTAATGAAGTGCTCACTGGGTGTCAGTCATTGTATTAAATCACAAATTCAAGCCTGTAATTCAAGGCTCTGCCCTTAAGTAGCTTATCTTCTAATGGGGAAAGATAATGCACAAAGGACTATTAACATTTGAAAGATTGCTCCAAATCATTAATAATAAAAAGAAATGGAAATCAAACAATTTGAATGTTTTACCCAATAAGCACATTGCCAGATGCCAATGGATGACAAGTCAGTGTTGGAGAAGCTGGGGAATGACAGTCACATTAATACAGTGTATTTTGGGGTGGGAGTACAATGAATAAAGTATCTGAATTTTACTATTCTTTTTTTTTTTAAGGTTTTTGCAACACAATGGGGTTAAGTGGCTTGCTCAAGGCCACACAGCTAGGTCGTTATTAAGTGTCTGAGATCAGATTTGAACTCAGGTCCTCTTGACTCCAGAGCCGGTGCTCTATCCACTGTGCCACCTAGACCCCTCCCCCAATATTCTTTAAGATGGAATTGAATATTTCTAGAGCAATCTATTTCTGATCAGAAGTTAATCTCAGATCAGGGATCCAGTTGAGAAAACTCCTGCTTTTTATATGACCAGAAATTAGAATTTCAGGGATCATGCTTTGTCTAAAGTGGCAAAAATTAACTAGTGACAATCCTCGGCCAAGCTGGCTGAGGTGGGGATCTTTTGACAGGACCAAAGATAATTATCTTAAGACAAAATTTAAAACTTGTAAAACTTCTGACCATGAATGGTGATGTTTCTATATTGGTACAGAGAAATATTAGAGTTAATATAAGAAAGAGAAAGAAAATCTGAGAGGCCTTATTTGGGGCCAGAAGAAAAGTATCTTCTGAGAAGAGGCACAAAGTCCCTTGGCTGCCTCTTCTCAGGCCGAGGTCTCCACCCTTCCCCATCCTGAGACAGGAGGGTCAGCAGGGAGCTTGCCACCACCTCATTCTCTCGGCCCCCTCCTGATATCCATCTCCTCCCTTTTCCTGGCCTTTTCCCCGGCTCCAGATAGAAGCCTAAAGGAGTAGGGGTCCATCCTCTCCAGGTAGTCAACACCCCAGGTCCCCAGGCTCTTCAACCTGGAGGGAGCCCACCTCAGAGCTGATGTCAAGCTCGAGATTAAAACTGTTGTTTAGAAGGAAGGTGGAAGAGCATCCAGTAGTCTGGTGGGTTAGCAGAGGCCTTCCAGGCAACCTCGGGGTGGGGTGGGGGGCAGGAAGAGGAAGGAGGAGGAGAGACTCAGTTTCTCTTATTTTGTTAACAATCTGCAGCCTGCTCTGTCCAGAAATATTGAGATAAGTGAGTGAACCAGCAAGATGGACATCCTCAATACATGGTCAAACTGGCTCAGAAATTGAGTCAGCATTTATAGAGTGCAAAGAAGGTGATCTCCAAGAAAAGAGAATTCCAAGCAAAGCAGGTTAAGATTCTGACTCTGCTTCTGGCATCCCCCACCCAAGACCCCCGTAGCCAGGAGGCAGTCTGAAGATCAGGTAGCCAGGGTTGTCATAAAAAACCAGGATATTAGAGCAAACAGTGTAGGCCCCTTCTCAGGGATTTAGAAAATAGTAAAGACCAGAAATGAACAAGTCCAACCCCATGCTCTTTCCAAGTTTTTAAATATACTTTTATTTCTTTTGCAAGGCGGTCACACAGCTAGGTAATTATTAAGTGTGTCTGAGGTCTGATTTGAACTCAGGTCCTCTTGACTTCAGGGCTGTGCTCTATCCACTGCGCCACCTAGCTGCCCCCCTTCTTTCTGCTCCTCTTGAACACAGCCAGTTTCAGCCACTGTGCTGCCCCCTCCATGGTGTGCAGTCCTTCCTCTGCTGACCTCTTCACTGTGGCTGACCAATGCAATGGCTACTTCCCATACCTGTTCCTTCAGCTTGAAATACTGGGGAAAGTCAGCCATCTGCATGGACAGACTTATTTTTAAAATTTGCTTTGAAATGTAATTGTTTGGAAAAGGAATATGCTCTGGATTTTTTCCTCTGGTTTGTTGGAGATTTGTCACCTTTGGTGGTGGGAGAGGGCTGAAGATTTATTCTTAAAGAAACATAAAGGAGTTGTCTGCCCCCCGCCTTGTCTTTGTCTGTGTAGTGTTCAGGGACCCTCCAGGGTGAGAGCAAGGTGGGGTTTCCTCCTGGAGTTCGGGGGCCTTCTCTAGTTTGCTCCTTTATGTATTTTATATATGTTTGTGTTAATTTACAGGCAGAGGGAAGCTCCCCTGTCTTGGCATGGTCAGGTCTGCTGGTGTCTCTGTGTTTGGATTGGCCAATCTTCCTCCCCATTCTTCCTTTTCAAAAACAGATCTTTTTATTTTCCAAAAACTCATGATTTGGCACCATGGGACAAATTTTCCTGAAAATCATATTGCTTTGGGGGGGAGAAAGGAGGTTTTATTATTTTCTATTGTGACTTTTCTGATCTGATTGACTAGTAGGGTTTTATTTATTGGTTTGGCAAATTAGACATACCCAAGGTACTTAACGAAACTGAAATTATCCCTAAGATTATTTTTTTGACTGGTCTTAATTAGCATGTTAAAAAAACCTTAATAATAATAATAATTTAGATTAAAAGTCTCTCTGTGTTCCTCCCTCATCATCTCTTCTTTCATCTCCTCTGGCCCGGAGATCTAAGAAGAGGTCCCTGGACCTTTGAGGGATTTGGGAGAGCTAGGCCAGAGCCCCTAAAATCTCACAACACAGGGTGCCATTGTATAATCTTTGGTCAACTAAAATTGTGTCTCCAAACAGTGCTGGTTTGATGAGTTCTCATAAAATAATTGTTGATTTCAGAACAAAGAATGGAAGCTGAAAATCTTATTCTAAATACTGTTTCTCAGAAACTGCAGAAGGAAAAGTTTTTGTTTTGTTTTTAACAAATTAAAAAATAGAAGAGAGGAATATCTACAACTTATGTGTATATGTTAAGGACCTAGAAGTCCAGATTTTGGGTTAATTTAATCCAACATTTAGTTCTGAAGAAAAAGGTAACAAGCCTATATAAATTAAGATCACCTTGTTTTGTTTTTTTTTTGGGGGGGTTTTGCAAGGCAAACAAGGTTAAGTGGCTTGCCCAAGGCCACACGGCTAGGTCATTATGAAGTGTCTGAGACCGGATTTGAACCCAGGTAGGTACTCCTGACTCCAGGGCCGGTGCTTTATCCACTACGCCACCTAGCTGCCCCTAGGATCACCTTTTTAATGAGATAACCATACATGGACTGATTTTCTGTTTATACAGTGTTTAACTTGAAAAGTTTTTTTTAGTTGGAAAATACATAATTTGAATCATGATATTGTGATATTTATAAAAATTCTAATATTAAGAAATATTGTCCAATAATTGTGAGTTTAGAATTGTGCTATTAACAAACAGAATAGGGGCAGCTAGGTGGCACAGTGGATAAAGCACCGGCCCTGGAGTCAGGACTACCTGGGTTCAAATTCGGTCTCAGACACTTCATAATGACCTAGCCGTGTGGCCTTGGGCAAGCCACTTAACCCCGTTTGCCTTGGAAAAAACCAGAATGAAAAATGAAAAGTTTTGTTTTGATTTTTCAAGGCAATAGGGTTAAGTGGCTTGTCCAAGGCCACACAGATAGGTCATTACGAAGTGTCTGAGTTCGGATTTGAACCCAGGTACTCCTGACTCCAGGGCTGGTGCAAAAATGAAATTTCTTATGCATTATTGAATCATAGTTTCTGACATTTTACTCATGACCTTCATAAGGTTGTTAAGTACAAAGAAAATCTTGTGATCATGAAGAAAAAGGATTTTTAGAACCACCAAGTCATACAACTTTATCAAGAATTTTTCTGTAAGGAAGTCTGATGGGCATTTAACAGTTTTAGCCACCTGATTTTAGTCATTTTAATTGCCATTGACTAGGTTAATTATGTAATGTCACTTTTTAAAGCCAATGTTTGAAAGGAATTTGACTTAAGGTTGGTTGTAAGATTCATTAATTAATTATTTTTTTTTTAGGTTTTTGCAAGGCAAACGGGGTTAAGTGGCTTGCCCAAGGCCACACGGCTAGGTCATTATGAAGTGTCTGAGACCGAATTTGAACCCAGGTAGTCCTGACTCCAGGGCCGGTGCTTTATCCACTACGCCACCTAGCTGCCCCTGTAAGATTAATTTAAACAGGTTTATTTCTCCAGGCCTTAAATCAACAGACCCTTCTTTTTTGTACACACCCTCAAGTTCAAGGAATGTAGTGCTTAGAAGTTCTATGGTAATTGGGATTTATTGCCTGTGATGAATTTGTGGGATTAATTTATAATACATAAAAAATAAATTTTTATACTAATTGAGGTTTGATAAATTCCAATTTCAATTTTTTTTTGTTTCAAGGTTGAACGAGAGGGGCAGCTAGGTGGTGCAGTGGATAGAGCACCGGCCCTGGAGTCAGGAGTACCTGTGTTCAAATCTGGCCTCAGACACTTCATAATGACCTAGCCGTGTGGCCTTGGGCAAGCCACTTAGTCCCATTTGCCTTGCAAAACCCCCCCCAAAAAAATAAACAAAAAAAAAAAAGAAAAAAGAAATTAGCATGTATGAGATTAAGTTCCTGGAACTATTCCTTGAAGTACAATATCAATGTTTGTGAAATTCCTGCATAGAAAGGGGTTCCTGACATTCTTCTGGGCCCTGAGAAACTCCTTAGAAATATAACTTTGGCTAGGCACCTCTGAATCTGAAAATAATCAGACAGGACCCAAATGATTGACTCTGGGGGTCACAGATATTCCATAAATTTGCAATATCAATATTTGTGTATAGACTGACAGGATCAAAATACTTGACCCTGGGGGTCACGGATATCCCATGAAATTGTCTAAAGATTTACAAAGCGCCCTTGGTAGCCTAATTATCTTGCTGTATCTGTAAAATTCCTGTTTCCTCCCAGGACTGCCTCCCCTTCCCCAGATGCGGCTGGAACCATAAGATAGTAAATTTCAGTCCCTCAAACTTGTGGGAAGCCCATGAATATGTGACTCCCTCTATCTCAGGAAACATGTTCAGAAATCACACAAAGACCCTGACCCTTTTCCAACTCTGTCTAGCCCCCCTATCTATACTGAGCCATATGCTTGTATTAGTATGACAAGACAATACATCTAACTGCTGTCTTTGCTTCTGTATCCTGCTTGCTCTCAGTACCTCCCCCCCAAAAAAACACTATAAAAACCCTATCCCCTGAACACTCAGGTGCTGTCTGATTTGGGTACTCTAGTTCCTAGGAATAAAGATCTCCAAACTTATCAAATTCTGGTCTCTGTCTCACTCTTTGGGTTCAACATCCTTTGGTGAATAAAATAATGATATTTGTAGTCATATCACATGATATGGAAAGGATAGCTGCCCCATGGTCACATGAGGAATGTTTAAAAGAATTTCCCCTCATATCCTCCTAGGAAATGTAACGCTGAAAAGGTCCTTTTTCTCTCTTTTGGTCCGCAGCTGGCATTATGTGCCCCTTTGACTAAAATGGGGGGAGTGATGAAATGATAGTGAAATAAGATTTTGTATGATGGCTAGTATAATTTTGTAATGGTAGTGTTGCATTTTAAAATAGGATGGTAGATATTCTGTAATAATCAAACATATGAATAATGTCCTCAACTATTCTTGCAATCAGTTGGGCTCATTATACTTTAAATTTTTTTAACTATTCATTTTTCTTTATTTCTTTCTCCAATGTATATTGATTGTTACAGTGTTAATTCAAAACAGCTGTGTACTTTTAAATATGCATGTGTTGGAGCATATTAATGGAAAATTTCAAAGAAAATTTTTGTTTCTATGTATTATGTGATTCAGACCTTTTGTTGTAAAATCACCTGTGCCACAGGATTAACATTTTGTCATTGTTACCACTATATGATCATAATCAAAATATGACATTATTTCTGATCCTTTAGTTTATGAAGTTTAGAGATGAAACTGATTATAGAAAATTACTATAAAAATGTCACAGGACTGAAATTGGCTTCCTATTTTAAGTCTGAAAC
This sequence comes from Macrotis lagotis, assembly GCF_037893015.1. Lineage (NCBI taxonomy): Eukaryota > Metazoa > Chordata > Mammalia > Peramelemorphia > Peramelidae > Macrotis > Macrotis lagotis. The sequence goes on from NC_133660.1 coordinate 282,796,674, forward strand.
CCAGGTATCAAAGGAAAAAGACTAGTTGGTGGCCTATAGTCCATAGAAGCCTAAAGAAGGGAGTAAACCTAAGAGGGCTTTTGTTGAAATTTACAGGTGAAAAAAAGTGTATTTGGGGTAAGCGAATGGAAGAAGTGACTTTTCAGGCTGATATGAGACCAGACATCTTCCTGACATTTCAGAAAAAATGTCTATCACATGACTGAAAGAGGGTCTGGCTTGAGACACCTGGAACAGACATCTAAAATACATAAGGGACCATTGTCCTTTCTTTTATGTCTCTGATTTTTATGGCAAATTGCTATGATCATATCAAGCAATCAATATGTAAGTGGAAATGGGGGAAATACATATATAATGATAAATCATCAAGATCTAAGTAGTAAGAAGGTTTCAACAGAAAAGGGAAAGAATCTCTACAAGCAACCCGCTTTGAAGAAATCTCTGAAGCCACACCCTAAGCCACAGAACTTCATAAGGGGACTTCAGAGGAAATGGATTTGAATCTTCCCTTGCTGCTGTGTGTTTCTATCTATCAATCTATCTATCTAATCAACATTATCCCCCTTTTTGAATCTCTGTAATTTATTATTATTATTTGTGATTGTATTACTCATTCCTATTATAGATCTTACTTACCTATGGTTCTCAGAAAATCTAAAAATCTCACTGCATTATCTTCCTAAGTTTCTATATGATCGATCTCTGAATGACAGTGTCAATAAGATCAAAATGGGGGAATGAATAACCCGATATTCTTTAAGATGGAATTTAATATTTCTTGAGCAACATATTTCTGATCAGAAGTAAGTCTCTTAACGTTTAACCTGGGTTATAAAAATGCAGTTGACTATGTAAAGCTTGGCTCCCACAATGTTGACTACACCTGTGTCAGTATTATCTGGTTATCACAATATTAATTAGTATCTGATCAACAGACTTCAAAGATAAGAGACATCCTGGATGAGCAGAGAAAAAATGCTATTGTTGTTCATAAACATTTACTGTGCAGCATAAGTGGAATTCTTGTCAATAGGAATGTTCAGTAAATATAAGATTTCAGAGAAGAATATTATAAAACCATGTCATATGTGAAATCTCATTGGTGGGCGGCCTAAAATTTTATTGCTCTTTGTTTAAATTGTATAAAAATTCTCCAAAATGTTGGGTCAATGTTGGCATTTGTAAGGATGGGTTTTGATAAGATCCTAGAGAATTAAATTTTATTTATAAAACTAACTTTGTGGTTTCATTTTAGCCAAAGGGAAATTATAGTTAACAGTGGCAATGTCTTCTCTCTCTTCTTTGGAGCCGACTATACCTGCTTTACACCTGTTTCTTATCATTTCACAAGATTCAATGGATTATTCTGTGGTGGATTTTCCTATTCCCGTTGCTATTGTTGTCAATGGGCACAACCTTCCTGATTCTGCTGACTTCCCTCTGAATCAATTCATGTAGATCTTTCTATATTTCTCTATTTTCATGGTTTTTTTTACAGCAAGGCAATATTCCTTGCACTACCATTTGTGTAGCCATTCTTCAATTTATGGGAACCTTTATTTCCAGTTCTTTGCTATTACAAAAAGGCTGTTATAAATATTTGGGGGGGTCTACGGAACCTCTTTTTATCAATGACCCCCCTTGAGAAGAATATTATAAAACCATGTCAATTTTCAGTTAAGTATAAGATTTGAGAGAAGACTATTATAAAACCATCTTTATTAACCAATATTATATTATAAATCCATCATATTATACTATAAAATATTATATATTATAAATATTATATCATAAAACCATGTAATATGTGAAATACCCCCTTGAGGTATCTACCAAGCACATTAATACACTGTTTGTAGATCTACAAATTGGTCCAGTCATTTCGGAAAGTGATATAGATGTAAACAAAGTGATGCCAAAGATACCACTCATAGGCATATTTTCCAAGGAAGTTAGTGATAAAAAAAAGAAAGGCTCTACAGACACCAAAGTATTCACAGCCACACTTTTTGTGGTAGTAATGAATTGGAGACAGAGTAGATGCCCATCCACCAGTGAAGGGCTAAGCAAATTCTGGTACCTGATTATAAATTCTGGTACCTGATTATAAAAGCCTATTACTATGCCATAAAAACATTGAAAACAGAAGCATAGGAAAATGCATGTGAACAAGTAGAATCAGGAAGAGCACAGAACAAAAGAGGAAACAGCAGTAATAAAAGATTCACATATTAATGCTGAGAAATTCTGATGCCAAAGCTGACCCCAAAGAAGAGAATTCTCTGCAGAGATGGGGCGATGGGTGTGGAACACTGAACGTGTCACACTTGCTTCATGCCTTGACTAGTTTTACTGAGTTGCTGTTATTTTTTTTCCTTCTATATTATATGTATCATGAGGAACATAGATGAGGCTAAAAACAGATAACACACTTAAAAATCAATTTAGTAGATTCTGCTTAATGCATTAGCCTATCAAATGTTTTTGGATCTCAACTATAATTTATATAATATTAAAGCACATGCAGCCAGTCCTCAGTCCTCAAGATTCTGTTTTTGCAAAATTGTCTGAGGCCTAAAATTGATTTGTAATCCTCAAATCAGTACTCACAGTGCTCTGAGGACATGTTCAGAGAGGCAAAAGATCATTCACTGCCCAGACGTTCCCAAGTGGGGTTGAACAAAGTCACGCCACTCTACTCTCTCTTTCCAGCCCTCACACTGTAACCCCGTGTTCTTTTTTTTTTAAGGGTTTTGCAAGGCAATGGGGTTAAGTGACTTGCCCAAGGCCACACAGCTAGGTAATGATTAAGTGTCTGAGGATGGATTTGAACTCAGGTCCTCCTGACTCCAGGGCGGTGCCTATCCATTGTGCAACCTAGCCGCCCCCTAACCCAGTGTTCTTTTACTATCTGTTTAGTGCTGTGGTTTTGCTATTTTGTTTTGTTACAGTATTTTTATGTTTTTTGTTTGTGACTTTGCTATTGAAAATACTACTAATCTGATGGACCTATGAAGTTGATGATGATGATGTTTGTCCTTTGTTCTGGAAGAAGAACGTCACATCAGGGAGGTGATGCCATGACAAGCACATGGATTGCATTGGAGTGATTGAGTGTTGTGCTAAGTCACCAGCTTCATTTTCTCCTTCAGAGCTACTGGGGCTCACTGGTGGCCAGATATAGCTCAGGATGACTGGAGATGGCCCTGGATGGGAGGCAATCAAGGTTAAGAGACTTGCCCAAGATCACAAAGCTAGTGTATCAAGTGTCTGAGGTCAAATTTGAATTCAGATCCTGAGTCCAAGACTGTAGTTACTTTGTCAGGAAAGGAAATGAGCTTCACTCTGGTGTGGCCTTCTCAGGAAGAAGGAAACCCCGTTGCCTCTTTGGAGTCATCCCTTCTTTTTCTGAAGGTTCAGGTTCTAGCAACTGAGTCCTCTGCTTGGTTTTTTTTTTTTTCCTGAAAACTGGTCCAGCTGTCCTTCTACGGTCTCATGTCTTCTGCATCATCTTTCAGTCCTTTCATTGCCCACTTCATGTCCTCCAACCCTGGGATAAATGTACCATTCTTTTCTCTCTTCCAAAAATTCGAGGATAGCCTGGGAGTCATATGTATCAATTTTTTCATACTGAGCAGAGATTTCATCAGTCTGATACCCTGAGCTTCATTAGGGGTGCCACCCCCGGGCTCTGTTCCCCCCAAGTCCCCCTTTTTTAAAAAAATTGCTTTTTGTTGATAATTGCTATTTAAAATACGGGGGGGTGACTAGGTGGTGCAGTGGATAGAGCACCAGCTCAGGAGTACCTGAGTTCAAATCTGGCCTCAGACACTTAATTACCTAGCTGTGTGACCTTGGGCAAGCCACTTAACCCCATTGCCTTGCCAAAAAAAAACCAGACACATAAAATATTACTTTGGCCTGTGAAGTTGCTATTTGCTCTTCATTCTCAAAGACCATGGGAACAGGAGATATCTTCTCCAGAAGCAATTAGTCTTTGGTGCTGATGCTTCACCTGTTGTCCAGTTGGCCCTGGGTGATGGCCTTAGCGACTTTGCACATCCATTAAGGCTATGCTAGGATTGCCATTTATATTTCATGAGTGGCTTTCACAGTAGTTCTAGCTTCTGAATCAGCAGGGAAGGGTTTGTTGAACTCTTCACGAACTGTAAACTTTTCACGGGGCTAGCCTCCAGCAAGCAGGGGCCATTCCTGCAATTGGGGGATCCCTAAGGGTGGGGTTTAATAGCTCATTCAAGGTATGGGGAAAGTGGTTTGGCCAGCTCTTTGAGGAACCTCTTAAGTTCCACAGAAAAGGGTTCTTGCCCAGCTATATCCAGAATTCCAAATGGGACCTAGTCAAAAGTATGGAAGGAGCTGACAGAAAGGTGGAGGGTGGGAGGTGCTGAAAGGGTCAGGCTGGGCTCGGCTGGAGTGCAACAAGAGTGGGTGCTCAGTCAATATTTGCCATTGGTGGAGCCTTGCCACATCCTCACCTCTTGGTGAGCACACCCTGCCTGGGATTCCTGTGGGCTTAGGATCAGATAACACCCCCCCCCCTTGGGCAGGGCACAGCAGCAAGCTGATGGATCAGCTGTTCCCACAGATCTCCCCAGGACTGTCCGGCCCAACAAAAATCCTTTGTTCTGTCCTCCTTTGGCCAGTGTCACACTTTCCAAAGGTATGCTGTGGGGTGCCAATAGAACAAGTGACCTCACCACCCTACTTGAGGTGTTCTTCCTCCCACCCACAACCACAGGGATCAGCTGTCATTGCTTCTCCTTGCCTTACAGTAGCCTAATTCTGGTCAATAACCCAGAAGACAACGCACTGATACTTGTTTCCTGGGCACCCAGATGCCTGGCCACCTGGTGTTGCAACCTCAAGGAAGAAATCAGCCCTACTTTGCTCAATCCTTCCAGTGGAGTCATGGAACACGACCACACGTGTAGAGAACAATACATCAGTGTCTCGCCACTGTGGTGTAAGCTTGGATTGTGGGGTATGGAAAGAGCAAAAAAAAAAAAAAACCGTGGGTTGGAGTAGTCAGGGAAGGCTTCCTGGAGGTAGTGGGAGTTTCAATTACCCAATTTAGCCACCAGCACATTCCTCCTTCACCAGGAACATAGAAAGCCAACCTCTTCTTTCCTCTTCCTGTCAATCACAGGATCACAGATCCAGGGCTGGAAGGAGACACCCTCATTACAGTGGATGAGAAAGCCACGGGCCAGAGACCAAACTGCTTGGAAGTCATACTGGTCCTACCAGCGACGGAACTGAAACCCTGGATGCTTGCCTCCAAGTTACCTGAGCATACAGTGAACAGAGGTGGGTGGCAAAGCAGGGGCACCAGGCTGTGCATAAACTTCTCTAGTCAGTGAACGAATCAGCCACTTTCTTTGGGCATTCTTCAGGGAATTTTTTCCTTAGGGAATGGAAATGTTCTTTCTCCTTTGGCTCCTCCTAAGCATCCTAAGCATCTGGGCTAACGGGCTCCCTGGGTCCTCTTTCCAGACACAGTTGTTTTCTTGTGCCTGGAATGTTATGATTAACACAAGAATTGCGTCTTCTGCCGCAATTACTCCTTCACCAGACATGCCTGGGACCCAGAAGCAGCTGGAAGCAGACAGCTGCTCTCCCAACCCCGCCTCACCCAACACAGGGAAACCCCTGGAAGCCATCCCTGGCAGACGGCCCATCTTGGCCTGGGCCCACCCCTCACTAGACCACTCTGCCCATGCTCAGGTACTCAGGTCGCCAAAGTCACAAAAAGCATTCCCCCCCAACTGAGTCGGGGTATTACTACATTTGCCCCCGGCCCAAGATAGCCCAGGGGAGGCATGAGAGGGGTAGCGGGCAGGAACGTGTTCTGGAAGGCCGCGGTGGCTTCCTGAGCCCCGATCACACCCCGGCCCCCTCCCCATCCCTCTTCCACACGACTCAGACGAGGCGTCAAGGCTGCTGACTTTATTGATTTTTTAAAAACTCTTTACAATGGCAGTGAACGTCCTTCCGTCAAAGTTAACCAAACGGCACAAAAGAGAGAAGTGGGGGTTGGCATCGGGGAAGTCGCTCCAGACCCCCACCCAGGAAAGTTAATGACTATCGCCACTGGATTTCTGGGACGGGGGGCATGCGGAGGCGGTCTAAACGGTGGTGGCGAAGGGAAGGCGTTCGGGGTGGGGGCGGCAGCAAGACCCTTTCCTTTCGTGGGGCGCTGGGAGGGGAGGGAGCTAAGGGTGAAGCCCCGGCTTGGCGGGGGAGGGGGGCCGGCCCCCGGCACAGGCTCACAAGAAGGCGTCGCACCATTCTCGAAGGCAGCAGAAGCAGTCCCGGGACTGCTTGGCGTTGGCCCCGCACGTGTCCTTCAGCCACTCCCGGAACAGGTCCTCGTCCTTCTTCAGCACCAAGAACTGGCCCAGGACCACGTAGGCCTGGAAGAGAGCGCGGGCCCGCGTGTGTCGGGGGCCTCCCAGCTGCGGCCCCCCCCCCGGCCCGCCCCCTCCCAGCGCGCCCCCGGACCTTGTCGAAGCCCTTGTCCTCCAGCTTCTTGCCCAGCACCTCTCCGATGCCCGCCAGGGACGCCACGGGCTTCTCCCCCATGGGCTCGGCCACGAAGTCGCGGTGTTTCTGGGAGGTCGTCATGGCTGCTCGCCGCGGCCTGGGGGGACCAGACAAGAGGCGCTCGCGCCGCCCGCCCCGCCCCCTCCCGCCCGGGGCCCCGGCCTCGGCCCGGCGCCCGCCCCCGGGGCCGCGCGCGCGCTCACCGGCTCCGCTCCCGTCGGCGGCTCCCGGAACGGTCGCAGCCTCCCGAGCGGCCTCTCCCGCCGTTCGCTCAATCCCGCAGGCCGCGCGCCGGATTCCGCTTCCGGGTGGTCGGGGTCGCTTCCGGGTCAGATGCCGTTTGAATGGAGGGGCGTGGGAGCGAGGGAGCCGGCGCCGGGGGGGGGGGGGGGGGGGACGTTGGAAACGGGGCGGGCGCTCCCGCGCGGAAGCCGGCGCCGCGCGGTCGCCATGGAGACGGCGGGCGCTCGGCCCTCCCCCGCTTCCGGCGCCACGCGGCGGAACTGAAGGGGCGGGCTCGGCGCGGCGCGGCGCGGGGGGAAGAGGTATCCGGGGACGCCGGGGCGCCGGAAGCGCGGTCTCCGGAAGTCCCGGGCGCGGGCTGGCGGCGGCGGCGGCGGTGGCGGCGGTCAGCGGGAAGGTAAGGCGAGGAGGGCCCCGCGGAGGCGGCGCCGCTGGGCCCGGGCCTGTCCGGCCGCCTCTCCCTCCCGGCTAGTGGGTCCCCCGCCCCTCCTCCCTTCCCCCTCCCCTCGGCGCCCGGCCCCGACCCCCCGCGCCCCCGTCTGCAAAGGGAGGGGCCGAGGGCGGCCCCGGGGGCCCCGGGCGGCCTCTGACCCCGCGGGGGGCGCCCGGCCCGGCCCCCACAGCCCCGGAGCCGGCATGTCTCAGGCCACCAAGCGGAAGCACGTGGTGCAGGAGGTGCTCGGGGAGCACCGGGTGCCCTCGGCGCAGCAGCAGATCGTGAGGGTCCTGGGGACCCCCGGCAACAACCTGCACGAGGTGGAGACGGCGCAGGGCCAGCGCTTCCTGGTCAGCATGCCCTCCAAGTACCGCAAGAACATCTGGATCAAGAGAGGTGAGGCGGGCCGGCCCGGGCCGGGGGGCGCCGCCGCGGGCCGGGGGCGCCCCACCTCACGGCCGCTCCCCCCGCAGGTGACTTCCTCATCGTGGACCCCATCGAGGAAGGAGAGAAGGTGAAGGCCGAGATCTCCTTCGTGCTCTGCAAGGACCACGTCCGTTCTCTGCAGAAGGAGGGGCTCTGGTAGGGGCAGCGCGAGGCCTGGGGGATTGGGAGGGGGCTTCAGTGACCCAGCTCCTTCTGCCCAACTAACCCTTTCCCCTTTTTAGGCCTGAAGCCTTCTCTGAGGTAGCTGAGAAACAAAGCAACAGCAGAAACAGGTGAGGCTGGGCCTGGGGGCATGGCACTCCCCTCCCCCCAGCTCTGCCGCCCAGGCAGTAGTGTGAAGTGGCTCCCCCAAGGCCACACAGCTAGGTCATTATGAAGCGCCAGAGGCCGGATTTGAACTCGGGTCCTCCTGACTCCAGGGCCGGTGCTCTAGCCACCCCTTGGTTGGATTTTCTCCAGTCTCCTGAGCTCACTAAGATGGCGTTTTGGGAGGGGCAGCAGGATGTCATGAGAGGTGCCCAGCCTCAAGCCTCCTGTGTCCTCAGGTGTCTCACTCACCCCTCTTCCTCCTCCCCACAGGCCACCTCAGCCAGAACTCCCAGGAGAACCCCAGTCTTCAGAAGATGACAGTTCTGAGGACGATTCAGACCTCTTTGTCAACACCAATCGTGTCCAGTATCAGGAGAGCGAAGAGGAGAGTGAGGAAGAGGCCTGAGATCTTGGCTTCCCTTCCAGTCAGAAGCCTCTTTTCTGCCTGACCATGCCTCTATGGACATGAACGGGTTGCCCTGTGGATCCACCCCCTGGATGGGGATGAGGCAGGACTCCCACCCGAACTCCTACTCTTCTCTGTAAGAGATTAAACCCCTGGTGGGTTGAAAGAGAGCCGGGCGCTGACGTGTACCAGTGTGCCTAGTAAATCGATTCCGACTTTGATGTGTTTCTCCAGTGAAAAGGAGGGACCAGAAAATGCCTGGGTGGGGGCTAGCCATTGTGTGGACCATTTCAGAATGGGCCCCAATAGAGGGCAATATCTGTTTCTATTTCCCACATCCAGGGGAAAATGGAATCATAACTTAAACAAGGGGAAAAAAATAAGGAGCAATTTTATTTAATATTAAAGGACTGGGGAAATGGGATGTCTTCACTTTGTGATGGTGTTCCTGTGGAAAGAAGAGAGTCGAGATGAAGGAGGGAAACAGACACAGGCATACAACCACTGCCCCCTCCCCCCCAGCTCTAGCCCCTACTCACGCATTCATGCTCTTCCCACTGCCACTGAGCACGATGTATGGGGTCTTCTGGGCTTTCTGTTTCTCCTGGAGCAAGGCCACTGTGCCCAGGGGGGTGTCACTGGAGCTCATCTTCTTCAAGAGCTGTTAACAAGGAGACCTCTTGCACTTAGCAGCAATTGTCACCATTGTCTGTAAACCCTTGAAAGAGATCCCACCCTATCACTCCCCCCCCCAGGTCTATGGGATCACTCACAGCTTCCTCATCGAGTTTCTTCATCCTCCGCTCAGTCTTCATTTTGCCAGAACCCTTTCCATGGAATCGGTGAGATAGTTGCCTGAAAGCCTGGGCAAAAAGATCACTCAGTGATTATCTGAAGCAACAGAGCCATTTCTGCTTTTTTTCTCTTGCCTTTTTTTTAAGGTTTTTGCAAGGCAAATGGCATTAAAGTGGTTTGCCCAAGGCCACACAGCTAGGTCATTATTAAGTGTCTGAGACCGGATTTGAACCCAAGTACTCCTGACTCCAGGGCAGCTGCTTTATCTCTGTGCCACCTAGCTGCCCCAGAACTATTTCTGCTTTAGGAAAATGAAATGCTAGCCACAAGAGCAGGGTAGGAAGGAGTCAAAACTCCATAATGTGAGAGGGGGAAATGTGGGAAAGACCAGAACTGGGGCTTCTCAAGATCTCGACTGGAGAAGAGGATAAGAGGTTTGGGGAAGAACAAGGAAAGAAGGTAGAAGCTGATGACCACATTACACTGTATCCATGTCAACGACAGTGAAATCTTAACAGGTGAGAAGCTTGGGGAAGGGCACAGAACTAACAATGGTTTTCCAAAAGAAATAGATGATGGGGGATGATATTCCTGTCAAATTAGGACATGAGAATTCTGCAGGAACTTGTAGACCTACAGCCTCTGCCAGATTCAAGGACTGGATCGGACTGGGGAGATCAGGGAAGACAGATGTAAGGAGTAAGTAGAAAAGGATGGAAGATTTGACAAGAGAAAGAAATCTTCCCAAGGTCCACAGGGGTCAGGTGAGACACAAATGAGTCACTGGGGAAGCTCTTGGCAAACCTTCAAGCCTTCAATCCATGCCATCTAGTGATTGGGTTCCAGGGTAGGCCCCTTCACAGAAGGTAGGGCTGGTGCTGAAGTTAGTGACATCTGATGAGGTCTAGTATCTCTCCCTAAACCCCAGGATTGGGGCTTAGCTCTTGACTTCCAAGGATTCCAATGATACTTTCCCCAGACAAATACCAGAAAGCATTGCTACATGATAGGATCCTTGCTGAGAAACCCAGCCTAGAGAGACCAGGTGACATTTGTGCATTTTTGGACGGAAGTGAAGACTTTGGGTTCTGAAAACACAACTGGTACTTACGGTAGGCAGTGGCTCAAAAGAAGTCTGACCAGAGGGGACAGTTCACAACAAGACCATGATCTTGGAGACAAGCCAACAATGAATAGGTCAGCCTAGCTGCACCGACAGAACCATTTAGAAGGAAGACCAAATGGCTCTAGGACTGTTATGGAGCTGGCAGTCAAGAGCCCTGCATGCTACCCCATCTGGACAAAGAGCCAAGGATGGGGAATGGCCAAAAGGCCCCTCTCCAGTTTTGCCAAAAACAGAGCCATCAATCTGAGGCCTGCTTTAATACTAACTTCTGAACAACAAGGATTCAGGGCTCAACCAAAGTGCCAGTTTCACCCATAAATAAAAGGGCATTCAAGACATTACATTTGGGTTTAGAGGTCAGGAAGTGAGCAAGTTCATCAGAACCACATTTTCATAATGCCAAACAAAAAAAAAAATGAGGCTGAAGTACACAACACTGAAATAAGCAGCTGACTGAGAGGGAAGCTAATGGAGCAAGAAGCCAACAAAAAATCATGCAGCTGAGGATCAGCGATGCTGGAGCTAATGTTGCATCTAAAAATGGACACAAAGAACAGGGAAAAGGACATGGATCTGGGGGAGGAAGTATCTTAAACACTTCGCCTGCTTTTTTTCTCTGGAGAGTATTGGATTAGCAAAACCAGAACAAAAATGAATTTGTCACCTGACCCTGGAAAACTGCACCCCTCAGTCCCTATTCCTGAAGATTCAAAAATGGGAGAGAAGCAACAGGACCAAACATGAGCTCGCAACAGGACTAGCAAAGGACAGGACATGCTGATGAACCTGACTGACTTGGCAAAACTGGAGCAGATGGGATTAAAGGAATGGTTTGTGAGGGATCTCAGAGCCAAAGTGGCCGGGCCAGATCAGTCTTATTTTGTTTCTGACTAGGCACTCTGCAAACCCCTACAAGATACTGGAGGCTTGGGGTGGCTAGGTGGCTTAGTGGATAAAGCACCGGCCCTGGAGTCAGGAGTACCTGGGGTCAAATCCAGTCTCAGACACTTAATAATGACCTAGCTGTGTGGCCTTCCTTGGGCAAGCCACTTAATCCTGTTTGCCTTGCAAAAAACAAAAAGATACTGGAGGCCGGCTGCCGCAGTGACCAGAAACAAGGAGTCATTGATGGGTCAGTGTCTGATGAGTGCTTCAGGGCACTGGCCTTCATTATCTTCACCAGTGAGAGGGCCTGCTCATCCAGTGAGCAGAGAGGTGAACCTATAACAAGCTGGATGACAGGATTGAACCCCAAAAGCTTGAGCAGGCCATGGTACTGGTCCCATCTGATGATGTTCATTTTTCTGGTAGTTCATCTTCCAAGTCCTGTTGCCAGCCTAACTTTAGGACAGCTAGGTGACTCAGTAGATAGAGCACTGGCCCTGGAGTCAGGAGAACTGAGTTCAAATCTGGCCTCAGACACTTCATAATTACCTAGCTGTGTGGCCTTGGGTAAATGCCTTGCAAATACAAAAAAGAAAAGACAGCAGGAGATCCTAACTTCACAAAATACTTAACTGGGAAAAACCAAGCCAGCTTAAGTCTCAGAATCCTAGATTCTGAGCTAGGAGAGAGCCTGAAAGCCAGTCATCTAGACCAATCCATTTACTTCCCTGATGAAACAGGACCAGACATATAAAGTGACACTGAGATCATATGGAAGATCATAGGAAGAGGCAAAGTGGGTACTTAACCCAGACTGCTCCCCATACATGGGATGAGGGATCCATGTGAACCGTCAGCAAGAAAAGCGAATAAATACCTCCCTAGGCATTCCCTGAGAAGCCCAGAATTAGCAAGGGAGCTCGTGCTCTTGTCCTTAACCCTGACCACAGGACATCAGGTAGAACGTGGTCAGATTAGGCAATATTCAGGAGGAAACCTCAAAAGCAAACCACAAAACCAGGCAAATTAACCCCACAGAATGTTTTAGGAATTGCTGCTGGTATCTGAAGGGATCAGAAAAGTAGGGCGCAGCTTCTTAAAGAGCCATCTAAAAGGGGAGCACATCTCCTTGGGAAGCAGGACTTCCTGCTTGGGTTCAAATTCAAACTGATCTGGAGGTGGGGGGTGGTGTGTGGCATGTTCCCTACCTCCTTGGGTGTCAGCTTCCTCCCAGTCTCATCCACATACTCAATCTTGACATCAGGCTTATAGCCATCTTTCTCCTTGAAATCCTGGGTGAAGCCCCGATACTCTTCCCTACGACTGTACTTGTCATCAATGGCCCTGTGGGTAACAACATAAAGGAGGTCTCTCAAAAGACTGACTCCACAGATCTCCAAAGGGCCAAGGCCCTGGGGGTCAGTCAGGGGCTCCCTGCCCCACTCACATCTTGTCCTCAATGCAGTATACAGCAGAAGGCAAAGACTTATTTGGGGCCTTCACCCGAGCCACCTTCTGCACAGTTGTCTCCAGCAGCCCTGAGAAAGAAAGAGTCCTTAGGATCACCCCTCCCTAGAGGCCCCTTCCTCGGATGCCCTCATGGGGGGGAGGGGGCCCTCCAAAGCCTATTTGGTTACCTTTGTTCTGACACAAGAGCAGGGCAGCAGCCAGACCTCTATTCACAATGGGCTCTTCATCCAGAATGGTGGTAGAAGAAGCAGAGAACTAGGGAAGAGTTGAGGGTAAGGGGCCTCTGTCAATGGCCAGGTCACCAGACCCCATTCCGACCTTCCCTGCACCACATGGCCCCGGCCTCCCCACCCCGGATCCTCGCCTCCTCACATCCTGCTGCTGCTTCTCCTCATCCAAGTTGACGGTACTCCAGCCAATATTCTCCTCCCCATCAGATTCTGAGCCACCATTGGCAGACCTTTCTTCATCTCGCTCAAAGTCCTAGTGGGGAAAAAACGTGCATCAGGCCATGTGAACAGGAAAATGGCACTAGATTCCCAATGTCTGGGCCCCCACTCTGGCACTGACTGGGAAACAGGCGCACAGAAGCCAGAAGGGCCTAAGTACGATGGTCCCACCCACCTCCTCGGCCACTTCAGACCCAAGTCTCTTTGTTTCCTTGCCCAGTTCATCACTATGGAGCCCCATCCTAAGAGGACTCACCATGAGCTCTTCTTGGTCCTCCCTGTTGCCCGCTAGCCCATAAGTGGGGATCTCCCCCAGGGTTCGGCAGAATTCTGATGTGGCATTGAACACAATTGCCCCTTTCCGCTCTGGATCTTCATCCTCTTCCCGGCTCCGCCGTGTCTCCAATTTCTTCACGATCTCAATCACCTATGGGGAGATGGGGATGTTTAGCCTAGAGAAGAGAAGATTTAGGGGAGACGTGACAATTGTCTTCACAAGAGTGGAAAAAAGGACTGCTAAATGGAAAGAGCATTAGACTATACTTTGCTCAAAGATCAGAATGGGGGTCAAAGTAGTTAGAAACCAAGATGAGAAAATACCAGGAAGGCTTAGGGCAGTTCTATAAATGAGGCACAGCATGCTGGACCCTCTTCACACCCAGCTGGAGCCCCCCAGGGGCCTGCTGTCTCACCTTCTCCCCACTGTCTTTGAGCTGCTGCAGCTGCCTCAGCCTCCGACCCTTCTCCAGCTGCTTCTGTAGTTCGGCCTCCACTTCATCTTCCTCTAGGATCTCCGGGGAGCCCGTCCCGTGGGCCCCACCCTCTTCTATGAGACAGACATGAACCCATTGGGAGCCTTGTCTGACCCAGCTCTCCCCAATCCTTGCTTTGCAGCTCCTCCTGCTCCAAGCTTCACCCAACCAAGCCAAACCTTCCCCTCACCATCATCACTGATGTCCATGTTTTCCACTCGGGTGTCATCAGACTGGGGGGGCTGGGAAGGGGCCTCCCTCTCATGTTCGCCAGGGGCTTCCTCCTCGGTCTCAGGGACACGGCGACGGCCCCTGCCCCGCAACCTGTGGGAGGGAGAGAAGAGCACTAAGCATGGTTCCTTGGCCCCCCTTCCCTGTTCTCATGTGGGCAGTGCTCAGTTACCTGGAACCAAAATCTCCCTCGCTCGTCTCATTGCCAAGAGGAAGCAGATCATCCGCACGAACCACAACCTCTTTCTCCTTCTTTCGAATTTTCCTCACCCTCCGTTTTGTCTTTTTGAAAGTCACCTAGAGGGAAAGGGAAGAGAACAGTCACTCCTCAGTCTGAGGTTTTTGTTTCCATTCTCTGCCAGCCTCAGATCTGAGACTTCACCACTGCCCCCAGGACTATACTCGTCCTAAACTTCTGTATTTTCTCTGGGTCTCCCAAGTCATGACTCTCTTTCTAGTCCTTATTTGCCGACTTTCAGCATTGGAAGTGGTTTTGGTGGATTCTCTTGCAGATAGTCTTCCATCAGTGTGAGCCCCTCACCTCCTGGGGCAGGCACACAGGCCTACCTTTGTCTCTGTGTAACTACCCCCACTGTGACTCCTTCTACCACCTGGAAATGAGTGGAAAGAGTTGGAACCCCTTTCCCTGTGAGATTCTTTCCAATATCTGAAGCCGAGTCACCTTCTGGGGGATTTGTCTCGACCTACCCTCCCCATGCAAAACTCAAGGTGGTCCCTCCTTCATTACCCTTTCCTGCCTTCCTCTGGATGCTCTCCAGCTGACTGACATCTTCCCTACTATGTGCTGTCCAAGGGGTAAGGCTAGGGACCTCACCCTCTGTGGCTCTGCCCAGTTTAAGGCCCACAGACAAATTAGCACCCTTGACCCATTGTACTCCTGAGTCAACCCCTCCCTCTTCTTTAGACAAACCCGTCCAATGGGGGCTCCTGTCAGACCCTTCCTTTATCTGTATTCCACTATATTCTCTCAAAGTCTGGCCCAATGGTCTGACCCATTAAGATTCATTCAGAAACTGACTCAGCTAAGGGTCATCCGGACACCCACTCCAAACCCACTAGTGAGCAAATGACTGCGCTAGAATCCCAACTACACTTATCTTTCCACAAGACTACCAAAGGCAGCTAAGAGCAGCATCCTGAATCACCAGTATAGAAACCCTGGCAAAAAGGAAAGGTCAGCCTGGCACATTTGCCCTCTTCCCTTCCAGAACTGCCCCTCCTCCACGCAGCATCCTAGAGTACAGCACACCACATCTCTGTTGCCTCTTTGGTTTTCACAGCCTCTTCCTCCTTTCCAGAGGTCTTACCCCACCCCAGCTCTACCTGTGTGACCTTCCTGTTCTTATCACTTCCAAGTTTTGCAGACTGCTCCCAGGCCTGGAATTCTGACCCCTCCCTCCCCATCTCCACCTCCACTCTCCTTCCCTCCAGTCCCCAATTAAGTCCAATTATCCCTCCAGGCCAATCACTCTCACATCTACATTTGCAGCATATATGCACCATCCCTACACCTCCAGCTACTAGAGAGCTCCATGGACAGGACATAGTCCTGTCTGGCCAACAACCCAATCCAACACCCCCCCCTCACCCCCATCTTCTCAGCCTCCAGGCTGGTCATTGTGGGGTCTACACTTTTCAGTCTCCAAGTCTTCTTTTCTTTCACCCCACGTCTCCCATCCAGCTGTCACCATATTATTGGGCCCTTTGTTCTTCGAGATGCCCATCTTGCCCTCCTACCATTCTATTTTAATTCTTTCTCCCTTCCATCCATCCTTTAAACTGTTGTCAAACTCTGTCTATGCACTTCCCCACTACAAGTCCCTTTGAGGCTTTCACTTCTCAGACACTGGATGTCCTGGTCTGACACACTGTCCCACCCCAATTTCATCACACTTGCCCTTTCTCATTCAGGACCATTTGCTCGATTCTGGGAGTAGGCCAATCCCCGTGCCTGTATAGCTCCATTCAAGAGCCCTTGAAGCAGAGAACTTCCAGGTCTCTTCTGGCAAATCCTCCCAACCCCACAACAGTCTCCTCCTTCCTCATATTTTCCCAGGATCTTCTGGCTAGAGCTCCCTGATACCCTCCCTGAGTAGATGTGCCTGGGGTCCCTCATACACAGGGCAGGGGATGCCATGGCCCTGGTGGCAGTCCTCTTCCCCATCAGAATGCTTCTCATCATCAGTGAGCCATCCCTGGTGACTCTGAACACCTTTATCCATTTAACCTGTGCTAGAGACTCACCATCTCCTGGGGGGTGAGGTACTCTGAGGCAAGCCGGGGCCCAGCCGTTGTTAGGGACTGTGCCTGCTGCCTCAGGTTGGCCCGGATTTCTTCCAGCTCCCGTTCTCGGGCTCCATCAGCTGCCCCGCTTCGATCGAGTCGGAAAGAGTGTGGGCGTTCCCCTTCCAGCTCCTCGTCATACTTGGCCAGAATGGACCGGGGCTTAAACTATGGAAGTGAGCAAATTCACTCTAATTTCTGCCCTCCCAATCCCTCTCCTCCTTTCCCACAATATCCACAGCCCACTCATCCAGTTTTTTAACCCCTGCCCCCCCCCTTGTTCCCTACAAACCACAGCCATGTCATCCACGCTCTCATCTTCAGCATAGGGTCGGTAATCTGGCTTCTTTTTCCGAAGTTCCACATTCTTTTCTGCCCGCTCTTTGTCAAGGAGGTTCACATTGACCAGCACATCCTCCTCCTCCTGCAGCACACCTACAGGAAGAAGTGGCCTTGGACACCCATGCTCCAAACCCATAGTTTGACACTCTTGCATCCCTTTCTCCCCAGCTGTGTCCCTCACAAAAGCCCAGAGGCTCTGATCAGAATTCCCCCAACCTGGTCATACCTTTGTCCTTAAGGGTAAGAATCATGGTCTCCCCCTCTCGAAAGGAGTCGATAGTATGCTCCACAGTTAGCCCCTGAAGGTCTCGGGCACTGTACTGGTCCTAGAGCAGGCACATAAAGGCAACATCAGTGGCTGCTGGACAACTCAGGACCTGTCCATCTGGGCGATTCTCTCCCTATAGAGAGGAGCCTGGAGCAGCCCCTTGAGGTGTTCACTGTGACTGCAACTCTTCCCCAGGCCTCACCTTCCGCCTTTGTCCAAACTCCTCTTCCACCAGGCTGCTCACTCCAAACTCTTGGTCCATCTCCTCCAACAGCTTGGCCTAGAAGATAGGGTGGGTAAGAGGACAAGGTAGGAAGAGTGTGGGAAAAGAGAGCACATAGAGACACAAATGAAAAACAAAGCTTCAGAAGGAGGTAGCTATTTCAAGAGCAAGTCCCTTCCCAGTGGAAGAATCAAAAGGAAAGAGCATCTCTTAGTCTAGCTCTCACTAAAGCCCATCTGTCCACAATCTTGGGCTTCCTGAGGCTCTCTTCCTAACCTTCCCAAACCAGGTTCTTACTCTCTTCTCAGCTAAATCTTTCTCTTTCTGAAGTCGACGACTCTTCTCGATCCACGCAGCTGTGTCATCTAGCCATGGATCATCGTCCCCCAGGGTCTTGATCTTCCTGAGGAAGAACATGGAAAAGAATGCTCCACTCATTGTATGGGTCCTTTTTGCTGCCAACATTTCTGATGTCAGGTCTAACTCTGTTCCTGCCTCAAAACACACCCCATGCATGCATCCATCTGTCCATTCATGTGTGTGCCCCTCCCACCTCCCCAAGATTTTCTCCACTCACCCCAGTTTCTGGTTGAGAAGACGCTTTTCTTTGGCTGCTGCCAGCTTCTCACGGAGCTCCTCACGCTGTCTCAAGGCCATGGGGTTGATCACGTCAGCCAGCACTGGCTCCTCCTTGGTGCCTGCTGCCTCTGGAAGGAAAGGGTCCAGGAATGGTGACCTTTTCCTCCCTGTTCAGCAGTTCACAGTTAACTGGCCTCAGAAAACCCCAAATCCCATCCTAGACCAAGTCTGTCCCTGACATATTTTCATGGCCTTTACCCTTTTTCTCTGATCTGATGAGCTGTAGAATCTCTAAGGACAAAGATAAACTGACTTGGGTTTTCTTTGTATCAGATAACATAAGCTTCACAAACCTTAAAACATGATATAAATGCAAGCTATTAGATGACCCCCCCCCCCCGGAGCCTCAAACATAGGGCAGTGTGTTTAGCTATCAAGGTTAATTCCCCAATCTTGTACTTTGCTCTGTGTCCCAACCCCTTCCTGACCCCCCCCCAACCCTCTCTCAATCTTACTCGATATTTCTTGATCAGCCCATCTCCCAGCACTTACCCTTTTTAACAGCAACGACTTCCAAAGGTTTGAGACCCAACTTGGCTCGGAGTTTACTGAGAACAAAAGAGAAAGCTATAGGTTATGAGGCTACCAGGAAACCTGGGCGTAACTAAATTCTGGGTGGACTAAAGAGAAGAAGAGACTGGGGAGAGATCATGCAACACTAATTTGTAAAGATAAGAACAAGGCCTCCTTGGGTCCATTAGCAGACCACTGGACAGAAGACGTTAGAGGAAGGCAGTGCTGAACTGCATCATCCCAGCCAGTTACTCACTTGGTCTCCTCAATGCTGAGAGATGAGGCATCTCCAGAGCTGACTTTGGAGCTCGTAGCTAGAAGAAGGAGAATGTGCTGGTCAAAGGGTGAGGCCCATTTACTGACTTTCTATCCTGCTTTGAGGGCATCCTGACCAGGCTCAAAGAATTATGAGATCCATCTAAGAGCTGGAAGCCCAGAACTCAGTAGTTCTAAGCCCCAAAACAGCACCTGACAGAGGCACAAGGGGTGTGCTTCCTTTTCTGGTCTTATCTTGCTTCCCTAACCCTTCCTGGGGAAAACTCCTTTGACTCTAAAACCCAGCTTTCCCCTTCAATGTTTTGGGAAGGCTCTTCTTGTTTTGATCTGGCAAGAACGAATTAAGAGTTGGGGGGATTTATCCCTTCAAATGTATCTATACCAATCTCAAGCCCAGGAAGGGAAGCATTAGACAGAATTCTGGCCTGGGAACCAGAAGGCCTGGGATGGAATGCTATGTAGGCCACTTAGAATCAGAGGATTTCACATGTGGAAGGAATCTCCAATCCAGTCTGCAACTAAGCAGGAATCACAATCGCAGAGAAGCACTCACATGAATGTCTCCTACCTAGAGCAGCCTGTTTCATTTTCAACTCTCCTAGCTCTGATTTCCCTACGACTTATAGTGAACCAATCTATTCTCTCTGAAGTCCTAATTCTTCAAAGTAAAACATGCTAAGAATATTCACACCCCCTCTCCTGTGGGGTGGTTGTTGAGGAAAACATTTTCTAAGACTAAAGTATATAAAAGCAAGCTATTATTTAAGTCAAAGTCCTCTAATAGTGTCTGTTAGAACAAGAAGTCAAAACTATGCCCAAAGGGTAACAAAAATGAGCATACCCTTTGACCCAGCAATACCACTCCTGGGTCTATACCCTGATGAAAAAGGGTAAAAACATCACTTGTACAAAAATATTCATAGCAGCCCTGTTTGTGGTGGCAAAGAATTGGAAATTAAATAAATGTCCTTCAATTGGAATGGCTTGGCAAAGTGTGGTCTATGCATGTCATTGAACACTATTGTCCTATTAGAAACCAGGAGGGATGGGAATTCAGGGAAGCCTGGAAGGATTTGCATGAACTGATGCTGAGTGATGAGCAGAACCAGAAAAATACTGTCTACCCTAACAGCAACATGGGGGTGATGGTCAGCCTTGCTCATGGGGACTTGCTCATTCCATGAGTGCAACAATCTGGGACAATTTGGGGCTCTCTGTGATGGAGAATCCCATCTGTATCCAGAGAAAGAACTGTGGAGTTTGAACAAAGACCAAGGACTATTCCCTTTACTTTAGAAAAAAACAGATATCTTATTGTCTGATCTTGCTATCTCTTATACTTCATGTTTCTTCCTTAAGGATATGGTTTCTCTCTCATCACACTCAACTGAGATCAATGTACAACATGGAAACAAAGTAAAGACTGACAGATTGCTTTCTGGGGGGGGAGGGAAGTAGGATTGGGGGAAAATTGTAAAAGTCAAAAGCTCAAATAAAATCTTTAATTAAAAAAAGAACAAGAAGTGTCAAGAAATTTTGGTGGTGGAGAGCTTCCGATCCGGCTGGTGACGGCCCACTTTTCCATCTTATCCCCATCCCAGTCTCCAGTCAGACTGAATTACTCCCTTTCCCTGTTCAGCTCCTCAGATTTCAGGCCTCAGCAATTTCTAATCCCTCTCCTCCCCTCAATTCCTGTTCATCCTTTAAAAAGTCCAACTTCAATGTCGTCTTTCTCTAAGGACGTTTTTCTGGTCACTGATAATCTTTCCCCTCTGATCTCACATCCTGTTTACACTTCTTGCCTTCATCACTTATCTAAGTCAATCTGGAGCTCCATGAGGTCAGGAGTCTTAAACAAGAGACAACATTTTTGGTTAAGGTACAGAGCCAAAGCTGAAAAACTTGGCGGAACTGAGCCACATAGCGGAAACAGATGCAGATTTGGAGTCAGTTAACACAGCTGGGCTGGAGCCTTGACATCATCTAACTGAATTCTCTTATTTCAGTAAGTTCAAAATCCAGGGCTGTCATGCCATCTTTGTAACATCTCCCTTCCTGCGCCCCCACATCAGCTCGTGACCCTCCCTGAAGGGCAGGTCTGCTCACCCCTACTCAGCCTCCAGGATGAACTAGCAGAGCCCTGCTTGGAACCCCCAGTGCTCTCCCATCCAGGCACCCCAGCCTCCTCCTGGCCTTCCCTCTCTCCCTTCCCCACTCGAGGCCAGGGCCTGGCCCGCGTGTCTGTGCTGCGAGGAGCCTTTAGTCCAGGGGGCTAAGTCGGCCTCCCGGCCCCGCCGCCCTAGCTGGATAATCCCTTAGGGGTCCGGCTGAGAATGGGGCTGGGGCACCGTGCGGGCCGCACACCTCCCCCACCCGGCCCTCGAGCCCCGCCCCCGCCTCAAGCCCCGCTTTCCCACTGGGCCACTCAGGCAGCCAGGCCCCACCCCCCGCTCCTCATTGGCCCGCGCTCCCCGGCCCCGCCCCCCGGGCCTCGCGCTCACCGGCTTCGTAGCCGTCATCGCGCTTCTCCCGCTTCACTCTCCGCTCCGCCGCCTCGGCCTGGCTGCGCTCGCGCCCGTGCGCGCTCCCGTTGCGGGCCTCGGCCTCGCCCCCGCGGCGGCTGCTCCCCCTCTCGGCCCCGCGCTCCCGGCTGCGCTTGCGCCGCTCGCCGGCCCCGCCCCCGCCGCCCCCGCCGCCGCCCCCGCTGCGGTGTTTGTGCTTCTTGTGCTCGCGGTGCCGGGGGGCCTGCTCGGCCGCGCCCGTGCCCGAGCTCCCCGCCGTGCCCGCCCCGGCCCCGGCCGCCGCCTCCTTCTCCCCGCGGTGCTTCTTCGAGGAGCCCATGGCGGCTGCACTGCCACCGAACCCCGGCCGCCGTCCCCGCCGGGCCCTGACGCAGAATGGGAGCTCTTCCGGGTGAGGCACCGCCCCTCGGCGGCTGTTGCCGGAAACCAATGGGCGCCGGGGCCGTTGTGCCCAACGCCCGACGGGAAGCCAAGGCCGAGACTTCCGGCGGCCTCGGTCACGGCGCTCTCGCTATCCCGTCTCCTGGGCCCCCCCCCCCCGCCTCGCCGCGGCAGTGCCGCACGGCGCATGCGCCCGGCAAGGCGGCTCTCAGACCTCAGCCCGGAGCCTTTGTGTGCCGGGAAGATGGCGCCGGGGCGGCCGTGGGCACGCATGCGCAGCGCGCGTTGGCCCGCCAGCTAGCGGCGAGGTGGAGGCTCTGCTTCTGCCGCCTTTGCCTCCGCCCCCTGGGCAGCTTTGCCCCCTGGCAGCCGCCTTGCTCCGGCCGCGGCCTTCTCCTGGGGGCCCCCAGACTCACGCGGGGCTCTTATCCCGTGGATCCAGCCCGGGATTCCGCGTTTCCGTGCGTCCTGCCCAGAGGCCTCGCTCCGAAAGGCCTGCTCCAAGGATGCCGCCCCGGCCCTCGGCCCAAAGCGAAACGCCAGGCGCAGCGCCGGGCACATGGCTGGGCCTGGCAGGGGAGCGCCTCCAAACCTGGAACAGGACCACCGGCCCCAAGAGAGGCCCTTGGGGCCTGCAGAAGACCGCCTGTCAGGAAGGCCCGAAGAGGGCCTTGAGGCAGGAGAGGGCTGCAGGGTCTCGAAGCGGGCCAGGAGGCCTGAGAGAGGGCCAGGCCCCGAGAGGAGAGAACTAGTAGGCCCAAGAAAGGGCTGTGAGGCCCAGGCATCCATCCCCAGGAGGAGACAGCCCCGGTAGCCAGTCCCCAGCATGCCAAGAGGGCGCCACCCCTTGCTGGCCTAGCGTCACTTCTCGGAGGAGAATCTATAGCAAAGAACAGTATTGGGCAAGATAGTTAAGATCTAACCCTGAAGCTGTTGAAAAGCAAAAACTCTGAAGTTTTGAAAATCAAAAAGAGGAAAATGAAAACCCCACAGGGACTATTAACTTCAAGTCAGAAGTTAAACCAGTGTAAATAAACTGCTAGAATAGGGAGCCCTAGAGAGTCCAGGAAGCTTCTTAGAAAGTATTAGACTATTCATCAGACAGAAATATCTAGCATAGGCAATACAGGTTTAGAATATAAGCACATTGATCAACCTTGTTGGATGCAGCTCTTCGCAACAGTTCAGAGAGCCAGGACAACCCTAGGAGACCAGCTATGGTCAATGCTATCCCCATCCAGAGGAAGAAAAGCAAAACGAAATAAAAAACACTTACAGAATCTGAATGAACATTCACTTTTTAAAAATTTCTCTTATGTATTTCCTTCCTATGTATTTCCAATCTCTTCCTTCCTGTTTCATGGTTTTCTTTCTTTTCCCTTAATCTTAATCCCTCAAACAGAAAATGACTAATCTGTAAATGTTAAACATAAATGTGTTTGTACAATATCCAGATTGTTCGAAGCTGAGGGGAGGGGAAGGGAGGGTGGAAGGAAATTATGTAACTTAAAATATGCATTTGCATGTGGATGAGTGTAAAAGATCTTTTACAACATGTAATTGGAAAAATAAAATATCAATAGGAAGAAAAAATGCTTACAAAAGAATACAAACTTCTTTTTAAAACCTTACAAAGGAAAATAGATGATTGTGAGCAGAATAGTCTCATGAAGCAGAGAAACCATTCCAAACTAAGCTTGGCAGGATTTCCAATGAAGCACAGTGACACTGAGGGAATTCAAAAAGGGAAATGGAGAGAAGACTAGACAGATTGACTATTACCCAAATTTTAACCCACATGCAAATTGGCAACTTACAGAGCTTGACTAACAGTGTAAATTGCTGTGATAGACAGGAGAGGAACTGTGGATCCAGAGTTGAAGAGAAAAATTAGATTGCTTTGGGGAGATTGCAAAGCCCTTTCCTGACCCCTTGTTTCCCATGATAGCAAAGTTCCAGTCTTTTTAACATTAACCAAAGTTACTGTATGACAGTAAGACCTGAAACTCCATTGTCTTTAAAGACCTAAAGATTAGCATCATATCAAGAGTACCAGAAGGACACATGGCAGGTGTGAGCAGGCTGTGACATCTAACCAAAGAGGAATCACAAAGAATAGCCATAAAGGAGGATATCAAAGAATGAGTTGAAGGGTTTCAACATGCTGGGTGGACCCCATGTGGTGAACTTTAGCGGGGACCTGGACAAAAATTACCCAGGATAGACTGGCCTTCTACCTTGTTGAAGATCATGCCCAAATCAATGAACATTTGGACATTCCCCAGCACAAGCTTAATAACCACTGGTTTATTTTTTATGTAATTCCTTGTGACAAAAGAGCCTCCTCTGAGGGATGGTGGAAGTTATGTATATTAGGTATTTTTGTTTTCAGCCATTCTGTTTAGATTTGTTCTTCAGGTATCCAGGAAGGGAAATTCATGGTCAACTTTGTCTAAGATCCATGTCTTCTCAGAACCTTCCTTGCACTAGCAATGAAATCTGATACTTTCCAGCTTAGCAGAACTGGCCAGTGGATGCACTGCTGAGAGCTGTACATTCTAGAACCATCTCCATGAAGCTTCTCCTTAGTGTAGGGGGGGCAGGAACCATCTCATTCTCTGGAATCTTTTTTTGATCAATCTTTTCTTGTTAATGAAATTCTGTGATTCCTTACTGGGATGGCTGCCAAGTGCTGTGGGGATTCTAAATTCAGAACTTGGGGGCAAAATTTCAATGCCTTATCATAATCACATCTTTGCCAACTGAGCCTAAATTCCCAGATTTAGGCAAGAGTGGAAGATGTTAGTAAGGGTCAATCCTGCCTACCAACAATAGCATCATTAATACATTGTGAGTAATGTGGACATATGTTTTGCATGACTTCATATGTATAAAGGATGTTATTTTTTTAACTTCTAATGAGTGGGAGAGGCTGAAGGAAGAGAATTTGGAACTTAAATGGAAAATACATTGTGAGCAAAGCTTGCATTTGGAACCCTAAGATCCAAATAGTATGGCTGGTGACAATCTGAGTCCTGGACAGGTTCAGATCTGGAAGGAACTTAAGAGGCCATCTACTCTAACTCCATCCTGTTAACAGATAAGGAAACTGAGACCCAGAAAAGTCAAGTGGCTTGCCTGAAATCACAGAGATCATAAAGTTGAGGGAGCAAGATTCAACCCAGTTCCTGATTTTTTTCTTCTTCTGGTTTTTGCAAAGCAATGTGGTTAAGTGACTTGACCAGGAAACCTTCCCTGAACCTGCTGGCTAGTAAAGGAACTTCAGATCATAGATATACAGCAGGAAGGGAACAATCCTCTCCTTTACAGATAAGAAATCTGGGATAATTTACCCAAGCTGGCTATTCTTTTGAGAAATGAGATTCAAACCCAGATCTCCCTGACTCTCTGTTGTCAATTAGTTGTATGATTTCCTTCTTAACCCTCTAGTAGACAGTAAGCCCTGTGAGGGCTAGGACCTCATTGGCTATCTCCTTGATATCACACACAATAAGTGCTTAATATATGAATTCATATGGTGCTATGAAACCCACTGCCTCCCCCCCCCATTCCCAGTAATTTTTTTCCCCTAAATGCCTTTTTATGGAACCAAATGATGTTACTGTGGGACATCTTACTTTCCTGTGACCCAATAGAAGATCCCTTTCCCTCTTTGTGCCTCAATTTCTTACTTTGTAAGGCAAAAGATTGAGAGGTCTCTATGACAGAGTAAAGCTGGGGTCTTTAAGGAATGTCACTGTTCTTGAAGTCAGTTAGAGGGAAGGAGTTCAGGATTCCCCAAGGTTGGAGATGGTCAAGGTGTACACCTGGTCCAGGCCAGAGGTCTTAAGAACATGAAGGATAGATACTCTTCTCTGACTGACCCAGATCCCATGCTTCCATCTAGATTCAGCAACCCCAATCACCTTCAAGCATCTGTCATTGCTGCTCACTTGCCCAGACACACCCCAAGGTCCCAAGAGCTCTGGCCAGGCAGGAAAGCAAACACTGAGCTTAAATACAGTATTTTCATTTTTCTTCTCCTTTTCCATTCATCCCCAAGTCCCAATTAATGCCCTCCCTGTACTTGGCTCGCTGACTGCGGGCATTCTCCAGTTCTGTTCACTCCGTCTCCCACAAAGGCTGCTCCACTGCGATCCTGGTCATCTTCCTGGTCTTTGAAGACCTGGGAAGAGACAGTTGTCCTTTGGCATCTAGGCTCCCCTTGGGCTTACTGTTGCCAGAGCTGCCTCCTTGGAGTACCCCTTCAGTCTGGGCTGGCAGCAGGAACCCCCATTACTCCCAGGAGGGTTTCTCATTCTATAAGGGGGTTGGGCAGCAGCATTCTAGTGGGCTCTGAAACTGAGGGTCTCCTCTTTCCTCCATTTGCATCTCAAGCACTTAGAAAGATCCCATCAAGTTTCTCCAACCAGAGTTAGTCACATGCCCTCCCAGTCCTTTGGGTAGCAATGAGGTGGCTGCCCTGCTATCCAGTCAAACTAGGAAACCAAGATAAATTAGGAGATGATGGGGGAAGAACCTGAGCATTTCAGGCCCGGGGACCAGAAAACAGGAGGCAGAGTGTGGTGACCAAGAAGGTGCTGACTCTTCAAGGGTTCTCATCCCACTAGTTGGGGGGCCCCAGAACTCCTCTGTGGCCCTCGGGCACCCCTGTGAAGTGAGCTTGCTTAGACCCTCTAGACCTCCAAGGAAAGTCCAGTTCCCTACCTGTGTTTCGAGGGGATTTCCTCAATCTCATCTTTCAGTGCTTCAGCCAATACTTGCTCCTCATCCAAACCCTGGGCAGAAAGCACCTGAGAGAAGCGTCTGTTCGCTGAGAGCCGGGCATTGGCCTGTTAGGGAGAGGAGAGCCCCTGAAACCAGTGGGAGGAGGGAGAGGAATGCTCCCTCTGTCTGGGCTGAGGGCTCCCCTTCCCAGTCTGGGAGGCTCCTCGAAGGCAGGAAGCAGTTGCAGTTTAGCACTTCATTTTAACTGGGCAATAGTAGGGCCTCAATAAAAGTTTGTTCTCTGATACAAGTGTTGTGGGGGAGGCGTGGGGTGACAGGCCTAGGAGAAGGGCTGGTGGAGGCTTGGCCCCAAGTGTTCTACAGGAGGAGCCCATTCTTTGCTTTCCCACTAATCCTCCTTATCCTTCCCACTCCTATCTGTCCTGGGCATCCCCTTTGACCCTGCCACTTGGGTGTCTCACCCTGCGTGGTCAGTGAAACCCAGCTCCCCAGCACCCTCATCTCTAGTCCCACAGCCACTCTTGAGAGCAGGTCTCATTTCCACCAACCTTTGCCCTCCCAGTAGGTGACTTCCTCCATACCCTTCTCCAGTCCCTGGACCCTACCTTCCTACTCTATAAAACAAAGGGATTGGAATAAGATTGCCTCTATGGTCCCTCCTAACTCCAAAGCAATGAAGCTGCAACCCTTTGTATCCCTGCCAGCACCATCTTCTGCCTCCCATTGCCTACCAATGAAGAGTTCCAGCCTTCCTGAAGGGCTTTGAATGCTTTCTGCCCTCTGGCACCATCCCACCTTTCTGACTTGATTCCCATTCTTCTTCTCCCAGCTCTCTGCACTTTAGCATAATCAGACCAGTCTTGGGCCTGGCCCCTTCCCAACTTAGTTCACACTTTTTTGTCTGCAGTGTCCTCCTTCCCTTTCATGTTTCCTATCATCCTGTAAAACCCAGTTCAAAAGTAGTCTCCTCCAGGAAACCCTTTTCCACCAAATTGGTAAATGAGTGAGAATCTGAGACCCTTATTTTATAGATAAGGAAACTGAGGCTGAGCAGGCAGAGATAGATGATGAGAGGCATTGCCAGAGAGAGATCTTATCCTCAAGATCTTGGTAGCAGTGGAATTTTGTAACATTTGTAACTTATCCCCCTCCCTGCATACAGAAGGGGCCTAATCAATGTGCCTTTTGTTTTGGGCTGACACTGAAGGTCTAGGGGTATGGTGTTGGGGAGAGAGGGCCCCAGATTTGGGCAGATCTATTTCTCCCTGGCTTCACTGCTGCCAGGTGCTGAGGGAAGGAGGGCAAACAAAGCTGAGGTGGGAGCCCGTACTTGCATGACCTGCTGGAAGAGGAAGGGGCGACTCTGCACCCGCTGATGAATACCCTGAAGCTCAGCCTGGTACTCTGCCAAACGCTGCTTCTCCTGCCGCCTGGCTTGGGGAGATAGGGCAGGGTTACCAAGAGTTGCGGCTCAGTCTCTGAAATGATCCTCCTATGAGAAACCGAGGGCTTGGCCAGACTCTGGGGATGTCTCCAGTGACTTGAGATCTTGACCAAAAGGGAAGCCAGGGCCACATGGCAAAGAAGCATGTGGGGCAGGTTTTGCAGTTCATCTCCCAGATTCTGCATCTGAACCCTGAGCTTGAGGGAGGAAGGCCTGAGGCCAAATCTACTCTAGTGCTGACTGAGTGACCCTGGGCAAGTCACTGAATCTCTGCCTGCTTCAGTTTCTCCCTCTGCAATACTGAGAAGCTTTTGCAGTGGTATTCCATTCTGGGCCTGTTTCTATGGCAGGGAAAACAACCCCCTGAAGAAGGTAGCACTCTCCCAACCCCAGGCAATAGTCAATCAGTTTTGAGACCAATGACCACATTTTATTTCTCTGCTCTCTTGATTTTTTGCACGCAGTGATGTTTGTTGAATGGATGAATTGTGGAAAGGAGCCCCAGATTTGGAGCCAGAAGTCCTGGAACTGGATTTCCCTCTTTCCCCCCAGCTCCTCCCTGGCTGTGTGACCTTGGGCCGGATGCTGCCTCTCTCTGAATCTCAATGACCCAGAATCAGGGCGTGGAAACACAGCTATAGGCCTAGGAACTTGTGCATTCTGCCCTTGGCCCTGCTGCCGCCACCATTGAAATGGGCCTGGACCCACGGTGCCCCACTGCTGCTGGCCTGGACAGCCCTGACCCTTTTGAGAGAACAGTGGGACAAGGGCTCCAGCTGAAGAGGATACTGATCCCTGAAGGGGATGTCAGACGAGGTGCAGGGCTCTTGGTCCCACTCGCAGCCAGATGGTGCAAAGATTGGATTTATGGAGGGGGAAGGCAAAGAGCCATCTTCCTCCTTCAGCCCCTAACCAGCCATTGTGCCCACCCCAAGCCTTCTGCTTCCTCTACTCTGTCAGCTTTGTTTCCTCGATGGCTCTCTTCCTCCCCACCCTCAAAGAGAACCCTGGGGGAGGCAATCTTTCATACCTCACCTGGACCATTCCTACCTCTGGTTTTGGTAGCCCCTAGCTCCAACCTACATCCTTGTCCAGAGGACTTCCCCCCATCCTCCTTTCTTCCCAACCAACCCCCAAATGAGGTACTGCCCTACTCCATCTTTCCTCTCTGGAAGTCTTCCACCCTAGCTATCAGCTACCCCTACCCCCAACCCCAGTACTTTCCCTATTTCCCTCCTTATACCCCACCAGAGTTTTTCTCCAATTTCCCCAGCTTCACCTCCCCCAACCCAGAATACACTCTGGCCCATCCAAATTTTGAGCCTTACTCCAGAGCCAAATCAAACCCTCTCCTCCCCAGCAGCCTTCCCTACTTCCCTTCTATGACCTCCCGAAGCTTCTACCTTAGCACCCCAGACTTTAGCAGGGGCTGGTCCCTCTTTTCTCCCCACTTGTCCTGGAGCCCCAAGCACAGGCTCCTGGGGGGGCAAGCTGTGCCTCCACTTCCAGAGAACCTCTTCCCCGACCACCCCCAGTGGTGGGCACCTGAGCTCATCAAGCTTGCGATGGCCTGTCCCAGAACCCTGGAGCCTGGAAGGCCCATAAGCAGCCAGGCACCGAGCCACCTGCTTCTGGACCCGCTGCTCCTGAGCTCGGCGTTGCTCTGCCCTGGTCTGTTCCTCCCGTTTGTGGCGTTCCCAGTCCATCATCAAGGTCCTGGGGAAGAAGGCAGGGGAGGAAGTGAGTCCCTACCCCAGGATCTGGGCCACCCCTCCAATTCCTCCCACCCAGATGCCCATCACGGTATCAAGGTTCAGAGAGAGGAAGGCCTTGAAGTGCAGCTGGTGAAGACCAAAGCTGAGGACCACCACTACCTAACTCTCAGACCATTCTCCTTTTCTTAAGTCTGCAGGGGCACTGCATAAAGGCAAAGACCACCGAGGGTCAAGGTTATAGGTAGAAGGGAATATGGGCAAGGAGGGGTCAAAGAGGAGCAAAGTCAGTGAAGATGGGGGCCAAGGAACAAGTTCTCCCTGGGGTGAGGACACACTGTATGGGCTAGACCCCCAGGGGGCCTTTGCTTTTGTCTCTTACTGGACCCTCAGGGATTGACCCATCTGCCTCCCTAATCCTAATCATCTGCCTTTCCCTCAGTTTAGCAATTTCTTGGATTTCCTTCAGAGCCCAGTTCAAGGGCCTCTATCTTTAGGAGGCTCTCCTTGAGTTCTTCCCTTCCCTGTCCTCTCACAAAGGAAGGGGCTCATCCAGGAGAGTAGAAGGCCTGTCTTCTCTGCTGCCTCCAGAGAGGCCCCAGCTTTCCCCACTGAGACACACACACACACACACACACACACACACACACACACACACACACACACAAAACCTCTTCCTTCATCCAACCATCCCCTTGAGCTAACAACCTCTCTTTCTCCCTCTTTTTGCTAATATTCCCAGGAAATGCTATTGGCCATCTATCGGGATTCTAGCTTCTGATTTCATTGAGCTGACACTGCTCTCTCCAGGTTCCAAGCTCTTCCTTGCCAGATATGATGGCCTTTCCTCAGTGCTCATCCTTTGGGGGTCCCCCTGGATATTTGCCCACCCTCTATGCTCCTGGATATTCTCACTTCTCTGGTCTAGCTCTATTCTCATCTCTCTTGATTCCCCAATATATAACTTCTCCATCTTCATTCTTTGTTGAGCTCATATCCCAGTCCCCTAACTGCCCTATCCAAGGGTAATCCCTAAGACTCTTCTTTTCTGCCTTGACTCTCTGTGGGTTCAATGACCCTTAGCTCCAGGCCCTAGGCTCTTCCCTGAGCTCCAGTTACTCAGCACCAACCTCCAGTCATTTCTACTTAGACATCTCATGGGCCCCTCAAAGTTAACACATCCAAAGCAGACTGCAATCTCTTTCCCTCAAATTGATCTCTCTTATCTAGAATTCACCAACCTCCCTCCCAATCACCCCCCAAGTAGCCTTCCTGAGTCATCCCTCTCCTCTCCCCACAATCAGTTGCTGTCTTGATTTTCCTCCTCTACATTTCTTCCATCAGTCACTCTCACTACTTTCATAGCCAAGCCCCTTTACCAGACCCTTGTTGCCCTCCCTGTCCTAGGACTCTGCCCTCCCTGCAGCTGCCACAGTGATCTTCTTCTTTATTTTTTTTTTAGGTTTTTGCAAGTCAGTGAAGTTAAGTGACTTGCCCAAGGCCACACAGCTGGGTAATTATTAAGTGTCTGAGGCCACATTTGAGCTCAGGTCCCCCTGACTCCAGGGCCAGTGCCCTATCCACTGAGCAACCTAACTGCCCCCCCCCCCCCACAGTCCCACAGTGATCTTCTAAGCTATGCTCCCTGTCTCAAGAAGCCTCACCAGCTCCCAACTGTCTCTGGGATCTAATATATACTCTCGGGTTGGCATTTAAAGTCCTTCCCATCTGGCCCTGGCCTTGTGGCCCTTGACCACACCAAGGTCTGATCAACATGGTGACATCTGTGTGTCTTGGCACTTATACCATGGCTCTCTCCTCATCTCCTCCTCATGGCATCTCTAGATTTATTCAATTTTTTTTCTTAAAACACTCGGCCACCCACTGCTAGTGCCCCACCCCCAATCTTTACCTTGTATGTTCATTGTATGTAGCTTGTATCTAACTATATCTAATGTTATATCCTCCCTCTTGCTGAATGAAGCTCCTTGAAGGCAGGGCTTGTTGTAGAGAATGCCACAGCTGGGCAAATATTAGACTCTTGGTCAGTACTAGATTGCAATTAATTTAATTGTATCCTTCACTGGGGCAGGCCAGCCAGCCTGCAAGCATTTAGTAAACTCCTACTGTTTGCCAGGCAAAGGCCAAAAATAAGATTAAAAGATACCAGTCCCTCTCCTCAAAGAGCTCAGTCTAACAAGCAATGAAAGTAGGCTCAGGTCATATAGATCTTGGGCTGAAAGAGACTTCAAAGGGCTGGAGAAGGTGAGGATCACATCAGTCATGCTAGCCATGAGGGAGGCCAAGCCTTGAGTGTGTAATCCTCCTTCCCAAAATTTTGGGGGCACTTTGGGAGGGTCTGCACAGTGGTCATGGCAGAGCCTCCCACTAACCTTGGGAGGCAGATGGTAGAATACCTGTTTTACAGATGGGGAAACCAAGACTTCCATCATTGGCAAGCAGTCCTCAAATAGTTATTAATCCCAGTGGGGTTGATCAGCATTGGGGTACAAAGACCAAACTTACTGTGAGCCACTAAGGGTCTGGGACAGAAACTGAACTGAACCTAGAACAGACTCTATTCCCTTCCACCCTGTTGGCTCCTGTAATGTGAGTCTCATGTCATGAATCTCATGTCACTTTGTGGATCTAAGGCTCTGTGGAGCCAAGAGGGCAGGATACCTGCCTTCCTTGGCTATGGTAGCCCCCAGCATGCCAGACCTAGCTCACCGAGCTCACCACGTGAGCCTGTCAAGCCTTTTGGTTTGAGAAGAGAGAAGGTTGGCTTTAATTGAATGCCATGGAAATTCTGAGCCATATAGTCATTGAACCTTATAATCCTAGGGCAGGTAGGTCCTATCCAAACTACCAAGGTGTCGCTGCCTTGGAATGGCTTGGCATTTTTAGGGAACTGAGGTTTAGGGCCGGGCTGGGTGACCTTGGCAAGTTCCCAAACACATTCAGGTCTTAGTTTCTTTAACTTCAAAATGAGAGAGTAGAAGGCTTTTCCATCTGTCTGCAATGCTGTCTTTTCACTCTGTGTGGGTATGCATATTTATCTCTATCTATTATAGGGGTACTAGGAGTGTGGTGATTCAGTAGTGGGGTAAAGCACCAGATGAGAAGCTCTTCCAACCAATGTGGACATATTGTACCTCTGTAAGAATCGGAACCTCTGAATGACCAACCAATGAAAGGGATAAAAATTGGGTGACAAATGATGAATGAAGGAGCAGGTGTCCTTCATTTTCTTCCTGATCCATTGTCCACTACCCACTTGCTATCCAGCCTTGTGGGGGCGGGGAAAGGGAAGGGACAGGTACCTGGTGGCCTCTCGTCGCTTTTGGAAGCTTTTGGTGGTACCACTGGAAGGTAGAAAGGTCTTAACATCCTCCCAGGCCTGGAACTTCTCCCCTCGAAGGTGGGTGATATCCTGGGGAGGCCAATGGGAGGCTGGCAGCAGAGGAACAGAAGTCAGGGGTCCCTCTCTACTCTCCTGCTCCCACATTTACCCTGTTCTCGCCATCCTCCCCCAACAATACATCTACATCATGCCTGCCCAAAGGTAGGCCTAGCAGAGGGACCAGGAGATTCAAAGGAAAGTTGGTTTCCAGATAAACTGTCCCCATATGTCTCTGCCCTTTGAAATAGGCTGTGTGGCTTAGTCGGGGATAAACCTGGATTTGGGGTCAGAGCCATAACCTGCTGGAACAGCACCGAAGACAAATAGGACCAAAGAGGTCCTAAGCTCAACTTTTGGGATCAAATTCCACTAAGTAGAGGAGAACCTTGGGAAAAGAGCTCAGATTCAGAACATTGGACAGAGATGCTAGGACAACAGGAAGCCACTTCTTGGAAAGGAAGGCCAGGCTGGGGAGGAGACTCCTGGTAAGAATTGAAAGGGTTATGTTGCCTGGTGGTTTCTTAGTTTAATGAATTATTTTGGCTGATCAGCTTTCAATCCACAAATGTTGATGGCCAACTGGGGAAAAGCCCACCCCCCAGCTGATCATTCTGAGGGGGTCACTGAGCCCAACCTCCTCCTTTGACCAGAGAGGGGATGGGAGGGGTGGAACTCACAGGAGATCCCAAGCTCCTTGGCCTCTTCCTGCAGATGTTTCTGTAGCATCTCCATGTCCTCTGACTTTACCAACTTCCTCTGGAGCCCTCTCAGGAAGGTGAAGCCAGTCAGATGGAGGGCCTTCCACCTTCTAAGCTGGCTTCTCTCTTCATCTCTGTTCCTGATCATCAGAGGGACAGACTTGACTGCTCTGAGGTTCTACCCCGACTCCCTTCCAGCCTCCTCCCAAAGTCTGGCCCCTCCCTACCCACCTTCAGTTTTCCCAATCTTTCCCTATGGGCCCAGGTCCTTGGAGTGCCAACCTTTTCTCAACAGACAAAAAAGAGGGCCAAAGGCTGAAATCCTTCCTGCCCTCAGGCCCTTCCTCCTCCCTGTCATCCTGGTCTTCTTGCCCTTCTTGTTCCTGGTCATCCTGACAGTCCTGGCTGACTGTCTCAGATTGAGCCCAGCTTTTCAGCTGCTTTTTTATGTCCTGACACTGAGTCTCCGTTTTCCAATAGAATGGGAAGTTGGCTGGCTGGGGAGATGGGGGCACAGCCTTCCACCGGGACTTCCGAGCTGTCCTGGTAGGTGGCGGGGCTGCAGTCTGGGCCCTCTTGGGCATCACAGTCTGGTGGGAAGAGATAGGGGAGGCCAGGGGAAGGCTCCGGCCATCCACCAAGAAGCTCTCCCAGGCCCACTGGAATGGGAAGGAGGTCTTCCGAGGAGGTGGTGGAACAAGGCTGGGGATTGGGAAAGAGGTAGCCAGTCAGAAAATTGGCATCCCTGAGCCCCAGGTCCCCTCCCTGCACCCATGGTTACTTACTCTTCAGCCTCAGAAGACTCATTTCCTTTCTTGCCTTTGTTGGCTGTATCTTTCCTTCTGACATTCCCTGCACTCCGAGCCCTAGGTCGACCTTGAATCAGCACCCCATCTCCACTCCCATAAGCACCCTGAAGGAGAAAGTGAGGGAGCCCAGATGAGAAATTACCTTTCCTGACCAACATAGATCATAACAGCAAGTCATGACACTACATCCCAGAGTGAGCAGTTCCATCATCAGCCTGATGCTCTGAAAGGGGAAGAGGTATCCCCAAAGTCATACAGAATGTTGGGTCTGGGGACAATGAGATCGTTAAATTCCTTACATCTGACTTTCTACTGACATGAATTATCTCCTTATACACATCAGTGACCTTGGGGCCTAGAGACAGGATTCTTGGAGCCCTAATCTTTTCTCAGGAGATGAGCCCACCAAGGATCCTTCCCAAACCCTTAGGGGAACTTGCCCAGTTTCTCCCCTTGCGCCTCCATGGACCTAGGCATTCTGTTGCCCAACTCTAGGGTCTTGGCAGTCAGAAGCCACCTACTTGTTGGGCCAAAGGTACACCAGACAGGATTCCCAATAGTCCAGCAGCCATTCCCTTTTCAGATGAGGCTGAAGAGACCCGAATCCGGGCATCTTGGTTAGGTTTCACTGCAGAGGCAGCCAGAATTGACTGTTGATGGGTTCTTCTTAATATTCTTCTTCCCCATCCCCCCTTTTCGGAACTTCTACCAGCCTGGTCCTGAACTGTCTCTACGGAGACCAACAGGCCTCTGGAGAAGAATGGCATCCTGACCTCTCAGAGCAGCCCAGGGCTGCTGGCCTCCCTGACCATGTTATCACATCTTGCTGTGTATCTGGTCATTTGTAGTACCCTGGGGTTGTCACCTCCATGAGGGCAGCATTGACCCAAACATGCTATCTATCTCCTTGAGTGGGGTAGGAACATCCTCACTTTAGGAGATCAATGGCTAAAAAGGGAAACTAGAGAAAAATCTTCATTTTACATAGGGAGAAACTGAGAGCAGAGGAAGGGAAGTGGCTTGACCAAGTCACAAGTAGTAAGTGGTAGAGCCAATATTTGAACCCAGGTCCCCAAGTCTAAATGTTTCCCATGACCTTATGCTGGGTTCTGAAGTAGTGCTTGGCCGGATGAAGTTGAATGGCCTGGAGAATCATGGGCAAGTACCTTCTCCCTCAGCATCTCAGTTTCTGTATGTGGACAAAAAGGGAGTTGGACAAAAGAATGGCTTAAGGTCATGTCCAGCTCCAACCCTCTTCCTGAAATGGGGATCCTTCCTCTGCTTGGTCTACTTCTGCCAAGCATGGGGCCCTGGGTATCTATTAGGCCCTCTCTCTGAGCTGACCTCAGACAGTTACAGCAGCAAGATGGTGAGTCTGGCCTCTGCCAGGAGAGTAACACTCTCTGGAGCAATAGGTCTGGGCATGGACCCCAAAGGGGCTCAAGTAGAAGCTGAGAGCTTGAGAGCTGATTCAAGCTCTCGGTGGAATCAGGTACGATGCCCTCCAGTGCCAGATATGGCCATTGGACATCTTATGTAAGAAATGGGAGGCTCCCACCTTGGGTGAGGACTCAGGATGTGACAGCCTGAAATCATCCTGGGGGGGGGGGTCACCTTGAAAAGACCTCATTTGCAAGTTTACAAAAATTCTCCCTGCCCCAACAAGACAGATAGTATAGATAGTCATACCAGTTGTCTTCTAATGTTACTTAACCTGTCTTTTCCATGTCTCTTTTTCTTATACTCAGAGCTGGAAGAAAACTTATCAGAGGCAGCAAGTCTAGCAACTCCCTCCCTGAGCCAACAGGCCTCCCCTTTTGAACATTGCTTACAGGTAGGCATTCATATTTTGCTTGCAGACTTCCAGTGATGAGGAGCTCACTATCTGTCTTAAGGCAGCCCATGCTGCTTTTGGATAGAAATGGGGGTTAGGAAATTAGAAGAGGCAGTGTGAAATGACATCCAAATGACCTGCCTCAATCACTCTTCTGTAACCTTGGGCAGATCCTTGACCACTCCAGGCTTCATTTTTCTCCCCTGTCATATGTGAGGTCACCTCCAACTCTGACTCTGTGAACCTATAAGTTCTTTTTGCAGACTTTATATTGAGCCCCAGCTGGACTCCCCAGTCTTATCCTGCCCTCCTGAAGGCTTCAGCCACCCCCCAGTTCTGGCATCTCCCCCATCCACTTTCCTTGAACAAACCTCTCCATTAACTCCCAAGTTTCCCTGGGGTTGCCCTATGTCAGGAATATTCTCCCTCCTCCTCATCACCTCCTGGGTTCCTTTCTCAGAAAACCTTTCCCCATGCTCTTGAATCTTGTGTCTTCCTTGGAGTGATTTTATGTAGTCTCTAGTTTATTGGTTCTCACCATTAAAGCAGATGCTCCTGAGGGCACAGGCTAGGGTTTGGTGTTTTGTTGATCTGGGGTTTTTTCATCTTTGTATTGCTAATGGTCTAGCACAAGGCCTGAGGTATAAGAGGAGCTTATGGGGAGGCTAGGTGGCGGTAGTGGATAAAGCACCAGCCTTGGAGTCAGGAGGACCTGGGTTCAAATCCGATCTCAGACACTTAATAATGACCTAGCTGTGTGGCCTTGGGCAAGCCACTTAACCTCATTTACCTTGCAAAAACCTTTAAAAAAAAGAGGAGCTTATGTATTAAATGCAGTGGACTTGACTTTGTGAAAGTCTTCCCTTACTTCAAGATTCTTTCAAATAATCCCAGCTAAAGGGTGTCTCCTTCTTGCTCAGATTTCCAAAAATTCTTTGAATCTCTCCTTGGTCCTGATCATTTCTTACCTTGAACACTCCATCCCCCACTCAGAGGGTCGCCTGGCAGAAAGAGGATTGGGAAAGTGGGCACCTTTGGAGACCTCTTGCTGGTGCCAGAGAGAACCTGTAGAATTGTTCATCTAGGATTAATGATGATGTTTGTCCTTCATTGTCAAGGAAGACCATGACATTGGGGAGGTGACGCCATGACAAGCTCATCAACTGGATTTGAACAAGGAGGTGCTGGGTTGTCATCAGACTCAGTTTCTCCTCCAGAGCCATCTGGGTCCAGTGGTCAGATATCAATCAGAAAAACTGGAGATGGTCCTGGATGCGAGGCAATCAGGGTTAGATTACTTGTCCAAGGTCACACAGCTAGGGTCAAGTGTCTGAAGCTGGATTCGAAATCCTTTTCTCCTGACTCTATCCACTACGCCATCTGGGATTAATACTCATAGAGATACCAGGATTTATGGTTGTGCTCAGCAAAGCCTTTAGGAATTGAACATCTAGCTGGTAATCGTGACAACCAGATTACAGAGAGAATGTTGAAAGTACTGGAGCACAAACTGTTTTCAGGGTCTGAAGCATCCTGAGAACATGGGCAAGGTACAAGCCATTCATCTTTTAAAAGAGGTTCCCTAAGTATCTACCAATGTTAGATGATGATGATGATGATGATTACAAGTCATAAATATCTTTATCCTTTCGAGGAGGTTCTCTAAGCACCTGTTAGAGTTTGAATGAGATGCTGCTGCTACTGCTGATGATGATGATAGTGATGACAAACCATTCATCCTTCTTTTTGAGTGTTCCTAAAGCACCTGCCAAAGTTAGAGTTTAAATGAGATGATGATGATGATGATTACAAATTATTCATCTTTATCCTTAAAAGAGGTTCTCTAAGCACCTATGCTGCTGCTGCTGCTGCTGATGGTGGTGATGGTGATGGTGATGGTGGTGATGATGGTGTTCTGCTTTACAAATATGACCTCTATTTTATCATCCCAACAACCCAGGGAGGGCAGCGCTTTTATGATCTCCATTTTACAGATAAGGAAATTGAGACCATTGACAACACTTTAGTAATGGAATCTGAAGCTGAATTGAGTTCAAATGTTTCCCGATTCCTGGTCCAGGACTCTGTGCACTGTGGTGCCTCCTAGTGGCCACTTAAAGAGATACAATGCGGTGCAGGGATCAGCCAACTAGACTTTGAAGCTAGATCTATATGACCTTAAATGAGTTGTTTAACCCTGCTCTGCCTCAGTTTCCACATATACAAAATGAGGTTTTAAAGTCACTTCTCTCTCTCTCTCTCTCTCTCTCTCTCTCTCTCTCTCTCTCTTTCTCTCTCTCTCTCTCCCCCCTCTCTCTCATCCTATGATATGATGAACTAGGCACCTGTTTCTTCATCTATAAAATTGGGATAGAATTTTCTTCATCATAGAAGCACTTTGCAGACAATGACTCCCACCCTCTTATTTTCCAGAAAAGACAGAAGAACAGAGCCCCAAGGTCTGGAATGTCTTCCTACCTGCCCTGCCACCTCCAAGTGAACCTCAAAATTCACCTCCTCCTTGAAGCCTACCCTGATTCCTCCTTATGGATGGTGTGGTTCTGGCTGATGAAGCACATGTGTTTTCTTGGTGCTGTTAGACCAAAATGAGCATAAGCAGCAGAGAATCGATCCCTACTTTGTTGTATCTCGGCTTCAGAGGTTGCACTGGGTGCACAATGATTTTTAAAAGGAAGATCCTGTATGATTTCTCTCTCCTCACACTCAATTTGGATCAATGTATAACATGGAAACAAAGCTGACTGACAAATTGCTTTCATGCGGGGGGGTGGGGGGAGGGAAGTAAGATTGGGGAAAAATTGGAAAACTCAAAACTCAAAATAAATAAAATAAGTAATCAAAATAAAAAGGAAGATCCTGCACCACCACACTCTCTACTTTGGTCTTGGCTTGTAGCCTTTTCAAGTTAAAGAATTTACCATCAATATGGTAGCTGACCTTGAAGCCCTGTTCATCCTCAGTGAAGGTGTTTGATAAAACGACTGAAAACATCATGCTAAAAAGTATAGGAGCAAGGAGACATCCTTGTTTTACTGCATTGGTGACTGGGAAATCTCAAGAGCATCATCCACTATCCAGAACTGGGGCACACATACCATCAAGGAACTGACACACAATACTGATGAACTTCTCCAGGCAACCAAAGTCTCATATAATTTCCCATAATCGCACACAACTGATGGTATCAAAGGCCTTGGTCAGATCTACAAATGTTGTCTACAGACCTCTGCTCTGTTTCTGACATTTTTCCTGGAGTTGTCAGGCAGCAAACACCATATCGATTGTTCCTTGACCCTTTCTGAAGCCACACTGCCTCTCAGGAAGGTGACCAACCTCCAGGTGAAGGATTAGTCTGTTGAGAAGGATTCTGGAAAGACCCTTACCAGCAGTGACTAAAATAAAATAACCCCGTGATTGTCACAGGACAAATTTCCTTTCATGTATATATATATATATATATATATATATATATATATATATATAATATATATATATAACATGGAAAATTTCAGTCAGTTTTTAGATGAGTAATGGACACCCCAGCTTGTAGATCTCAGCAGGAATAGAATCAGCACCAGGTATCTTGCCACTTGAAAGGAGCCTAATGCCATTCCAAACCTCTTCTTTAGTTGGGACTTCAGCAAGGGACTGACTGACTTCCACTTGAGGTAATCAGTGGTTTCTGCATTGATTGATGATAGTCTGTTGAGAACACTATGGAAATGTTCAGCCCATCTCTTTAGGACCACATCCCTAATTGTTAATCAATGTGGATCCATCAGCACTGAGTAGTTGAGATGTGCTATATGTCTTTCAAAAAAGCATTTTGGTTTATTTTTGTCTGCATAAAACTGAATTTCATCTGCCTTGTTACTGAGCTAAGTGTCCTGCAT
This sequence comes from Macrotis lagotis, assembly GCF_037893015.1. Lineage (NCBI taxonomy): Eukaryota > Metazoa > Chordata > Mammalia > Peramelemorphia > Peramelidae > Macrotis > Macrotis lagotis. The sequence goes on from NC_133660.1 coordinate 282,836,821, forward strand.
CTTTCTAAGCTTCATTTAGACTTTACTTTTGATGGAATTAAAAGCTGAAATGGATAAACAAACCTGCTGGTAAATCTTTCAGAATTCTCGTTTTTCATTTAACAACTTCTTTATTTCCCCATCATTTTCATCAAACCAGTCTTGGTGCTTGTGAGTATTCTGGCCTAGAAGAGCAAATTCAGTGCTGTACGCCAGATCTCTGAAAGCCTGCCCACTCCTTTTCTGCTCCATGTTGCCAACTGTGTGATGGCTCAGTTTTCCCCATGTGGAACCATCGTTTGCAGCAAATGGAGAAGTTTTGAGTACTATGGACAAGTTCACTTCCCTTGGCAGTGTCCTTTCCAAGGAGGTGTACATTGACAATGAGGTTGACATATTGCCAGAGTTAGCTCAGTATTTAGGAGGCTTTGGAAAAAAGTATGGGAGAGGGGCAGCTAGGTGGCACAGTGGATAGAGCTCCTGGAGTCAGGAGGACCTGAGTTCAAATCTGACCTAAGACACTTAACAATTACCTAGCTGTGTGGACCTTGGGCAAGCCACTTAACCCCGCTCCTAGCAAAAGGAAGGAAGGAAAGAAGGAAGGAAGGAAGGAAGGAAGGAAGGAAGGAAGGAAGGAAGGAAGGAAGGAAGGATGGAAGGATGGAAGGAAGGAAGGAAGGAAGGAAGGAAGGAAGGAAGGAAGGAAGGAAGGAAAGAAAGGGAAGGGAATGGAAGGAAGGGAGGAAGGAAAAGGAAAGAGAGAAGGAACAGAGAAAGAAGAGACATAAGACTGACTACAAAACTGAAGGTCTACAGAGCCGTTGTGCGGACCTCATTGCTATATGCCTGTGAAATCTGGAGCGCTATATCAGAAAACCAAATGGCTTCCATTTAAATTGTCTTAGGAAGATTCTGAAGATCCCCTGGCAGGAGCAGATCCCAGACACTGAAGGCCTTTCTCGACCTAAACTGTCTAACATTCCAATATTACTACAGAGAGTGCAACTATGATGCCAGAAGTATGCTTGCCAAAGACTATTTTAGGGCGATCTCACCCAGGGCAGATGCTCACAAGGAGGTCAGAAGAAGCAATACCGAGATACCCCAAAGGTCCCACTGAACAACTTTGAAATTGATTGTGCAGCATGGGAGACCCTGACACAGAGTCAATTAATGAGATCCCTAGTGGGTCATTGATAAGAAGAAAGTCTTCAAATATACCAAATATTGCTGGCAGCACTTTTTGTGATAGCAAAGAATTAGAAATGAAGTGGATAGCCATAGATTGAGGAATGGCTAAACAAAGTACATTCCATGAATAGAATGGAGTAATTGAAAAGTGACATATGATGAATACAGGGAACCATGGGAAGATCTACATGATGCAGAGGGAAGTCAGCAGAGCTAAGAAAGCAACATGCACAGTCATTATAACAGAAATATAAAGAACCAAAAAAACCCAAAAGTGAATGTTGTGAAATTATAAAGAACAAGGCTGGCCCCAAGAGATGTAAGAAGCCACCTTCCACCCATCCTACCCCTTTGCAGAGGTGGGAGAAACCACAAGGGATAGTGGGACATTATATTGTCAGACATTTATAATATATATAATATATATATATATATATATATATATATATCTTCAAATTCAGCTCTCTCCTGTGCCTCATCTATAAAAGCTCCATCTATCTATTCTATTAAATGAAGTTTGTGTGAGTATTATCAGTATCCAGATATTTTCAGCATATTTGCTCAGTTATGTTGATCATTCTCATTTTTTTTCTTTAAAAGTATTGTTATATAGGATGATCCAACTCTTTATGGTGTATCTTGGCAAAGATAACTGAAGTGGTTTGCCATTTCCTTCTCTAGTTCATTTTATAGCTAAGGAAAGTGAGACAAACAGGGCTAAGGGACTTATTCATAGTCAGCTAGCTAGTAAGTACCTGAGGCTGGATTTGAACTCACAGAGATCAATCTTCCTGGCTCTAGACAGGTCACTCTATCCATTGTGCCCATTGAGAGAAATTATACTAATTCAAAAAAAATCAATCAATATTTATTTTTTTAAAGTTTATTTAAGACAATGAGGTTAAGAGTGACTTGCCCAAGGCTACACAGCTAGGTCATTATGAAGTATCTGAGGCCAGATTTGAACTCAGGTCTTCCTGATTCCAGGGCCGGTGCTCTATCCACTGCACCACCTAGCTGCCCTACCACACACCAATGCTTCTTTTTAAAGAATGAATCTGTGAGTTTCTGCATGTAGTATTGCCTATCCTGGTGGTCTTGGAGAGGCGAGGTCTAGGGTGGAGTTGGAGTTAGGTCCCCCCAAATAAATCCTTTCTTCTCTGAGTCTGAAACACCAGCTCTGGAATAAGGAGCTGAAACTGGTGGCTTCTTCAATCTCTGCTAGCCTGTGATTATGAGAGTTTGGTCAGGGCCCTGAATGATGGGCAGGCAGTCCACCCCTCCTCCATGTTCTTCCTCTTTCCACATGGAGAGATAGATTCCCTCTTTATGCCAGGCCCCAAGTGCTTGCTGGGAGCACCTACTGTTGCTCAGATGCTTCCTTTGTCAATTCTTGGGAGGTCCTGAAATGTTGTTCCCAGTATCCCTTCAGCTTCCACAAAGCTGCAACCTCTTATCTAACTCTGGAAGTCAATGAGATGAATCTTCAGTAGCCAGAAGGCCCAGCATTGGCATGCTCAGCCATAAACATGCCTGACCTATTTAGGTACTGCCTGTTTCCCCCTCCCTTCACTCTGCCTTACCCTCCCCTCTCTTTCCTTCCCATCAAGTTCAGTCCTGCTGGTACTTTGAGATCTATTCAAATCTCATCTTATTTAGACAGAACAACGTCAGGACATTCTGAGGGTAAACCCTTAGGAACATGTGAAAATGATCTGGAGTTCTTAGTGGACTACAAGCTCTAAATTAATGTGAGAGGATAGTAAAGAATGGCAAACCTAAGAAGGTTTGGTTAAGATAGGTGCAGTGTCTGGAACAAGGAAGGTTTGCTCCAATATGATCAAAACCCAGTTGGATGGTGGATGAGATTTCTCAATCACCAGTGGAGTGAAACAAGGATGTGTCCTTGCTCCCCTGCTTTTTTTTTTTTTTTTTTTTTTAGTTTTTGCAAGGCAATGGGGTTAAGTAGCTTGCCCAAGGCCACACAGCTAGGGAATTATTAAGTGTCTGAGGCCAGATTTGAACTCAGGGACTACTGACTCCAGGGCCAGTGCTCTACCCACTGCATCACCTAGCTGCCCCGCTCCCTTGCTTTTTAGCATGATGTTTTCAGTCATGTTATCAAATGCCTTCACTGAGGATGAACATTACCTCGAGGTCAGCTACCGCACTGGTGGTAAATTCTTCAACTTGAAAAGGGAGTGTTGGTGTAGGATCTTCTATTTGCAGATGATTGTGCCCTCAGTACAGCCTCTGGAGCTGAGATGCAACAAAGGATGGCTCTCTGCTGCTTGTGCCCGTTTTGCTCTGACAAGGAACACCAAGAAAATCCAGGTGCTCCATCAGCCGGAACCACACCATCCAGATATGGAACCAATTGTTACATCAATGGAGTTTTGAGGACTGTGGACAAGTTCATTTACCTTGGTAGTATCCTTTCCAAGGAGGTATACATTGACAATGAGGTTGACACACATTGCCAGAGCTAGCCCAGTATTTGGGAGGCTCCCAAGAAATTATGGGAGATAAGAGGTATTAGACTGACTACCAAACTGAAGATCTACAGAGCCGTTGTGCTGACCTCATTGCTGTGTGCCTGTGAAACCTGGACAGTCTACCAGAGCCATGTCAGGAAACTGAATTGCTTCCCTTTAAATTGTCTTAGGAAAATTCTGAAGATTACCTGGCAGTAGAACCAAATATTGAGGTCTTTTCTCGACCTTAACTGCCTAGCATGCCAACTCACATAGGGCAAGCACCCACAAGGGAATCAGAAGAAGCAATACAGAGACATCCTGAAAGTCTCTTAAGAACTTTGGAATTGATTGTGCAACATGGGAGACACTGGCATAGGACTGCCCAGAATGGCATGCCCTCCTCAGAGAGGGTGCTGCACTCTATGAAGACAGAATTGAAGCAGATCAAAGGAAATGTGACATCTGTAAATTTAGATGTTCATATGGAATATTTGTGGTAGAGCATTCCGAGCTCATGTTGGTCTGATCAGCCATAGTGGGACAAACTGTAATTTGTCTCAAACATGGTGATGTCATTTTGATTTTTCTTTGATAATGAAAGACAAGAACCAAGATTAATGTGCACAGTGTTCTCCTGGTTCTCACTTCACTTAGAATCAGTTCATGTAAGTCTTTCCAGGTTTTTTTTTTCATTTCATATAGAATAAGAATATTCCATTATATTTATATACCATGTTTGTTCAGTCATTCCCCAGTTGATGGGCATCCCCTCAATTTTCAATCCTTTACCACTTCAAAAAGAGCCGCTATGAATATTCTTGAACATGTGAATCTTTTTTCCCCTTTTTTGTGATCTCTTTGGGATACAGACCCAGTAATGGTGATATTGCTAGATCAAAGGGAATTCACAATTTTATAGCCCTTTGGGCAAAGTTCCAAATTTCTCTCCAGAATGGTTGGATCAGGTCGTAACTCTGCCAATATTGCTTTAGTGTCCCAGTTTTTCCACATCCCTTTCAACATCTAGCATTTCCCTAATCTGATACCTCAGAGTTATTTTAATTTATATTTAACTGATTTAATAGTGACTTATTTTTCCATATGCCTATAGATAGCTTTGATTTCTTCATCTGAAAACTCATATCCTTTGATCATTTATCAACTGGGGGAATGACTTGTATTCTTATATATTTGACTCAGTTCTCTATATATTTTAGAAATGAGGCCTTTATCAGAAACACTGGCTATAAAAATTGTTTCCCAGCTTTCTGCTTTCTAATTTTGGTTATATTGGTTTTGTTTCTGCAAAAACTTTTCAATTTAATGTAACCAAAATTATCCATTTTGCATATCATAATGTTCTTCTCCTTTCCATAGATCTGACAGGTAAACTATTCCTTGCTCTTCTAATTGACTTATGGTATCACCCTTTTTGTCTAAATCAGACGCCATTTCGACTTTATCTTGGTACAGGGTGTGAGATGTTGTTCTATGCCTAAGTTCTGTCAAGCTATTTTCCAGTCTCAGCAGTTTTGTTGTTTTTATCAAATAACAGAATCTGGAGTCTTTGGGTGTAACAAATAATAGATTACTGGGGTGGCTAGGTGTCGTAGTGAATAGAGCACCGGCCCTGGAGTCAGGAGTACCTGGCTTCAAATCCGGTCTCAGACACTAATAATGACCTAGCTGTGTGGCCTTGGGCAAGTCACTTAACCCTGTTTGCCAAGGCAACAGCTAGGTAATTATTAGTGTCTGAGACCGGATTTGAAGCCAGGTACTCCTGACTCCAGGGCCAGTGCTTTATCCACTGTGCCACCTAGCTGCCCCAATATATAAACTCTTTAAATTGACAATTTTTTTTTTTTGCAAGGCAATGGGGGTTAAGTGGCTTGCCCAAGGCCACACAGCTAGGTAAGTGTCTGAGGCCAGGTTTGAACTCAGGTACTCCTGACTCCAGGGCCAGTGCTTTATCCACTACGCCACTACGCCACCCCTAAATAATAGATTTTTAAAGTTAGTTATTGCTTTGTCTTGTGAACCTAACCTATTCCACTGATCTACCACTGTTCCTTAGCCAGTACCAAAAAGTTTTGATAACTGCTGCTTTATAGTGTAGTTTTAGATCTAGTATGGTTAGGACACCTGGCTTTGCATTTTTTCATTAATTCCATTAATATTTTTATCTTTTGTTCTTCCAGATAAATTTCATTATTATTTCTAATTCTATAAAACACTTTTTGGAAGTTTGATTGCTATGACTTTGAATAAGTAAAATTGTCATTTTTATTTTATTAGCTCAGCCTACCCATGAGCAATTGATATTTTTCTGTTCATTTAGATCTTTGTGTGAAGAAATTTTGTAATTGTATTCATATAGTTCCTAGGCTTGTCTTGGCAGATAGACTTGCAAATATTTTATGTTGTCTACAATTATTTTGAATGGAATTTCTCTATCTTTTGCTGTTGGACTTTGTTGGTAATATATAGAAATACTAGGGGCAGAGGACAGAGCACTGACCCTGGAGTCAGGAGGATTGGAGTTCAAATCCACCCTCAGACACTTGACATTTACTATGTGACCTTGGACAAGTCACTTAATCCTGATGGCCCCTGCATCCAGGGCCATCTCCAGTTGTCTTGATTCATATATGACCACTAGACCCAGATGTGAAAGTGAGCCTAGTGACTTAGCACAGCACCTCCTTACTCATATCCAATTCATGTGCATGTCAAGGCATCACTGTGCTGATATCATCTTCTCTTCTGAGAATGAAAAAGAAAACATCTCCACTACCACCATATAGAAATGCTGATAATTTATGTGGGCTTATTTTGTCTTCTGTAACTTTGCTAAAATTGTTCAGTTTCAAAGTCTTTAAAAGGTTGATTTTTAAGATTCCCTAAGTATGCCATCATAGCACTTGCAAAGACTGATAGTTTTGTTTTCTCATTGCCTAATTCCTTCAATTTTTTCTTCTTATTGCTAAAGCTAACATTTCTAGTACAATATTAAATAATATTGGTGATAACAATCATCCTTGTTTCATCCCTAATCTTACTGGGAATGCTTCTAGCTTTGCATTAAATAAAATGTTTGTTGGTGGTTTTAGATACTACTTATCATGTTAAGGAAAAATCCTTTTATTCTTATCCTTTCTAGTGTTTTTAATAGGAATCACTGCTGTAATTTGCCAAAAGCATTTTTCAGCTCTATTGAGATAATCATGTGGTTTCTGTTAGTTTCTTTATTTATATAGAAGATTATGCTGATTGTTTTCCTAATACTGAACCAGTCTTGTATTCCTGGTATAAATCTTACCTGGTCATAGTGTATTATCCTGGTCATGCATTGCTGTAATCTCTTTGCTTATATTTTATTTAAAATTTTTGCATCAATATTCATTAGGGAAATTAGTCTATATTATTTTTCTTGGTTTTGGCTCTTTCTTTTTGAGTATCAGCACCTTATTTGTATCATAAAAGGAATCTGTAGGACTCCTTCTTCACCTATTTTTTTTTCAGTTTATATAGTATTGGAATTAACTATTCTTTAAATGTTTGGTAGAATTCTCCTGTGACTCCATCTTGCCCTGGCAATTTTTTCCTTAGGGAATTCATTGATGGTTTGTTCAATTTCTTTTTCTGAAATGAGATTATTTAAATACTTTCTTTCCTCTTCCTTTAAACCCAGGAAATTTATAATTTTGTAAATATTTATCTATTTCACTTAAGATTGTCAAATTTATTGGCATACAGTTAGGCAAAGTAGGTCTGATTTATTGCTTTAATTTCCTCTTCATTAGTGGTGAATTCATCCATTTCATTTTGATAAAAAATTAAATTATATAAAAGTTTATCTATTTTGTTAGGTTTTTTGATAAAACCAAATCTTAGTTTTGTTTACTACTTCAATAGTTTTCTTGATGTTAATTTTATTAATCTCTCCTTTGATTTTCAATATTTCTAATTTGATATTTAATTAGGGATTTTTAATTTGTTCTTTTCTTTAGCTTTTTTTTTTTAGTTGCAAGCCCAATTCATTGATTTTATTCCTGTAAGCATTTAGAGAGAGAGATATAATTTCTCCTTTGACTGTTTTGGCTGCATCCCTTAAGTTTTTGTATGTTATCTCATTACCATTATTCTCTTGGATGAAATTATTGTTTCTATGATTTGTTTAACCCACTCATTCTTTAGGATTATGTTAGTTTCTAGTTTTTTTAAAGTTTTTGCAAGGCAATGGGCTTATCTGGCTTGCTCAAGGCCACACAGCTAGGTAATTATTAAGTGTCTGAGGCCAAATCTGAACTCAGGTCTTCCTGACTCCAGGGCCAGTGCTCTATCCACTGCACCACCTAGCTGCCCCATTATTTAGTTTCCAACTAATTTTTAATTTATCTTTCCATGATCCTTTACTATATGCAATTTTTTTTTTGCATTATGATCTGAGGAAAAGGCATTTAATAACTCTGCCTTTCTGCACTTGTGAGGTTTTTTATGTCCTAACACAAGATCAATTTTGGCGTAGGTATCATGTACCACTAAGAAAAAGTTATATTCCTTTTTATCATCAGTTTTCTCCAGAAGTTTATCATATCTAACTTCTCTAAGATTCTGTTTACCTCCTTAACTTTCTTATTTATTCTGTGGTTAGATTTATCTAATTCTGAGAGAGGGAGGTTGAGGTCCCCTAAAAGTATAATTTTGCTGTCTATTTCTTCTTATAATTTACTTAACTTCTCCTCCAAGAATTTGGATATATCACCTGGTGCATATATATTTAGAATTGATATTTACTTCATTGTTTATGGTGCTTTTTAGCAAGATAGTTTCCTTCCTTTTCTCTCTTAATTAGGTCTGTTTCTGCATCTGCTTTGTCTGAGAGCAGGATTGCTACTCCTTGCTTTTTTTTATTTCAGCTGAAGCACAATATACTCTGCTCCGGCCTTTTTCCCCTTTATTCTATTTCTGCTTCAACATATTGAACATATTGGTCTTTAATTCACTCAGTCATCTGCTTCAGTTTTATGGAAGAGCTCAGTTTTATGCAGGAGCTCATCCCATTCACATTCATGATTACTCTATTTCCCTCCATTGTTTTTCCCCATTTATACTTTTCTCTCTCCTTTCACCCTATCTCTCACCAGTATTGTTTCTGCCCTCCTTTCTATCATTCCCTCTTTTTTTTCTTTCCTCCACCCCCTCCCTTCTATTTCCTTGTAGGGAAAGATAAATTTCTAAATACACCTGGGAGTGTATATTATTTTCTCTTTAAGCCAAGTCCACTGAGTAACTCTAATAGATCCTTTGTGCCTCTTCATATGATGTAATTTACCCTCTTCTGCCTCTCCCTTCTTCTCCTAGTATAATCCTTATTTTATGACTTTTTAAAAAATACCATCACATCATAATCAACTTATAACCACACCTTCTAAGTATACTCCTTCCAAATGATTTAATAGAAATACAATTCTCAAGAGTTACAAGCATTATCTTTCTGTAAAGGGATGTAAACAGTTTAGTCTTATTGACTAACATTTTTGTTACCTTTTTATGTTATCTCTTGAGTCTTGTATTTGAAGATCAATTTTCTGTTCAGTTCTAGTCTTTTTATCAGGAAAGTTTGAAAGTCCCCCTTTTCATTCAATGTCTGTCTTTTCCCCTTGAAGAGCATGCTGAATTTTGCAGGGTAGTTGATACTTGGTCCAAACTCCTTTGCCTCCCTGAATATCATATTCCAGACTCACCAATACTTTTAACATTGAAGCTGCTAAATCCTAATAATCCTGCCTGTGGCTCCTTGGTATTTAAATTGGTTTGGTTTGATTTTGTTTTCTGGCTACACAACTACAGTATTTTCTCCTTAAACTGATAATTCCGGAATCTGGCTACACTATTCCTTGGAGTTTTTATTTTGGGATCTCTTTCAAGAGGTGCTCTGTGAATTCTTTCAAGGACTATTTTACCCTCTCATTCTAGAATATCAGGGCATCTTTCTTTGATAATTTCCTGAAAGATGTGATCTAGCTCTTTTTTTGATCATGACTTCCAGGTAGTCCAATAATAAGGAGATAATTTTTTCCAAGATACTTTATATTTGTGAATATTTGTCTCAAGATACTTTACATTTTCTTCAATTTTTCTAGTCTTTCGATTTTGTTTGATGGATTCTTGATATTATTTCCACTTACCTGATTCTAATTTTTAAGGATTTATTTTCTTCAATTAGCTTTTGTATCTCCGTTTGCATTTGGTCAATTCAACTTGTAAAGGTATTGTTTTCTTCAGTAAATTTTTGTGCTTCCATTTGACTTTTTTTTCTTCCACCTCTCTTTTATTTTAAAATCCTTTTTTGAGCTCTTCCAAGAGGATTTTTTGTTCTTAAGACCAATTCACAATCCCCTTTGGGGATTGCATGGAGTTGTTTTGCCACTATTTTCCTCTTCTAAGATGAAGTTTTGTTCTTCCCTGTCATCATAGTAGCTTTCTATTGATTATGGCTTTTTTTCTGCTCCTGGGACACAGGAGGCACAGTCCTAAGCTTCCTGTGCTAGGGGTAAGGAATCTGGTCACTGACATTTTGCAATAGGTTTCAGGTCCCTGTTTGTTGTGTTAGTGTTCTGGGGCTCAAAGTAGGCTTTCTGCACTGGGGCTAGGGCCCTTTGTATTGCTGACCTTCCAAGCTGGTAACCAGGGGCCTCAGTTATTGATCTGTTCTTCAATTAAGAGCCCAAAGATCCCTACACTTTGACTAAGAGACTTCCCTCTCCCCACCTGTGCTGGGCTGTGCCCCTCTTTCACCCAGGTGAGACAGACCTTTTCCTAAAGGTCCTCCCAAGATTTCTTGAGCTGAAAAATTGATTAGAGGCTTCATTTAAAGTTGTTTCCAAATAAAATGGAAAAAGTTCAGGGAACTTCCTTCTCTGCACCATCTTGGCTTTGACCTGACTTCGGTCAGTTGGCTAATTTTTCCAGAGACCCAAGTCTCCATGATTCACTTTGGGGGCCTTTAAAGGGCCTCTCCTGGGGGAGTCTGGGAGAAAGAAGGGGAACTTCAAGGTGTAGCCACCTTCTGCTTAGGGGCCAAGAGAAATAGACAGAAAGAAGGATCTGTAGTTGTTGGGGAAAACCTAATCTGACTCAGGTGCTGCTCAGCTCCATTATCCATCCTTCCCTTGGCCAATTATGTCACACAACTAAGGGTCAGCTGCCTCTGCTGCCCACTCACTGGGGATAAGAGATATTGCCTTATGGTGGTAGAGGACAAGAAGTTATGATGTCTAAATAGCTACAGGCTAGCTGTAGAGAGTAGGCACTACTAGGGTGGTTACATGGGACCCTGGACTTCATTTTACTCATCTGTAATAAGACAGTGTGACCTGGATGTCCAGATCAGGATTGTCCAACCTTGCTTTTAAAAGTTTTTATTGGAACAATAGATAACATATTTTGATTTACCGTGTTTGTGAGAGCTCTGCTGTAGCTCGGCTTCATTTACTAAAGCATTTAGTAAACCCAAGAGGGTTTGGTCGGACCCACTCTAAATCATAGAGTAAATGTAGGTAGCAGCCCACAGAATTGATTTATAATCATCTAGAACTTGGCCAGTTGCACTCCTGGGCTTTGCCAGGGGTCAGGACTAGCACAGTGGTGGGGGGGAGGGGGGAGGGAGTGCTCTTACAGGCTTTGTTTAGACATCTTGAAATAGAAAAATCTGTAGAAAGAAAGAAAGAGAGCAGGCCAGTAGTGGAATGGGCACTGCTGTGGGGTGGGCAGCTGTGGAGAGGCCCGGACAGACTGAGGTGGCAAGGGCTGCCTCCCACTCCCCCAACTCTCCAAAGCCAACTGCTCCATAGGAAGCACCAGAGATTATTCAAACATTGGAAACTCTTGGCTTTGGGGGACATCCTCCTTTCCTATGTGAATCCTCAGGGCAGTCACTTACTTCAACTCCTGCCTTTCTCCCTTCATTCCAGGATATAGCTCTTGGGACAGGAGCTAAAAATGGTTGTTCTAGGCAGAAGGAAAAACTAGGTCTACAACTCAATCCCAGCTTTCATTTCAAAACTGCCCTCCCATTTTCCCCCTCACCATCTTTAATCTGGCTTCAGTTCTGCAGGAAAAAGAGTAAAAGAGGAGAGCCAGAAGACCCAGGTTTGAATTCAGGTGATATGAGACCTGTTTTTTTCTGCTTTAACACAAGGAAGGGGCTTGGCCTGGATTTATCAGGTCCCTTTCATCTCTGTAGGTCTTGCTCTCTCACCTGCCTCTGACCCTTCCCCCACCAGGGGTCCAAGGAAGCCTGTAGAGTGCTCTATAGTGACCTTCACTATTAAGTCACTGGCATCCAAAGAAGAAGGTCTGCTGGGATTCCTCAATCATTGAGCCAGGGGTAGGAGCAGAGGAGTAGAGAGGAGAGTGGCTTGTCCTTGTCCTCAGTGACCCTGGCTCTCAGACCTCAAAGATTTGTGAAGCATTTCACCCACAATAGCCCTGGAGGCTGGCTACCTTAGTTTACAGGTAAGGGAACAGGCCATGGGGCTGAAGAAGTGTCTGAGACAAGGGTCTAGGGCAGAGGATCTGGCTCTAAACCCAGCAGTCTACCCACTATCCAGGTACAGTGGACCCAATACTTCTCAGGAAAGTGAGAACTAAAATGACCTACCAAGCATCCAGTTTTTCCTAAAGGCTAAGAGTAGGGGGGGGGAGGGGTTAGGAAAGATGGGGGAGTGGGACAGGGCTGAGCCTGGTTGGGGGGGGGGGTTAGTACCCAGGAACAGAGGAGGTCTGAATACTCAGGAGCCTCTTTCTTTTTAAAAATCTTTAATAAATTTAAGAAGGCCCTCCCCCCCCACCCCTCCTCCCCCTCAGCCACTAAAATTGACTACAAGAAGGTGGAGGGTGGGAGGAGGAGGTGGGGAGGGCCAGGGGAGGGGGGGGTCTATGAGTCATAATCTTCTTCTTCTTCAACAGCTGTAGGACCAGGGGGTGCTGGAGGAAGAGGCAGGGTGGAGGAAAAAGGGAGGAAAGGGGCTGGGGGGCTGTGGAGTAGAGAGAGACAAAGAAAGAGAAAGGTGGTCAGATGAATTGCCCAGGTACATCTGAGGCTGGAGCCCCTGCCTATCCCCTTACAGGACTCTGGAGAAAATGGGGCTCACCTCCATCTTTAGAGGGCTGTAATGGTTTGCAAAATGAGCTTGGGAGGTTGGTAGTGTTGACGTTATGGACGGGTCTCAAGTTGGACCAGACCCCACCCCTCAGTCTCCAGAATGAACCACATCCCCCACCTCCCTTGCTGCTCCCCAGGCCAACAATCTCACCTCTGGAACTGGGCCGGGGGCCGACTGCATTGGGGTGGGGGCTGGGGCATCTCCTCCTCCCCATCTGTCTCTGTGTCTTCAGAATCATCCTATGGGTAGCATCATGGGGGAAAAAACCTCACCCAGGTTAGCCACTCAGAGGAAAGGGCCACATTGACTATTTATGCACTGGGGCTAGAAGGGGCCATGCTGACTAACCAGCGAAATCAGGCAGGAAGAGGGGAAGAGGAAGGGACAAGAGAGGTCAGGGAAGGCTGAGATGACCAGAGGCCTAGGGCCATTATCTGAGGGGAAGGCTCTGCCCTCAGTAAGCTAAAAGTCTGACTGGGCTAGCTTACCTCCTGCTCTGAATCCGTCCCAGACTGTTTCTTGTCTTTTCCTTTTCCTCCAGCACCACCATTCTTCCGGCTGCTCCCAGGTTTCCGGCCCCTAGTGTTGAAACACAAGATTTAGAACTGGAAATGCCCTTCAAAGTCACTTTTCAGATGGGGAAACCAAGAGGACAGGGAGCATCGTAAGCAATCCAATATACAAGGAGAAGGGGGGGGGGGGAGGACAAAAAAACCCCAAATCAAAAACACCAGGGCACACTTCTATTCAATCACCTAGTCAGCTCAGCTTAGGAAGGTTCACAGGAAGCCTAGGCTAGGACCAAATTAGTACAAAAAACTTGAGAATGTGCCCTCTTTACCCCTTTGTGCAGAGTTCAACAATCAAAATGAACCAAAAACCACAAACCATAAAAAGCTATTATTCTAATAAGGACAATAAAAACACCATTTCAGAGGAGGAAAGCAGGGACAAAATGACTATGTGTGAAGCCTCAAAGGAATTTCTGAAATCCTCTCAAATCCAAAAAGATCTCTTGGAAGAGCTCAAAAAGGATTTTAAAAAAACAAAAGAGGAATAAGAAAAACAAAAGAAATGAGAGTCATTCAGGAGAATTATGAAAATTTGACTGAAGGAAACAGTACTTTTAAAAGTAAAACTGGCCAAATGGAAAAAGAAATCAATTCCTATAAAATTTAAATGGCCAACTGGAAAAGGATCAAAATGTAAGATTGACCAACTGGAAAAGGAAACATAAAAGTTAACTGAAGAATAAAACCCTAAAAATTAGAATTAGACTAATGGAAACTAATGACTCTATGAGATGACAAGATTCCTTCAAACAAGACCGAAAGACTGAAAAAATAGAAGAAAATGTAAAAGTACCTCTTGGGACAAACACCTAATTATCTCCAGAAGAGAAAATTTACAAAATGACAAAGAACCTGGACAAGAAATTATCAGAGAAAATTGCCTTACTATCCTAGAACAATTGAAAGAATCTATCAATCATCCCCAGAAAGAGATCTGAAAATAAAACCTCCAAGAAGTATTGTAGCCAAATTTCAGAATTCTCAGCTAAAGGAGAAAATACTGCAAGTCAAAAAAAAAGATGCAATTTAAATATCAGAGAGCCACATTTAGGATTACACAGAACTTCTCAGCTACACCATTAAAGAATATGATAGCCCAAAGGGCAAAGGAACTTGGATTCATTATCCTACAAAATTCAATATATTCTTTGGGTGAAAAGATGGGATTTTCAAGGAAAGAGAGAACTTTTAAATTGTATTTATTTAAGGCAATGGGGTTAATTGATTTGTCCAAGGCAATTAAGTGCCTGAGGCCTCCTCAGCTGTCTGGCCACCTAACTGCTCTGGAAATAGAGAGCTTTCAAACATAAAAGATAAAAATACCAGAACAGAACAGAAAATTTGATCTTCAAATACAAGACTCAGAAATGTAAATGTAGAAAAGTAAATGGAAAGGGGGAAAAATGTTAGTCAACAAGACAAAATGAGAAGAAATTACCCATAACTCTTAGGACACTGGTATAAATTGAACAAAACAGGATGGTACTTTAGCTCATGAAGGTTGGGGCAGTTGGAGGGTATTCAGAGGGTTTGGGTATAAATTAATTATGATATGATGATGTTTATAGCTCTTGAGAATTCTTTTTATTTAAGATCTTATTTATCTTATTTATTTTGAGTTTTACAATTTTTCCCCTAATCTTACTTCCCTCCCCCACCCCCCACCCCACCACAGAAGGCAATTTGCCAGTCTTTCCATTGTTTCCAAGTTATGCATTGATCCAAATTGAATGTGATGAGAGAGAAATCAGATCCTTAAGGAAGAAATATAAAGTAAAAGAGATAGCAAGAGAGAATTCTTGATTGGATACTTGAATCAGCACTGTTGATAGAAGGTATAAGACAGGCATAAGACAATCAAGACCTGAAAATGGGATTATGCTGGAAGACAGATGAAGCATTAGAAGATACTTAACACCTCAGGACAAGGTATAAAAGACTTACTGAAGAAGAGACAAAGTAATAACTGAGTAAATTTTACTCATAATAGGCCTGGCTCGACAAGGAAATGATATACATTCCTTTTTGAGTTTAGAAATTTAATCCTACCCTACAGGGTAGTGGGAGAGAACAAGGCAAAGGACAATGTGAGGCAGGCAGCAGTCAAAAGCAAAACACTAGTGAGGAGGGATAAGGGGAAAGGAGAAAGAAAAGAATGAATGTGGGAAGATAGGACCCAGGGAAAGAAAAAGGTTTTGCACAAAACCAATGCAGCCAAGAATGAAGGTTATCTTTACCATTTCTGACAAAAGACTCTTTTCTAAAGGATATAGAGAATTGAGTTGAATTTATAAGAATACAATTTATTCTCCAATTGGTTTATACGACAAAAATGTTACAAGTCATTACAACTCTGAGCCAACACCTCTCCCCTATTAGATTGGCAAAAATGACAAAAAAGGAAAATGATCAATATTGGAGAGGATGGAACTGTGAACTGATGCAACTATTCTGGAGAACAATTTGGAACTATGTTCAGAAGGTGATAAAACTGTGCATACCCTCTAATTCAGCAATAGCACAGACTTGGCCTGTATTCCAAAGAGATCAGAAAAAAAAGGAGAAAAGGCCCACACATACAAAAATGTTTAAAGCAGGTCTTTTTGTGTTGGCAAAGAACTTGGAGGTATGCCCTCCAACTGGGGAATGGCTCAATAAGCTATGGTATATGGATGCTAGAGAGTGCTTTTGTTTGCTAAGAAATCATGACCAGCTGGATTTTGGAAAAGCCTATAACAGACTTAAATGGAATGATGTCAAGTGAAATGAGCAGAACCAGGAGAACGCTGTCCACATTAACAACTACATTGTGGTGTGGCTAGGTGGTGCAATGGATAAAGCACCGGCCTTGGAATCAGGAGTACCTGGGTTCAAATCTGGTCTCAGACACTTAATAATGACCTAGCTGTGTGGCCTTGGGCAAGCCACTTAACCCTATTTGTCTAGCCAAAACCTAAAAATCAAGTAAGAGAAAAACAACTATGTTGTAAGATGATCCACTATGATGGATGCGGCTCCTCGGACCAGTCCAGTGATCAAGGACCGCTAAGGACAGTGAAGAGGAAAAAACTATGGAGTCTGAATAGAGAGTGTTCATACTAGGTTCACTTTTTGAAATGTCTATGCCTTCCTTTCTCCTTTGTGATCTTTTTTCTCTGTAGTTCTAATTCGTAATAAGGCACTTAATATAGAAATGTTAAACATGCACGTACATCTCTCATCTCTACAACCTGCATCAAACTGTTTGCTGCCACGGTGGGGGGGGGGGTGTAGAAAAATGTGAAGCTCAAAAACTTACAAAAAGCTGAATAGTGAAAACTATCTTTGCATGGAATTGAAACAACAACAACAAAAGAAACCCAAGAGAACCCTGGGCAGATTTCTATGGACTGACACAGAAGAAATGAGAATCATGCTAACAGTGCTAATGGAGAGAACAGCAACCCAACAACCAAAACTGACCAGGCCTCAGTGAAATCCCAAAGGAGCAGGGGAATCCTTCCCTTTCGCTATGATCCACTGGCTGAAGGAGCAATCTGTGGATGTCCATTGCTGCACACGGCTTTTAAATTTTCACTAAGGGACCATCGTTTTTGCTGGGTTTTTCTTTTAAAATGGTATTTGTTACATGGGATATTTCTTTGAAAGGGAGATGCTCTGAGCAATTGGGGGGATGGAAAAAAAATAGCAGATAATTTCTGAAAAAGCAAGCATTAGGGCAGCTAGGTGACACAATGGCTAGAGTAGCAGCCCTGGAGTGGGAAGAACTGAGTTCAAATCCAGCCTCAGACACTTCATAGCGACCTAGCTCTGTGTCTTTGGGCAAGCAGAGTGAGTGGGGGTGTAAATCACTCGGACGCTGACAGAGACAAAAAGTGGCTGAAAAGACAGCAGAGGAACAGCCTCTGACTTCTCTCACCGGCGGGCTCCCTTCTCCCCATCCAGGTGATTGTCTTCTCCGTCTCCTTGCATGTCGGGCACCGCTGCCACCAGGTCCTTCAGGAAATCAAACTGCTGCTCCAACTCAATACACTGCTTCCTAGGGCAGGAGAGCAGGAGGGCAGGGGGTCAAGGCCTGGGGCCTGCCTCGGGCCCCGGGGGAGGACGCCTGGGCAGAGGACAAGGGGCTGGGCTCTGCACCCGGGCCAGGGGCGGCTGAGGCTCTTGGCATGGAGAGCTGGAAGCGACCTTAAAGTTTTCCGACTCCAAGCCCTAATTCTGGAGCAGAGAAAACCCGGGCGGCGCCGTGCACGGGGCTTCGACGTGGGGGGCTCGCCAGGGGCCGGGGCGGGGGGCCGGGGCCCGCCGGGACTCACAGGTGGGAGGTGGTCATGGTCTTGGCGTTCCGAGACTGGGTCACCTGGCAGGCTTTCTTGAGCAGCGACTCCAGGAACAGTTCTAGGGCCCGAGCTGAGGGGGGTCGTCAAGAAAAACGGGGCACCTGGCCCGGCCCGCCCGCCCGGGGCCCCCCCGCCCGCCCCCGGCCCCCGCCCGGCCCCCGCCCGGCCCCCGGGTCCCGGGTACAGATGATGACCGGGACGGCCGCGGCCACTTTGCCGATCTCCTCGTCCGTCTGCATGATCTTCTTGATTCGGGCCTGGGGGGGAGAGAGCTTCAGCGGGGGGGGCCGCGGCGCCCCCGGGGTGCGGGGCCGCCGGGGCGGGGGGGGCCCGGCCTGCGGCGCGGGGAGGCCCGAGCGGGCCGGGTCCTCACCGGCGGGAAGCGCGCGTTGTACTTCTTCTTCTTGCTCGGCATCTCGGGGCCTCCGCCGCCGCCGCCGCCGCCTCCTGCCGCCGCCGCTCTCGCCGCCCCCCGGCCCCCCGGCCCCGGCCCCGGCCCCGGCCCCGGCTCCGGCCCCGGCTCCGGCTCCTCGGGCTCCTCGGGCTCCTCGGGCTCCGCCGCCGCGGCTCCTCCGGCTCCGGCCGCGGCCCCGCCCGGGTCCTAGCGCCGGGCCGCCCGCCGCGCCGCTGGGTCCTAGCGCCCGCCCCCACGCACGCACGCACGCAGGCGGCGCGCCGCCCCCCCCGCCCCCCCATGGCGCCCCGCCTCCCGGCCGATGGCGGAACGCCCCCAACGGCCCCGCCCCCCGCGCGTCGCCGCCGGGCGCCGCCGCCTCCCATTGGCCGCGTCCTCCGCCGGGCCCGCCCCCTCCGGCCCGCCTGGCTCCCACCGCGGCCGGCGGTTGCCGATAAAGTTGTTGTTGAGGCGGCGGGCGGCCCAAGATGGCGGCGGCCGTGGGGTGGGCGGAGCGGAGGGCCCGCGGCGGAGAGGAGCCCCGGAGAGAGCGGGGAACGGGCCGGGCGGGCCCGGAGAGGAGCGAGCGGCGGAGGTGACCGAGCCTGGGGGGGGGAGGCCGCGGGACGGCGGGGGGGCCTACGGGGGCCGGGAGGGGCCGGGGCCGGCGGGGGGGGGGGAGGCGGAGCCCGGGAAGAATGGGGGGCGGAGCCTCGCGGGGGCGGGGCGCGGGCACCTGGGGGGGGCTCTCCGCCGCCCCCGGAGTGGGGTCCCGGGGAGGGGCCCCCCTGCCCCCCGCCCTGCGGCCCGCGGGCCTCACCGCCCCTCCCCGCAGGATGGAGCCCCCGGAGGAGGAGATCCCGCACGGGGGCCAGGAGGACGGCTTCACGGCCGAGCACCTGGCCGCCGAGGCCATGGCCGCCGACATGGACCCCTGGCTGGTCTTCGACGCCCGCAGCGCCCCGCCCTGCGAGCTGGACTCCTGGCTGGCCGCCTACCCCCCCTCCCGGGTCTCCCGCTACGGGGGCCCCGACGCCCCCAACCCCAAGCCCGTGGGCTGGATCGCCGTCTACGGGCCGGATTTCTCCCCCGGAGCCGGGGACGTCCAGGGACTCCAGGGCGCCTGGGAGGCCCTGCAGGCCAGCGGGCGGCCCGTCACGCCGGCCGTCCTGCGGGAGCTGGCCCTCAGCCACCGGGTCCTGACGGGCAAGTGGCTGATGCACCTGAGCCCCGGCTTCAAGCTGGACCACGCGTGGGCCGGCATCGCCCGGGCCGTGGTGGAGGGCAAGCTGCAGGTGGCCAAAGTCAGCCCCCGGGCCCAGGAGGAGGAGCGGCAGGTCATCTGCGTCTACACCGAGGACTTCACGGACCAGGAGGGGGTGCTGAAGGCCGACGCGGCCATCCGGGCCGCCGGGGTCAAGTGCCCGCTGACCTACAAGCCGGATGTCTACACCTACCTTGGCATCTATCGCTCCAACCGCTGGCACCTGTGTCCCACCCTCTACGAGAGCAGCTACCACCTCGAGAGCGACCCCCACTGCTCCCGGGTCCTGGACCGGCTCAACAACACGGCACTGACTTAGCGGGCCTGGGCCCCCCCCCCCCTGCAGCTGGGAGCCCGGACACCTGGGGGTGGGAAGGGCCCCGGGCGATCCTTCTGGCCTGCCTCCGGGGGGAGTGGACTCTGGGGCCGCGGGAAGGGCTCCCGGGACTGGAACCCAGCCCTCCGAGGGGCTGCCACCTTCTTGGTTTGGGGGACAGGCCTCGAGAAAGGGGAAGGGGCCGCAGAGGAGGAGGCTGAAACATAAGATCGTTCCCCACCCCACCGCCCTCGCTCAGTGTCGGCCCAGGCCACGGAGGGAGGAGAGAGGGACCCTCTTCCTGGTGCCGGTCTCAGCTGAGCAACCCCCCCCCCCATGCTCCCTCCCCCAGCATCTGTGGATGGCACTGCCAGAAGAGGTGGTGGAATGTTGCATCCTGGAAGTTGTGGTCCTGAGGGTGGACTGGGCCTCAGGGGCCCACCTTCCCTGCTCTGATTGCCCCTTATTCCTCTCATTGTTTCAGTAAAGCCCACCTTTGCTTTCACCCCACTCCTCCCTCCTGCTTCTCTGGTTTACAGAGTGGGTGGCAGCTGGTCAGGTCAGATGTGGTAGGAGGCCTCCCGGGAGCGAGGAAGTTAAGGGCTAGCCTGGAACCAAGACTTGGGGAGCCACAGGCTTGACCCTTGCCAGATCCTCCAGGATCAGATTGTTGCTGTTCTCTGTCTTGGAAGCTCTTCTCAGCCTGGTCCCTTCCTCCCCTCCCAGTCTTCCAACGCTTGATCTCCTCCTTCAAACCCCGTAATCCAGGTACAATGGCCTGGCTCTTGTTGCCCAGCTGGCACCATCTCCTGACCCCAGGCCTTTGAACTGGCTGTGCCCCCTGCCTGGAGTGCTCTTTCTCTTCACCTTGGCCTCCTGCCTTCCCTGGCACCTTCACTGCCTTCCTTCCCTTGACACTGTATATATCTTGTGTCTATGTAGTTTTCGACTTGTTCTCTTCCTTTAGAATGTGAGCTCCTTGAGGGAAGGGACCCTGATTTTTGCTTTTCTTTGTATCCACAGCACTTAGGACAGTGCTGGGTGCCTAGTGAGCCCTGAATAAATGCTTGTTGACTGACCGATTGCTGTGCCAGCTTCGCCCGATGCCTCAGGGGACCCATGGGCACTTTGTGGTTTACAGGAGTGTTCATCTAGTCTCATTTGATCCCCATGGCAGCTCGGTGAAGGAGGGAGCATAACCAGTGTCTCCTTTTTACAGATAAGGACACAGGCCCAGAGGTCAAGCCACACAGCTGCGGGGGTTGGGATTCAAACTCATGTCCCCGCATTTCCATGCTCTAATATCTGTCTCTACTTCAACATGCATTTATTGTGTTCCCTAGGACAGCTGGGTGGCGCAGTGACCTTGGAGTCAGGAGGACAGGAGTTTGAATCCTGCCTCAGACACGTGACACTAGCTGGGTGACCTTAGGCAAGTCACTTGGATGAGACTGTCTCTCATCCAGGACCATCTTCAGTCATCCTGACCCATGTCTGGCCACTGGATCCAGAAGGCTCTGGAGGAGAAAGTGAGCCTGGGGACTTAGCACGGCCCCTCTTTATTCAAATCCGATTCATGTGCTTGTCATGGCCTCACCCTCCCTGGTGTCAGAGAATGAAGGACAAATGGCACCATCATCATCATCAAAGAAAAAGGCCTGCCCTCAAGGAGTTCTCCACTATTTACGTAGCTAGTGTTCTCTCAAACCATTTTGTAACCAACAGGGAATCCTGTGGATCTTAGCCTGTGACCCTGCAGTTAGCCTCAAAGGAGGATGAAGAGAGTGGGTGGTGGGGTAAGGTAATGAGACAGCAGTAGAGTCCAGATTTGTGGGGTGAGCTCTGATGAACGCTGAGTAATGGATGCTCCCCACCAGAAGCACTGGCTCCATCTCCCACAGAGTCCCATTCCTTGAGACAGTGGTGATGCTTAGATTCTCCTTGGCAGATTCCTCTGATGGCTTTCAGTCCAAGTGGCCAAACTTCCTCAAGGACACACAATATCTCACTGTCTAGACTGGACAAACCAAGTGGATGAAATCTACCTGTTATCTGGGCCACCATGTACTTAGATGGACAACTCACATCTTGGCCGAAGTTGCAAGGGTCTCGGCCAGGCCAGAACTGAATAGAAGAGTAGATTGACTTGTTTTTAATTTTTTTTCCTATATTTTCCAATTATATGTAAAGATCATTTTCAGCATTCATTTTTATGAGATTTTGAGTTGCCTATTTTTCTCCCTCCCTTTTCCCCCTCCCCAAGACAAGTAATCTGATATAGGTGGTCTAAGTACAATCACCTTAAACATTTCCATCTTGCGTTTATAAAACTGTACAGCAGTTTTTAGGATCCCCAAGGCTCTCACCAAAGCAAACAAAATCTAGTCCACCTTTAAATGTGCTTCGAGTTGGGAAACGGTCATCTCCCAAAAGATCAAAATTGTAAGCCGCCTAAAGAGCTGTTAGAGGTTCTTGATAATGTGATGGCTAGAGCCCTGAGCCTGGAGTGAGGAAGATGAGAATTCAAATTCTCCCTCAGGTGTTTACTATCTGTATGATCCTGGGCAAGCCACTAACTCTGTTTGCCTCAGTTTCTGCAATTGTAAAATGAAAATAATAGCACCTGCCTCCCATCACCATTGGAATCACATCCTCTTACAGGATTGGAATAAATACATATTTCCTGGCCCCTTTGAGGGATCTCTAAGCCAAAGTATTTTTAAAAACTTATTGACCTTTTATTTGAACACCCCACTGTGATCTAACCTTGTGTACTCCCCCAGAAAACAATTGACTTGGTAACAGAGAAGTCAGGAGCGTGAATCCTCTAAGTTGTGTTAGTGTGAAAATCCTGACAATTATTCTTGTTTTGGTTTCTTTACTTTTCCAGTGGCACGATAATAGCCCCCCTTTTTTTCCATTGGCATCACTTTTCCCCCCACGATCCTCTGGATTTTTGATATACCTCATTCCTTAGAGTACAGGTATATTCCTTTTCAGGCACCCCCTAATTGTTGGACACATATCTTGTTTATCACAAATAATGCTCCCATTAATGAACACTTTGGCACATTGGGAGTTTTTCTTGCTGTCAGTAACCTATTTGAAGTATTGTTCCCGACACGGGATTTCAGGGGCAAAGGAGATGAACAATTTGGTGATTTTGGGCACAATTCCAACCCTCCCACACACACACACATAGCAGTTGGGTCAATTCACAGCTTCACTAACAATAAATTAGTTTGCCTATCTTCCCCCAACTGATATTTTTTTTTTTTTTGCACAATTTCAGTTTCCCCCCCACAGAGCAATCGGTTCAATTGCCAGTTTCACTAACAATCAAGGCATTTACTGTCTAAGGGGGTTATAAATTGTATTCATTTGTCATTTTGAATGTTTTATCAAGCAGTGATCATTTGGATTTCCTTCATGGAAAACTTGTCTATCGAGGCACTTAAATATATCTCGGTGTCATTTCCCTACACTGTATTGACTTTTGTCAAATTTAATGGAACGATTTGGCCAGATTCGTCTACTGTTCTGTGATGCTGGCTGCACTGATTTTATTTGTGCAAAACGATTTCCGGTTTATGGATCCGAGATTCTCCACTTGACTGGTTATGAATTTTTCTCCTCCTAGCTGAAAGATTCAACTTTCCTTTCTCCTAGAGTTCTTTATGGAGTGACTTTTCCAACTCGATCATTTTTCCTGTTGGTATAGAATGTAAAAGTGCTGATTCTCCTGGGTTTTCTCACTCTCTTGGCTGGACCCTGGGGACCTCGGCTCGTTCTCCCCGGAGGCTCGGCCCCAAAGGAGCTGCAGTAGAAGGCGGGGGTCCCCTTGGCTGGGGTCCTCCGGGCGGGGGAGGCTCCGGCGGGGCTCCTGGGCCAGCCCCTGCTGGGGGGGGGTCTCTGCCCAGTCCCGGTGCTGCGTGCCGAGGCTGAGTCAGCCCCCGGAGCCTCACGCGATCGGAATGCCTGCGCCGGGAGCGGAGATGCCGCAGAGGTGACTGGCCTCGGCGGGAGGGGGCTGACTCATGGACAGTTAGCTGCTCGTGGGTCTCCCCGAGGACCCCCGTGGCGGCCCCGGGCCAGTCACGAGGGCAGAGGCCGCCACACCGCCGGGGAGGAAAGGAAAGATGGGAAGGGTCCCCTCCGACCCCCAGCAACCGCTCGGAGGACTCCACCCGCCCATCGCAGCCCAGCCGGGTCTCTCGGTCCCCCCGACTGCGCTCAGGGGCCTCAGTTACCCCTGGAGTCATCCACAGCAGAGCCCTGAAAACACTTCACTCTGATTTCCACCATCCTGTACCTAAATTTCCTTAATAACTGAATTCTAGAGGGGCGGCTAGGTGGCGCAGTGCATAGAGCACTCAGGAATACCTGAGTTCAAATTCGACCTTACACTTAATAATTGTGTGGCCTTGGGCAAGTCACTGAACCCCATTGCCTTGCAAAAAAAAAAGTTAAAATAAAAAATAAAATGACTGAATTCTGGAGTCATTCAGAGCAGGACCCTGAACTGAATGCTTCACTCTGATTTCTACAATCCTGTACCTAAATTTCCTTAATAATTCTAGAAGGGATGAACTCAGGGGCCTCAGTTTCCTCTGGAGTCAGCCAGAGCAGAGCTCTGAAATGAATGCTTCATTCTGATTTCTATGCCTAATACCTCATTTCTAGGAGGAACTGGAATGAGGGTCAGAAAGAAAGAAGACAATCCATCACCCAGCTAGTTAGGGGCAGAGCTGGAGCCTAGCACCCAGAGCTCCTGACTTCTAGGTCAAGGTGTCAGTAAGACCTGGGTGTGGGATTCTGGAGAAAGGCCCAGCCCTGCTGCTGCTCAGTTTCCTCATCCCCAGTAATAATGAGATAAGGGATCTGGATTATCTCCCTCACAGAATTGTGGGGGAAAGGAAATGAGGCCATTTGTAAAGAAAGCCCTTGGTGGACCCCAGAAGACTAAAGTACAGCTTCCCCCTCCCCCACAGCTCCCCCCCCCCCCACATACACACATACACACCACACAGGCATTCATTCTACAGAGTTCAGAGGGTTGTACAGAGAGTTTAAATGAAAAAGCTGGTGACTCAGTGCAGAGAGCTGGGCCAGGAGTCAGGAAGGTCTGACTACTTACTAGTTGGGTGACCCTGGACAAGTCTGACTTTCCCTTAACCTCAGTTTCCTCATCTGTAAAATAAGGATAATAAAGCCCCCCACTTCACAAGGTCATGAGCACCTAAAAAAACCACATTTGTGAGCAGCTAGGTGGCACAGTGGATACAGCACCAGTCCCAGAGTCAGGAGGACCTGAGTTCAGATCCTGCCTCAGTCACTTCATGATTACCATCTGTGTGACCTTGGGCAAGTCACTTAACCCATTGCCTTGCAAAAAAACCCAAACCATATTTGTGAAGCACTTAGCACAGTAGACCCTATAATAACTGCTTAGCCCCTCTCTCTCCCTTTCTCCTTCCCTGGTGAGTCCCTCTTATTTCCCCTGCTTCCCCACTTTACTCATCTTTCTCTAGAATCAACTTGGTCCCTGTTCTCACAGGACTGAATGTGAGGGGGCAAGTCCCAAGAGCCTCAGTTTCCTACCTTCTAGGTACCTTTCCAGTCCTGGTCACTCACAGTCTGGAAAACTTGCTGGGGTTTTAAAATGGGGCAGAATTCAACAGGTGAAGGGTGAGGGTGCAGAGACAGGGAAGGCAAGACAATGAGTACACAACTCCAGGAAAGGCATCAGGTGGGTTTAGGGGTCACCAAACTGTTCTATTTAGCCAACTGGAGTAGAGAGTAGACGGGGTGATCCCAGATAGACCTGGAAACATAGACTGTACCAGATTGTGCCAGGCAAAGGATTCTTGTTTCTGGGAAGGGAAAAAGAAATGCTCCTACTGGGGAAATTGTGGGGAAGAGTCCCCTGCTGCCTCATCCTCCTGATGTCGCCTTCCTCTTTGGTGAAAAGAATCAGAGGGAAATCAGACCGGTAGCTACCATTTCCCATCCCTCACCATGCCACTTCCCCGAAAGAGTTAAAGGTTACAAATGGGGGGAGAGTGTACCCCACTACAGACATGCCCAGATGGAAGAGGCACCATCCTGGGAGGAGAGACACCAGGGATGTGCCATAGGAAACAGGAAATGACTGACTAGAGGGAAAGCAATTGGGTTTGGATGGGGTTCAAAGCCCCCAAATGGGGAATTTCCCTGGCTGAGGTGACCTGACTCCAACTAAGTACTGAGAGGGAGTGGCAGCAAGGCGCCTCAGCCCTCGGCGATCTGACACATGGAGTTGATTCATCCTCAGGGGAAACTCCCCATTTCATTGATTCCCAACTTGGGGACAGCAGGGGGTAATTCGGGGTCACAGGAAGATTCACTGAGGGACCCCAGAGTATCCTCAGGCTGTCTCCTGTCTTGACCCTTTCTGTCCCCCTCAAGATTTCACCAATCCCCATTTTGGTTTTAGGGGGTCAAAGAGAGAGCTTGAAAAGGCAGGTGTGGATTCCACAGAGGAAGAAATGGGGTGAAAGGGCTGATCTGAGGGGAGAGGAGGAGGAGGAAGGGTGGAACGATCAGTAAGGAATGACCCCCTAGTAGAGATGGAAGGAGGAGGGACCTTGCCATCATGGAAAATGGAAACTCTTCTCTGAGTCCAGGTTAGCCGAGAGCCAAGAATCAGGGGCAGCAGGCAAGCGGGGAGCTCTTTAGGCAAAGAATGCTTCTTTCAGAACTCTGAATCCTTTCCAAACCCAAAATCCTTTTCTTTGGAGTCAGAAGCTTCCTGTCTGCCTGGGCTTGGGCTGGAGGGGGGGCATGGGGGGGAGGGAAAAAGCCTGAGTGGCCAGCTGTCTGGCTTTCTCCATCTTTGGCAGGGATTGGTTTGCCAGCTGGTACCTTGCTGTTCCCCACCCCCTCCACCATTGTCAACTTCCCTTATAACTGTGCAGCTCAGAGCAAAGGGAAGTGTCCTGAGGATTGGGACTCCTGGTTTCTCTGCATGAGGCATGGTTGAACCTGGAACTCAACTCCTTTCCTCACTGGGGTCTGCCAGACACTGTGATTCTGGGGCAACAGTGTTGGGCCTTGGGATCGAACTGAGGAGAGCCAGAGGGAAGAGGAGGCAACCTGGAGAAGGTGTGTCTGTGCCTATGCCTCCTCAAGTCCTCTGTGACTCATTCTTCAGTCTTAGGCTGCTCCCCCTCTGTGACTCAGTTTCCCCCAAGGCATTTGGAGTTTCTCCGATAGTGAGGTGTGGCAGATTTATTGCCAACCAGATCATCCATTTGGACCTTTCATCCCAGGACCTCAAAACCTTTTGCTTTCCCAGAGTGAGATGCAGTGACTGGCTGGGAGGCAGAATGCCTGTGCTTCTATTTGTACATAAACAAGACCCCCCCACACACACACCCATTCTTCCTTGTCTTCACCTCTAATAGCCACATGAACACCCAGGCAACCTCAGTCTAAAGGATTCTGGTTCCTCCCCTATGTCTCCTTTTCCATTTTCAGAGTTGGGCCACCAGTCTTTCCAAACAACCCTGGTCGTTTAAACTACCTGCCTTTCACTTATTAACAGATCATACCGTGGGAAGGGGGAGGGCAACAAAACACCTCCAAGGAGACCCGGAACTAGGGCTTTGTTAGTAAATGTTTATAAAACATCTCTTTAAAAAATAATGTCTGACATATTTTTAAGTCTAACCTTCATTATTACATTTACCCCATCATTTTCTGATGCCTCAACAATCAAGAAATGGATAAACCCAGTTCTGACTTCTTGTGTTTATAGATTTCTGAGGTGGCAATGTTCACTGAAAACTGAACAGTTTCTTAAGAGCCAGAGACCCCACCTTGATGGTGGGGACTTCAAATTCTCTCTGGCTTTGTCAAAGAATAAATCTGGGTATTAGTAATGGAGGAAACCAGGAGGGAAAATATCCCTGCCCATTCCTTCTGCTCTCAGGAATCTTGGGTGGGGGAGCTCAGAAGGAAAAGGTAAGAGACAGTCTAGCAAAGGATAGAAAAAGGGCTCCCAGCCTCAAAGCCACCACAGTTCCTGGGGGGCTCTCTCTGCTCCTTCCTCATGAGGCCTGAAGCCCTCCCTGATGCCCATACTATCATGAACCTGACTGTTCCTGGCTTCTATTATATCCTGATTCTTATTCCAGGCTGGTGGGCAAGGGGTCCAGGTGTGGTGCCAGTGCTACCACACCCTAGTGCCCTCTCTCTCTGGCCTTTAGTTTTCTCTCTCTCTTTTTTTTTTAAGCTTTTTGCAAGGCAAAGGGGTTAAGTGCCTTGCCCAAGGCCACACAGCTAGGTCATTATTAAATGTCTGAGGCTCGATTTGAACTCAGGTCCTGACTCCAGGGCCAATGCTCTATCCACTGCACCACCTAGCTGTCCTGGTTTTCTCATTTTTAAACCAAAAAGGTGGGACTCAATGATCTCTAAGGTCCCTCTCTCTTTTGATGTTCCAAAGTTGAGGCTTCTAGAATAGAACTGTTATATGGAAGAATGCATTGTGTGCTTTTATAAACCTATATGAAAATCTATATGGATATCTGGGTCAAATGATGGCCTTCTCTAGTGTGGGGTGGGGAGGGACAGAAACAATTTAGAACTTAAAAAGTAGCAAAAAAAATTTAAATTGTAAAAAATCTACACTCTAAGGTCTTTCCCAGCTCTGGCATTCAGAATTAGGGTTGGGGTTCTATACAGGAAACTTTTAATAACTGCCTATTGATTCCCCAAGGTCCCTCCCACCTCTGACATTCTCTAGTCTGTGTTCTAACATCTTTCAAAGATCTGATGTTCTCTTTTATATGGTTTCTTCCAGCTCTGACTTTCTTTGTTCCAAGGTCCCTTCCAGCTTTATATTCTATGGTCCTTCCCACCTCTGACATCCCATGTTCTAAGACTCCTCCCAACTCTACAGTCTATATTCTAATCTGATGTATCTCCCAGCTCAGATTGTTAGAACATAGAACAGAGAATGTCAAAGCTAGAAGGGTTCTCATAACAGAATGGTCACAGAATTGGGAACATCTTTTGAACCTAGAAGACAGAATGTTGGAATTTGGATGTACCTTAGAATCTAGAATTGATACTATTAGAACGAGGAGGAGCCTGAGGACAAAACATGACAGCGCTACGAGGGGGTCTCAGGCCATAAAATGTCAGAACTGGCAGGACCCTGCTGTAGAACATAGAATACTGGAGCTTGAAGGGGCCTTAGAGCACGGAATATCACAGTTGGGAGGAAACTTAGGACATAGAATACCTTAGCTAGAAGGAACCTTAGGACACAGTGTTAGAGATGGGAAAGAGCTTAGGATGGAGAATGCCAGTGCTAGGAGGTCCCTGAAACACTCTCCAGGGAAGTTACTTCTTCCAAACCCCTTAACTTTACAATTCTTTACAAGGGGTTCTTTATAATTGTCAAGGTTATACAAGAGTCAATGGCAGAACTGAGGCTAGAACCCAGGATCCTTACTGTTTGGCCCTTTTCATTTTCCCTACAACTTCCTGGCTCTGAGGAGGTGGGGGTGGGGTGCATTTTTAGGGCTAGGAAGTCTAATTGGGTCTGATTCAGTCAAAATATGTGTCAGCTTCTATCCTCTTGTGGGGCCTGGAATGTGGGCCCATCAATAGATGACCTCTGTCAGGGTCCACACTAACATGGACAGGGAAGGACAGATGTCATTCAGGATTACTCTTTTTTTTTTTTTTTTTTGCAAGGCAGTGGGGTTAGGTGACTTGCCCAAGGCCACCCAACTAGGTAATTATTAAGTGTCTGAGGCCGGATTTGAACTCGGTTGCTCCTGATTCCAGGGCCGGCGCTCTATCCACTGGGCCACCTAGCCACCCCCAGGATTACTCAAGACAAGTATGGGGGATTCCTTTTGAACAGATCCTCGCTACAGAGATCTGGAGGGCAATCCTGTAGGGGTGGTGTTGTTGGTCGGATCTATCTGACCCTCTGTGATCCCATCTTGGATTTTCTTGGCAAAGACACTGGAGTGTTTTGCCTCTTCTTTCTCCAGCTCATTTTATGGATAAAGACATGGAGACCAAACAAGGTTTAAGTGACTTGCCCAGGATCACACACTAGTATGTATCTGAGGCTAGATTTGAACTCACATCCTCCTGACTCAGTACTCTATTCACTGAGCCACCTTAGCTGCCCAGTCCTTTAGGGATGGGAACTCTTCTTAGACTATGTAAAATGAACAGAGTATTGGATTTTGAGACAGAACCCTGGCTCCAATCCTAGGTTATGTGGCCTTGGACAAGTCACTCTCCATCAGATGAGTGACCTCCTTGAGAGAAGAGACAGTTTTTGTCTTTCTTTGACCCCTCAGTTAATAAGGGGTTAGCAAATACTTGTTGACTTGATCATCCTTGGGCCTCAGTTTCCTCCTCTGTAAAAAGAGGGGGCTGAATAAGATGATCTTAAGGCTCCTTTCATCTTGAAATCTATAAACCAATCTGCAGAAGTCACAAAGCCAGTGAGGAAAAGGAAGTCCTGTTTCCTATTCTTTGTAGGCAGCAAAATGGAATGGAGGACTTCATGGCTCCCTTCCCCTGACCCCGGAGAATGGAAATTCATTGCTTAACTATTTGGATTTAAATTTTTTTCAAGCATAGATGGGCAGTTTAGGAACTCCCACTTGGTTCAGGGCCAGCCAGTTCCCATTTTTATAGTGCTCTACAGGTTTTCAAAGGCCTTCCTCACCTGGGCCCCTCCTACCTTCCCAGGCTTCTCACACCCCACATCCTTTGCCATCCAAGGCCCCCTCCTGCCTCCTGGCCATTCCACAAACGAGACCCTCCATCTCTAGGGTCCAGGTAGTCTCTCTGGCTGCCCCCCCCCCCCAGGCCTGAAACACTCTTCCTCTAACTTCTTTGAAGTCCCAATTAAAATCCTACCTTTAGGAAGCCCTCCCTAATCCTCTTCATCCCAGTGTTTTCCCTCTTTCAATTTCTTCTATTTACCTCGTATGTGGTTTGTTTTATTGTGGGCTCCTTGAGGGCCAGGACCTCTGGGGCTTCTTTCTCCAACACTTGCCTGGTACTTGTGGGAGCTTCATAATGATGATGATGTTTGTCCTTCATTCTCAAAGACCAGTGACATCAAGATGGTGATGCCCATGAGATGCACATGCATTGGATTGGGGGGGGGGGCTGTATTAAGTCCCCAGCCTCACCTTCTCCTCCAGAGTCACCTGGACCCAGTGGCCAGATAGGAATCAGGATGACTGGAGATGGCCCTGGATGGGAGGCAATCGGGGTAAAGTCGCACAGTGTCTGAGTTTGGAGGTCCTCCTGACTTGAGGGCCACTGCGTCCAGTATGATTTTCACAAAGGTAGACACTGGAATTCAGAAAAGTTATTTGGCTGACCCAACGCCACACAGGTACGACCAGAGCTGATCCTGGGGGACCCCCTTTTTGGCAGCTGGTCCTGGATTGCTGCCTCTCGGCTCGGCCCAGGTGATGTGATGCCTGTCCTTCATTCTCAGGGATGCCACGAGATGCACATGCATTGGGTTGGAGTGAAGAGGGGCTGGGCTGTCCCCAGCCTCACTTTCTCCTCCGGGACCGTCCGGGTCCAGTGGCCGAGGTGGATCAGGGTGACTGGAGGCAATCGGGCTTTGCCCAAGGTCACTCAGCTAGTGGCCAGTGTCTGAAGCTGGACTCGAACTCCTGTCCGCCTGTCTCCGATGACCACCTGCGCCCAGACCCCCCTCCTCCCCATCCACACGGTCTTCAGAGTCTTTGGCCTCTCTTCAGACCCTCCCCCTCCGCCAGGAGGACTGTAAGCCCCGGGAAGGCAGGGCCCCTCTAACCCACGGGGCCGCGGCCTCTGGACAGGGCAGCTGAGGCCCGAAGGGCAAGCCCCCCGAGGGCAGGGCCCGCTTGGAGCCCCGCCTTCGCCCCCTCCGGGCGCGGCGGCTCCTGCCCGCCCCGCCTCCCCCCGGCAGGCCCCGCCTCCCCGGCAGGCCCCGCCCCCGGCGCGGCAGGTGGGAGGCGGGGCCAGGCGGAGGCGGGGCCCAGGTGGCCCCGAACCCGCGGCGCGGCGGCGTCGGGGGAATCCTTCCCCGGCCCAGGCGTGGCGTAGGAAGTTGCCCCATATATGGGCATCTACGTCACCGGGCCTTCGGCCGTACCAACTCGTCCGGTGCCCGGGGGGGCCGCGCGGGCCCCGGGCCCCCAGAAGCGCGGGCCTGGCCTCGCTTCCCGAAGCGAGAGGCCGGCCGAGGGCAGGGGCGGGCTCCGGGATGGGAGAGGGCCGCAGCCGGCCCGGGCTTTTACTTGTGGCCGTGGACGCGCGAGGGACGTGTGGGGCTCCCCCCCCGTGGCGGCGATGGTTCAGCCCAGCGAGCTGTTCATTCATAAAAAAGCCTCGGAGGGCCGGAGCCGCGAGTGAGTCAGAGCCGAGCAGGGCCGCGGAGGCCGGGAGGCCCGGGACCCGCTCCGCCCGCCGAGACATGTTCCGAGACTTCGGGGAAGCCGGGCCCAGCGGCGCGGGCGGCCCGTACGGCGCCCCGCCGCAGCCCCCCGCCGCTGCCGGCCAGCAGGTGAGGCGCCCCCCGGGGCGGGGGCTCGGCGGGATTGGGGCTGCCGGAGGGTCGCGGCCGCGCGGGCGGCCCCCCGCCCCCCCCCCCCCCGGCGCCTCCGGACCGAGCCGAGCCCGCTCTCAGGACCCGGCCCGGCCCGAGCGGGGCTCCCCGGCCCCGCCTAGGCCGAGCTTTCCGTGGGGTCCGGCCGCGCGGGGCGCAGCCCGCTGCCCCCGGGTCCGGACAGTGCCGCCCGGGGTGCTGGGTGCGAGAGCGGCGCTCGGCTCGCCCGGCCCCGGGGCCCCCGGGCAGGTGCCCGCTTCCTGCGCCGCAGCGCCGGGCGAGCACGTGTCCCGCGTGGGGCGCCACCGGCCCGAAGCGCCGAGTCACCGGCGGCTGAGTCACCCGGGTGGGGGGGCCCGCGGGGGGCGCCCCTCCCTTCCTGGCCCCCAGGGGCGCTCCCGGCCGCGCTGCCGCCGACTCCGGAGTCCCTCGGGGGCTTCCCCGCCCGGCCTCGGACACGCCGGCCCCCCTCCCCTCGCCTTCCCGCGCCCCCACCTCCGGGGCTCTCCAGAGGCCCCAGGCCGGAGCTGGAGTCGGGAGGGGGCTCGTAGTCCTCTAGCTGGGGCTGCCCCCTCCCCATCTTCGCCCCGTGGCTCTCCCTGAGGGGGCCCCAAGAGGCCCCGTCGCTTTCTCCGCTGCTTCCTGAGCCCAGGCACCCCTAGACCGACCCCTTCTCTTGGGTTTCTCCCCCCCAGAAGCTCCATTTCGTCCCCACCCTCAACGCCGTCAGCAGCAGTCAGGAATTTCAGTGGATGACCCAGCCCCGATACCTGGGACCCTGCGGCAACTACCCCAGATCTCTCCCCTACCAGGCCTATGGCCTCCCTGGCCGCCCTGGGGTCATTCGCGCTGTGGGGCCCCCGCCTGGGGTGCGGAGGAGACACGGTGAACAGGTGAGACCCTTCCCAGTCAGGTGGGCTTCGGTGCCCAGATTCCGGCTAAGAAGGCAGCTGCTCCGGGCCCAGGATCCCCGAGAGGAGACTGCTCTTTCCTCTGCCTGGGGCCCCATTTGGTCCCTTAAGTCAGAGGGCCCAGGATTTGAGCTCATTGACCTCAGGCAGGTCGCCCACACTAGCTGTGGCCACTTTTGTAAAATGGGACCCGTTCTTCAGGAAGCGCCCACTGACTTGTAGCAGGGCAGGCCCTTCAGAAATGGGAATTGGGGGCCTCAGTTTCCTCCTCTGAAAAATGAGGGGTTGGACTAGACAAAGTCTGGGGTCTCTCAGGCTGTAGCCTCATCAGCCCGCAAGTCCAATCCCTTCTTTTTACAGTGAAGGAAATAGAGGCCCCAGGAAAAAGGACTTGAGCACCGGATTTGCTTCCCGGAATCAGCTGCCTTCTCTGGGCTTCTCATGGCAAGCAGTTGCCCAACTAAGCCCAAAGCTGACCTCCTGGTGATGGAGGAGCAGTAAAAAGAGCTCCCAGGGCCAGTTCTTTTACTTATTCCCTCTGTGACCTGGAATGAATCATTCCTGTGTCTCAGTTTCCTCTCTGTGCCTCAGTTTCCTCATTCCTAAAGGAAGGGGGTTGTCCTACAGTCCAAGTTCTCTTCCACTTCTAGGACAAACCACTCAAGCCCTGGTCTGCGCTCCCAAGGAAAGACTTGTATCAGCTCCTTAAGGAGCAGAGGTTGTCTTTGGACACCCAGACCTGGCACAGTGACTAGCAAATGGGGTGTGCAGGTGGGTTGATTGGTCCCCATAGCCTCAGAGTCCCATATTTGGGGGGGCATGAGGAGAGGACCCCATCTCTTTAGTCATTCTTTTGGGAGGTCACAGCCAGGTTGGGCAGCGAGGCAGTCATAGGGGTCAGGCTCGTTGGAGGTCAGAAAGGGGTTCAAATCCC
The DNA here is from genome assembly GCF_037893015.1 of Macrotis lagotis. Taxonomy (NCBI): domain Eukaryota; kingdom Metazoa; phylum Chordata; class Mammalia; order Peramelemorphia; family Peramelidae; genus Macrotis; species Macrotis lagotis. Next base: position 282,871,000 of record NC_133660.1, read on the forward strand.
ATTTCTGATTTATTTGATGGGTGACATGGGGCAATTCATTTAGTCTTTCTGAACTTCAGTCTGCTCATCTTCAAATGGAGGATTGGATGCCTCTGGACTTGGGACATGGAAGGGCCCCCCCCTCTTCCTCCTCCTCCTGCCTCGAAGCTCTGGGTCAAGTGACTAGCCCCCCTGATGAAGCCCAGCCCACTCCTGGACAGGTCTAGGAAGGGAGGATTTTCCCAAGCCCTGGATGAAATCGGTTCCATCATTTCCGCCCTTGCTCCTGGTTCAGCTGTTAGGGACAGGCAGAACTAGGTTAATCCCTCTGCAAACACTCTAGCCCCGAGACCTTGGGCAGCCCAAGTCTTTTCTTTCTCTGGCTTCAGACGGTATGAATTCAAGGCCCTTCACTATCCTGATTGCCCTCCCAGGACACTTCCCTCCCTGTGGGTCAATGTCCTTTGGAAACAATAAAGTCTGGGACCGAGCAGATGCCTTCTAAGGTCCCTTTCAGTTCAAATTCAGTGATTCCAAGATTCCTTAATTCTGGGTGTAAGGGATGGATGGGTTCCTACCCCCCCCCCACCCCGACCCCAGGCAGTACCTCCCACTCATGATAGTTTTCAGCCTTGCTCCTCTCTTCTAACCCCTTGCAGATAAGTCCTGAGGAGGAGGAGAGGAGGAGAGTCCGGAGGGAGAGGAACAAGTTGGCGGCTGCCAAATGTCGCAACAGGAGGAAGGAGCTGACTGACTTCCTGCAGGCAGTAAGTGAGAAGAGGGGGGTCCCCCATCAAGCCCTGGGGTAAAGGCTCTCAGAGCCTGAGGAGTTGGCAAGATGGGATGTGTGTGTTGGGAGGGGTCTCCCTTTTTGTCTTGGCTGCTCTGGACTTAGGTAGGTCCGGGTACTGACACTAGTTTGCTCCCAGATACTACCCTTCTGAATCTGAGTTTTCCCACTAGCAAAATGGGATTGATATTTATATTCCCTACCCTGGAAGTTTGGTTTGTGATACTAAAAAGTATTTTGTAAACCTTTGGAGCACTGAAGAAATGGAAGCTATGATTGTTTGTTCAAACCTGGTGAGAGTTAATAATAGTGAAGGCTTTGGATCCTTTCCTGGCATTCAAGGCCTTCTACCCCAATTTATCAATCTAATTTTATCCTACTTGTCTCTCATGCTATTCCTTATAAACTACTGACTTCTCCCTGTCCATGCCTCTCACTTTTGAACGTTTGCTTAGGCTGGTCCCCTGGCTTGAAATTCTCTCCATGGCCTTTGAATTCCTACTTTATCTTTAAAACACAAAACAAAATACCATCTCCCCCAAGAGGCCTCTTTTGATAACAATAATAAAAACAAAAATAATTATCTTCAACTTGTATTTGTATATGAGATAGGTGTTAATCACTTTACAGATGAGGAAACTGAGGCAATCAATGGTTAAGTGACTTGCCCAGGGTCATACAGCTAGTAAAAATCCAGTTCCAGGGTTCTATCTACTTTACCACCTGCTTCCCCTTTGATCTCCAAGGACTTTCCTTTGGCTAATACACAGTATTAAAAGGCAACTGCGTTGGTTGTGTCTTGTTTCCCTCTGGAGCTCCCTGGGGGCAGAGCCCAAGCACCCTCTCAACTCACTTTGTCTAAATACTTAATGTGTATTGAATGGAGTAAATGCCCCAAGGGAATCTTGATTCCAGTTGAAATTCCAGCTTTATCACACAGCAGATGAGTGGCCCTAGCCAAGTCACTGACTTTCTCTGAGCCTCAGTTTCTTCCTCCTATAAAACAACAAGGTTGGCCTAACTCCTGTGATCCCATGAACCTCGCCCTTTGGGAGCCTGATGGGAAGAGCAGACTGGATGGCCCTCCCCTGCTGCTTCTGCTGCCTCGACATCTTAACACCCTACCTTTCCTCACAGGAGACAGATAAACTGGAAGGAGAGAAGTCGGAGTTACAGAAAGAGATCGAAGACCTTCAGAAGCAGAAAGAAAGGCTGGAGCTGGTTCTGGAGGCCCACCGGCCCGTGTGCAAGGTCCCCAGTGAGTCAGAGGAAGAGGCCAAGCCACCCGAGGGAGCCCCAAGCGGCTCCTCTTCTTCATCCCGCCGCCGGCCCCAGATCTCCCTTTCCCCTGGGCCTGTTCTGGAGCCGGAGGCTCTGCACACCCCCACTCTCATGACCACTCCCTCCCTGACCCCCTTTACTCCCAGTCTGGTCTTCACCTACCCGGGGACCCCAGAGGCCTGCGCCTCTGCTCACCGTCGTAGCAGCAGCAGCAGTGGGGACCCTGGCTCGGATCCCCTGGGCTCTCCCACCCTTTTGGCCCTCTGAGTAACACTAAGGCCCAAGACCTCTGGCCTCCCAAGAGCTCAATCACCTTTTCCCTGGTCCAGCCAGCCCAGGCCATCCCCTTCTCCATTCAGGGCTAGCAAGTCCCTGGGCCTCTTTTGTCCTACCATGTCCCAACCACCTTGGGGACCACAGAGGCTCTGCAGCCCCCACTTGGGCTGGGCTCACACTGAGACCCATCCTCTTCAAGGCAAGGAACATTCAAGAGCCTATTGTTAGAGAAGCACTTTTGGCTGCTCTCCTCTCCTGGCCCAGCTCAGAGCTCAGGGCTGAGTTTCATGCATTCCTGGCCTCTGGGACTCATTGCTAATTTTCCTACAAAGTCCTAGTGCCCCCCACCCCCACCCCCAGCTATCACTGCCAACTAGGCCCTTGGTTCCAGCCGGGTCAACGTTCTCCCTCGCAGCTCTCTGGACATCTCATAGAACACTAACCACAAAATTCCTTCCCAGTAGCCTAGGTGATTTGAAGCCCTTTTTCTCTTGTCCCTCCCTTGCTCTGGTGCCCTTCTTCTCACCCGGCAGGGCCTACTTCTGGAAGAAGAGCTCCAAGGCCTACTCAATGGGCTGGAGAGCTCCCCCCTACCCAGCCCTCACATAGAACCTGCTCCTTTTCCTGAGAAGCTGCTATTTATTTTCCTAAAGAGACTATTTTTGTACAAATTGGCCAAATGGAATAAAAGGACTGAAGGCTACTTTTGGGTGGTGTCTCCCTGGGCCCTGGGAATCTGAGCCCACAAAACACTGGCTAGCCAAACAGGGAAGCATCCGAGAACCCGGAATGCCAGTATCCTTAAAACGTGGGGCATAACATGTCAGAGCAGGGGGGATCTGAGAACACAGAACGTCGGACCAGAGAGTGACCTTGGAACACAGAGCACGCAATGTCACCTGGAATGAAGTTTAGGCATCATCTAATCTAACCTCACTTTACCGATGAAAACACTGAGGCCGAGAGAGGAGCTTGGACTCGTCCTGGATGAGATGGCCAGGCCAGGGATATGACTCAAGCCTCTAAGTTCCTCCACTTGTACTCTCAAAGATGCCAGGAAGCTTGGGAATGGGAAGGGGGGGGGATGCCTTTCCTACCGGGAGAGTCTCCACATTAGTCAGGAAGGGGGGTAGTGCACCACAATCACTGCCTCTCGGCAATCCCAGTGGCCTGCCTGCCAGGCCCCAAGGTATCCTGCCCCTTGGCCCGCTCTGAAGTCCCAGCGGAGGGGGGGGGCACCTCGGGTTCCTCTTTATCTGGACCTTGAACCCCACCACCTGCTTCCTGCCCCATTGTCTTGACCAGAAACATCCTGGACCGGGCAGGAAGGAGCCTGGACGGGTGGGGGCCTGGCTTTGCCATGGAACTCTGGATGTCCGCTGAAGATGGGCTCCCGCACACAACTCTCGGGGCCAGCTGCCTCCCCCACTCCATCTTCCCCGGTCAGAGCGCCCAAGTCTCCCCAGGGAGCTACCTCCGAGCCCCAGCCAGGGCGGTTGTGCGGCTGGGGCCGGGGGCTCCCCCGTGGCTTCCCGCCCCCCCCATGGCGCCGAGGTCCCCAAACACAGCAAGGTCCAGGCCCTCGGGCTGGGATGTCTCGGCAGTTTTATTGCCCGAGAGCCGGGGCGTCCGGGCCGGTCAGTCGTCGGGGGAGCAGGCCAGGTGCAGCTGGTCGGGGCTGCCCACGCTGCCCGTGCTGGAGCTGCCGTCGCCCACGTCCCGGGTCCCGCACGGGGGCAGCCCCAGCTCGGGCCCGGGGGCGCCGGCGGGCTCGGGCCCGGCCTCGGCGGCGGCGGCCCCGCGGTCGGCGGCCCCCGCGGCGGCGGCCGGGGCCTCGGCGGCGGCGGCGGCGGCGGGGTCGGGCGCGGCGGGCGGCGGCGGGCCCCAGCGCTCCTCGAGCGCCAGGCAGAGCTCCTTGAGCGCCAGGTTCTCGCGCAGCAGCTCGTCCTGGCGGCCCTCGAGCTGCGCCAGCTTGGCCCAGCAGCCGGCCAGCTCGTCGCGCAGGGCGCGGGAGGCGTGCGCGCCGAAGAGCTGCCACTGGCGGGCCAGGCGGCGGCCCTTCTGGCGCTCGTGGTCCAGGAAGCAGCAGAGGTCGCGCAGCTCGCCGTTGTCCTCCTGCAGCCGCCGGTTGACCTGCTTGAGCTCGCGGATCTCGGCCAGGTGGCCCTGCAGCTGCCGGTTGACCTCCTGCATGAGGCGGCCGCGCTGCACCAGCGCCGCCAGCTTGGCCGCCTCCTCGCGCCGCAGCCGCCGCACCAGCTCCTCCTTGGCCAGCGCCGCCAGCTCCGCGTCGCTCGGGGGCCGCCCCGCGCCGCCCGCCGCCTCGCCGCCCTCCATGGCCCCCGGCCGGCCGCGGCCCGCGGGCGCCTCCCGGGCGCGGGGCGGGCAGGGGCGCCGAGGCTCGGGCCGGCCGCGGGCGGCGGCGGCGGCGGCGGCGGAGGGGAGAGTGGGGCGCGGGGCGGGGCCCCGACGTCACGGGGACGCGGCCAATGGGGCCGCACCGCGGCGCGCGGGGGCGGGGCCTCTCGGCGCGGCCGGCTCCGCCCCCGCCCCGGGGCGCCCTCTCCCCCGCCCCCGCCCCGGCCTCTCCTCGCACTCCGAACCCGGGGTGGGGGTGGGGGGCCGGGGCGCCCTCTCGGGGGGGGGGTCTTCTCCGCCGTGCCTGCGCGGGGAGGCCCCCCGCACCCCACCGTGCCCCCGCCGGGCCCGCCGCCACCTCTGCCGGAATCCCAGCCCCCCACCCCGGCCTCGGATCTGCCCCGGGGCGCCCCGGGGCGCTGTCCCCCGCCGCTCCTGCTGCATTCCAGCCCCCTGGCCCCCCGCGCCTGCCGGGGCTGAGCGGGCCTCTTTGTCTCCATCGCCCTCCTGTCACCCCCTGGCACTCCGTGGGGACCCCTTCGTGGAGGCGCTAGACGACCCTCCGGGAGCCCAGCCCCCCCCAGCTCTCCCTTTGCTCCGCGGGCCCCCCTCTGCCACCTGGGGACCGGTCCCACGGCTCCAAGTGGGGCTCATTGTCCCCGGCCCCGAGCGCAGGAGGGCCTGGGGGGGTGCGGGTGGGGGAGGGGGAGAATGCAGGGAGCAGACACGGGGGGGGGGAGGGCAGACCCCAATGGGGAGGAAGTAGGGACGGACGAGAGGCAGGAGGAGGAGGTGGGCAGAGGAGCGGGGCGCTCTGATGGCCCTTGCTGGGGCAGGGGCCTTGTAGGGGCCCCCCACGCCTGTGAGGCCCCCCCTCCTTTAGCATCTGGATCCCCCGGCCCCCCGTCTCCTAATGACCTTGGATAGCTTTGTGCATCGACTCCTGCGGGCATGGCCTTGGCCGGCGCTGCTCCGGCCTCAGCCTTTGGGGCTCGGCCGGTCTTACTCATTTGGGTGGTTGGACCGGGGCGCTGGGGGGGGCGGGGGGACGGCCCAGGGGGCGACAATAAGAGAGGAGAGCTGCGGCGGAGGGCTGGGGAGCTGCGCAGGGGGGAATGGGGGGCCTGGGGGCTGGGGCGGCGTCTGGGGGTGCGCTGGGGGGAGGGGAGGGGGGCCAGGACAGGAGGCGGGGCGCCCCCTTTGTGGGGAAGGGCTGCTTCTTTGGACGGGGCGGGGCCGGGGGCGGGGCTTCCCCGGGCTCCTCCCAAGGCGCCGCCCTTCCGAACCGGAAGTGGTCCGTGGCGGCCGCGGGAGCCCGGAAGTGGCGGCTCCGGGGTCGGCTCGGGGCGTCCGGGCGCCCGGCTCCGCCATGACCAACGAGCTGGACATCTTCGTGGGCAACACGACCCTCATCGACGAGGACGTCTACCGGCTGTGGCTGGACGGATACTCGGGTGCGGGCGGGGGCTGTGGGGGCTGCGGGGGCGGGGCGGGGCTGCGGGGGGCGGGGCTGCGGGGGTCGCGCCGCGCCGCGCTCCCCTCCCCCGCCCGCCCCCAGCGCCCGTCTCCCCCGCAGTGAACGACGCGGTGGGGCTGCGCGTGCGCTCGGGCATCCTGGAGCAGACGGGCGCCACGGCCGGCGTGCTGCAGAGCGACACCATGGACCACTACCGCACCTTCCACATGCTGGAGCGCCTGCTGCACACGCCGCCCAAGCTGCTGCACCAGCTGGTCTTCCAGATCCCGCCCTCCCGCCAGGCGCTGCTCATCGAGAGGTGGGGCGGGCCGAGCCGAGCCCCGCCCCGAGCAGAAGCCCCGCCCCGAGCAGAAGCCCCGCCCCGAGCAGAAGCCCCGCCCCGCCCTGACCCCGCCCCGAGCTGAAGCCCCGCCCTGACCCCCGAGCCGACGCGACGCCCCGCCCCCGAGCCGACGTCCCGCCCCGAGCTGAAGCCCCGCCCATCCCGAGCCGGCGCCCCGCCCTGACCCCGCCCCGAGCTGAAGCCCCGCCCCACCCCAAGCCGACGCCCCGCCCCCCGAGCCGAAGCCCCGCCCGGACCCCCGCCCCGCTCCCCCACCCCGGACACCCCCTTTCTCCGCGCTCTCCCCCCAGGTACTACGCCTTCGACGAGGCCTTTGTGCGGGAGGTGCTGGGGAAGAAGCTGTCCAAGGGCACCAAGAAGGACTTAGATGACATCAGCACCAAGACCGGGGTGACCCTGAAGAGCTGCCGCCGGCAGGTCCGGGCTCTATGCCCCGCGCCCTCCCGCCTCTGCCCCCGGAGTGCCCCCTCCCACCCGCCTGGGGGCTGCTCCCCGGCGCCAGCCTCCTGAATCTGGCGCTCGGACCCCCCTTTCCCAGCTTAGCTCTCGGGCAGGGTGAGAACTAGGACAGGAAGAGTGGGGCTTTGTCCCCACTGGCCCTGCCGGGGAGGCCGGAGACCTGGCTGCTGCTTCCAGCTCTGCCTCCGACTCCCTGGGGCACCTCTCTTTTCTGGGACCTGGCTTCCTCTGCAGAGGCCCCCAGAACCCCCAGCCTGGAAGCAGGAGACCCTGAGCTCAGATCTGATCCCAGGCCCTGGGACCCAAGGCCCTGCCCCCTCAGTGTCTCATGGTGAAGTGCCAGCACTTCAGGTACACCATCGGCACTTCATAATGGATCCCTGAGCCCCCGTCAGCTCTTCCGTCTGCTGAATATGGCCCAGGCACCCTGCCCTAAGTCTCCCCCCCCTCCCCAAAGGATGGGGTCACACCCCAGCTGACAGTGACATTTGATGTGAGCCTGTGCCCTAGGTGCTGTGATTGTCCCCATTATTCAGATAGGTAAACTGAGGCTGGATGGTCAGGTGACACAGTGCCCGAGACGGTATTAAACTCAGATTTTCCTGACCATCCTGCCCCCACCCCCCAGGAAGTATCTATCTAGTACTTCCTGAAGACCTCCCGAGGGCAACTCATCCTCCCTTGGGCCCCACTGCCTGTTAGGATGTTCAAGTGTCCACTTGAGTGTCCCTATTACCCCCCCCACACACTCCTTAGCCACTCCCTCCTGGCCAGAGGACTTCTGATCACCTGAGACTTCTTTCCTCCAGGCTCTGACTTTGCTGAGACAACGGACTAAAGTTAGGGGAGATTTCTGTTTCTAAATGAGCAGACCAAGAAACTGGGCATCTAAACTAACAAACAAACTGCAAAAAAGAACAATTAACAATCCCCAGTTCGGTACCAGTTTTGAAATTCTGATACCGAAAGGAGAGATGAATAAAATTCAGAGGAAGAAAACCACTGAAATCCTTTTTTAAAAAACCCTGAACCTACTAGGCGCTACGTGCCAAACTAGTGGAAAAGCCAATGGTTTGATTTTTAAAAATCCAAATGATAACATTAGCAACACAAAGTCAGCCCCAGGGAAGATGACATTAGGGCAGCTTCCAAGCTCTGAATTCTCAGGACCTTCCCCTGGCTCTCAGACCTGGCAGCACCCCAGGCCTCCTACCTCACCCAGCTGCCTTTCCTACCCCACAGTTTGACAACTTCAAGAGAGTCTTTAAGGTGGTAGAGGAGATGCGGGGCTCCCTGGCTGGCAACATCCAACAGCATTTCCTCCTTTCCGACCGGCTGGCCAGGTGAGGGGCCTGGGGGCTGCCGGGGGGAGGGGGGCTTGGCCCTGGGGGTCTGGAGTCCGGCTAAGAACCCAGGCTCCCCCAGGGACTACGCTGCCGTTGTCTTCTTCGCCAACAACCGCTTTGAGACCGGGAAGAAGAAGCTGCAGTATCTGACATTTGGGGACTTGGCCTTCTGTGCTGAGCTGATGATTCAGAACTGGACGCCTGGCGCTGTGGGTGAGCAGCCCCCCCCCCCCCCCCCCCCCCCCCGCCCTCGCCTAGGCTGTGGGTGAGCAACCTCCCCGCCCCCCCCCAACAAAATGCTCTTGACTCAAGGTCCCACCTGTTCTTCATCTCCCAAGACTATTGCCTGGCTCATGGAAGCAGGGAGGTCCCCCAGGCCCCAGAGCAGGAGCAACTGAGTCTAGGGACCTTCCGGACTTTAGTCTCATCCTTCCCTAAGGAAAACTGAGTCACCATATCCTGATTCAGGCCTTTCCTATCTCCCCTCTAATTTTCTGAGAGGCCCAGCTACAGGGCAGCCCAAGGTCACACCACTCATCAACACCTGAGGCAAGATTGGAACCCAGGTCTCCTTGACTGTGGGGTCCCAGGTTTATAAATGACTGAGCCAGAGTTCTGGCTCCCCAGCCAGCCGGGTTGCTCTTCCTCTCCAAAACCTGGCCAGATGGGGCCTGTAGCACATGCTCAGGCCTCACCTGGTTCTCCCTGCTCTCTCGGGACCCTTCTGCAGACTCTCAGGTGGATGACATGGACGTTGACCTGGACAAAGAATTTCTCCAAGACCTGAAGGAGCTCAAGGTGTTGGTGACCGACAAGGACCTTCTGGATCTGCACAAGAGGTGGCTGGGGCTGGAGGTGGGGTCTGGAACTGAAAGGGGGGATTCAGGGGCCCAGGGTGGGGCCTGCCTGACCCCTGCCTTCCTCCTCACAGCTTGGTATGTACTGCTCTCCGTGGCAAACTTAGCATCTTTCCAGAGATGGAAGCCAACTTCAAGGTGCGTTCCCTCTAGGCTGCAGACTGAAGGAGCTTCCAGCCCCTGGTCCCCGGCCTGCTGCCTGTGCAAAGGCCCAGAGAGGGGAGCAGCTTTCCTCAGGGCTGCACAGGACCAGGGCCCAGGCTCTTGAAGCCCCAGGCCAAAGCACATCCTTCCCTCCCTTGCCCAGCTTGGCGGCCCACACCCTGGGTTCTTTAGTGACTGCAGGAGATGCTGCTGCTGATCCTGGCAGGCTCACAGGGGCCACGCTGATCCAGCAGCCCTGTGGGAAGAGGGTAGTGTTAGAGGTGGGGGGTCCTCTGCCTGGGGTTCTGGGCTCTCTGGGGTGATAGGCACAGACCTCAGAAACCCTGGCTTCCTGGCCCCACAGAACCTGTCCCGAGGGCTGGTCAACATCGCCTCCAAGCTAACCCACACCAAGGATGTGCGGGACCTGTTTGTGGACCTCGTTGAGAAGGTGGGCTCCCCCTCGCTTTTCACTGTCTCATCATGTGCCCCTTTGCCTCCTCCTCTGCAATCCATCCTGCCCATCTCAACTGTGACTTGTTATAATTGAAAATCTGGGGTTGGGGAAGGGAGAGTGAAGCTGAGCTCTCCTGTCTTCCCAAAGTTTATAGAGCCATGTCGCTCCGACCGGTGGCCCCTGAATGATGTCCGGCTCTTCCTGAACCAGTATTCTGCTTCAGTCCACTCTCTGGATGGCTTTCGGTGAGAGCCTCTTGCTCCTGCCCTGCTCCCCCCACCCCTGGGCTGCCAGCCCCCAGCACCAGATACCCCAGGCCAGCCCAGATACCACTGTGTCTTGGTCCCTCTCATGCCGTTCTCTCCATTGCCAGGCATCAGGCCCTCTGGGATCGCTACATGGTGACCCTTCGCAGCTGCCTCCTGCGCATGTATCATGACTGAAGGGCCCCCAGGCCTGTTCCGCAGGGCCCCTGTCCAGCAGTTCCTCCTCTGGGCTTTCCTGCCCTTCAGATGTGAGAGGTTGGAGGGTGAGCCCAGGCCCAGGAGGGCAGCTCCCTCTGACACCAGTCCAGCATCCCTTCTCGCCATCTCCCCTTTTGGCAGGCAGGGGGGCCTGGGTCACAGGGAGGGGAGCTTCTTGGCCTCAGGCCTGAGAAACCTGCTCCCATGTCCCCCAGTTTGGCCCTTCCTGCCCAGTGATGGGAGCCAGACCCCCAGAGAGGGGAGCTCAGCCCCCGACCCCACCGCTCACCCTAGGCCATGGGGGCAAGAATGCCACTTTGTGCTGATAATAAATTGGCAGACTTGGGGTGAGCTCCGACCATGGGGAGTCTGACCATGGGTGATTCCTGGGCCTGGAACAGGATCCTGGAGGTGGTGGGGGCATCTGGGTGGGGGGGTAGTGAGGGGTCTTGGAAAGGCCACTAGGGCAGCAAAGAAAAGGCCTGGCTTCAGGCCCTCACCGCTTACACTTCTACACCTCCGGGGCCCTTCGGTTCTAAAGAGGGGTCCTTTGTTCTCTGGGCTTAATGTTTCCCCCAGCCTGGACCCCAGGGCTAAGCATCCGGGTTCTAAAGTTATTGTTCAGCTACTTACATCGACTCTCTGTGACCCCATTGGGGGTTTTCTGAGCAGAGATGCTACAGTGGTTTGCCAGTGCCTTCTCCAACTCTTTCTACAGACAAGGAAACTGAGGTTCCCCAGCTAGGAAGGTCTGAGGATGGGTTTGCATTCAGTGCTCCCTGGCCCCCTAGCACCCCAAAGATATAAGTTGAGGCCTCCTCATCTGTTTTAGTTGTGGGGGGAAGCTGAGGACAGAGTTAGCAACCACCAAACTCGTGAGAAAGAGGAGACCTGGATGGGAGCAGGGGTTCTTTGCCTCATTGGTGTTGCAGCCCCTCTGGGGAACCCCAGAGTCATGGCTATTGTTTTCTCATTCATAATGGAAGAAAATGCTCCATTTCAGATAGAGGTTCATGAAAAGAAACGATTTTACACCATCTAAATTCAGAACCTGCCCCCCCCCCATCTATCCATGGACCCAGGTGGAGAGCAGAGGGACTGGATTAGACAATAACGCAGTCAGAAGGTTTCTGGACTCGGCTGGAGGTCTGGGGGGTGGGGACCTCAGATCAGGCCCCAGCTGAGCAGCCTGAAAGAGCTTGGGTGGAAACCTCTCATCCTGGCAGCGCCCACTTCTAATGGGCCCCGGTGTGCCTAAGCACTGCATTATCTTAGAGGTAGTCAAGGAAAGCATGGTGACTTGGCCAAGGTCACTCAGCTAGTAAATGTCTAAGATCAAATTTGAACCCAGATCTTGGTACATTACCCCCCCCTCCCCCAAGCCGCCCATGTCAAGTTACAGGAGGGCACAAGCTTGAGAGGGGGCAGCATGCGTTTGTTGTGGCAGAGAGAAACATTTGTTCCAAAAACGATCTAGGGGTCTCAGTGAGCTCAATAAGAGTTAGTTGTAGATCATGTGTGGCCAGTCTTGGCTGCCTTGAACTTCCAGGGATAGGGAGATGATCCCCCCTTTTACTGTTTTCAGCCCCCATCTATTTCTAACCATTCAGACTTCCCTAGAGAAGTTTAGACCCCTCCTTAGAGGTCTTCAGGCAGATCCTCTGGCTCTGGGGCCCCTCAGCATGTGGGGGCTGGCCCAGACCACCTTGGAAGTCCTCTGATGGACTCTTGGGGGCTCTTTCCAGCTCCCACATCCTCCCACCATCTGTTTGTTCCCTTCTTGACAAGCCTCCCCTCCATTTGCCAGTTCAGTTTGGTGACCAAGGACCAACGGCTTTATTGAGCTCCAAACACAGCAGGGGGGGGGACTGAGTCCTTAGCTGGGGCAGCGCCGGGTGGCCTTGGCTCCTCCCACCAGGGCAGTGACTGGGTACTTGGTGATGCCACAGGCCTTACTCCCACGATGCAGCCGGAAATAGCCCTGAAGGGGGAGGTTGGGGTGAAGGCTGGGGGAGGGGCAGACTCAGATGTCTCTTGCCACCCCCTCCTCCTTCTCCCCTTTGGGTCTCACCTTTTCTCCCCAGCTGCTGCCCCAGGAATTTTTGAGGATCCAGTAAGTAAAGTTGCGAACTGCAAAGGAGATTGGAAGCTGGGTGATGGGGCCAAGCCTAGGCTGAGGCCCAAGGCCCCCCAGATGTCCCTCAAATACTCACTCCGGCTAAAGCCCACCAGCAGAACACTGTGGTCCACGTGGTAGGGGTCACAATTGTTTTCTGGTTTAATCACTCCTTTAGTATAGAGCTGATGGGAAGGAAGGAGGATATGGTGAGTCCTTGGGGGCTCTGGGCAACCTTCCCCCATCCCCCATCTTCCATCCCCCATTCCCACCTGTAAGAGTTTCTTATTGATGCTCACAGTGATGGGTCCGTTCTCTGCCACATACTGAGCCATGTCTGTGGGAAAGACTGGTATTAGTCGCCTACAATGAAGATGGGGGTTTCTGTAGAAGACCCCTCCTTTCTGCACAAGGGAAAACAGCATCCAAGGTCACAGGATGAATTGGATACCTACCAACAGGGAAGGGGTTACCGGAGCTAGGATGCCAGGCTGGCAGCCCTCTTACCCACCCTCATCAGATGCCTCCACAAATGAGGATCTGCCCCAGGGGGCTGGCCTGCTACGGCACACTGCCCCGGCTAGGGGTGGGAATGGGGCATCTGTCCCATCTAGTGTGTAGAATAGGGGTTATCTCCATTTTAGAGTTGGGGCAGCTAAGTCTCCTGCTCAAGGGCCCTGAGCCAGCTAGCCCGGACTCAGATCTGATCTCCATCCCATCCAGTGCCTCCTCTGAACCCCAGCCGCCTTCTCCATGGCAGTATGGCCCCCAGAGGCCTTGACTGGCTTCAGCCACTGTGACCCTGGTACCTACAGTCCTCCTCCTTGGGTAGCATTATGAAGTCCTGGATCCAGGCCCATTTCTTTTTCTTTTGGCACCCTCTGGGGGATGACTGGGCTTTGTAAGGGTAATCTTCTTCCTTGGCCAGGCCACCTAGTTGGGAAGGAGAAGACTCGAGGGGCCTCCATCCATGAGCCCTCTCCCCATACCCCACAACCATTCCCCACGTCATGCCAGAGACAGACCCACAGAGTCCTCTCCTGGGTCCTAGCCTCTGCCTCAGAGAGATGGAGCCTTTGAGCCCATGGGATTGGGGGGGGGGGTGTTGCACGTACTTTGGTTGAGGATAGTAAGGAAACCCTCCCATGCAAAGTCGCCCTCACAGCCTTCTCCACAGCGGCGACAGTCCAGCAGCTCTGTAGGAAGAAAGTGCCTCAGTTACACCCCCCCCCCCCATCTCACTGTCCTTCCTTGTGTATCCAAAGCCTAGATGTGCTGGGGAGCCTGCTTCCCCATGGGCCAGGTGGGCTTCTGAGATCCCCGAGGCCTGGCTCAAAACTGAACCAGGAGCATGTGACACATTTCCCCTACTCTCTAATGTACATGTGGGGTGGCACAGCACTGGGACTAGGTTCCAATTCTCCTGGTTATCCCATCAGGAAGAAGAGGGGGCTGGGACTTGACTTTAGAGGTTCCCTGGAGGCCATGACCCCTGGGCTTCCTCACGGATTGTCCCCTTTTCTACAGCCCTCTGAAATTTGCCAGAGGCTGGAGGCAGAGATTGTCCTAGAGTGATGGCTGAGGTCCAGGATCCAAACCCAGAATCTCCAGACCAGGCCCCACCCTCTCGTTTCATGTTCCAATCCCAAAAGCACTGAAGCACCTACCATATGCTACTCCCAGAATTAGGAAGACCACCTAGGCCCTGCCCCTCACCAGCTCCTGTTCTGAGCATACAGATGGAGATACATGATTAATTGGAGGATGGAGAGCATGACCAAGATTCAATGTCCCACCTTTGGACCTTGGCACAGGCTGTTCTCCAGGCCTAGGATGCCCATATCTCCTCAACCCTGGTTTTGGAAACTGGCTCCCCTCAGGCACCTCTTGCCCTATCCCATTGGAGATCTATGGAAATCTGTATTTAGTTACCTGTGGACAGGTTCTGTAAGCTTCTGGAGGGCAACAAATAGGTGCTTGTCAATTAGAATAGATAAGACATGTCAACTGACTGGATATAGTGAAGGAGGGAGGGTGAAGAGTCAAGGATGTCTCTGAAGATGCCTATTGGGGTGGGTGGAAGGGTGGCAAAAGGAAAGGAAAGGCTGGAGAAGAAATGCATCTTGTTCTGTTGGAGAACAGAACAGCCTTTTGGGGATGACTGGGCTTTGTAAGGGTAAACTTCCTTGGCCAGGCCACCTAGTTGGGAAGGAAAAGATTCGAGGGGCCCCACCCATGACCCCTCTCCCCACACCCCACAACCATACTTAAGAGACATCTGCTTAAAATGCCAAGCAAGAAACTGGTGATGGAGACCAGGAGAGAGCTTAGAGGAGAAGACAAAGGTCTGGAAGCCATCTGCATGGAGGTAGGTGGTCATTGAACCCATAGAGCAGATGTGATCCTCAAACAAGAGAGCATAGAAGGGAAAAAACAGGGGGTCCAGAATAGACGACTCTTGGTAGAAAGCCAGGGTTCCTGGGAACCAGGATAGATGGCCTGCACAGGCTCCAACATGCCCACACATCCCACACTGAGGCCACAGGGGGTGATCCCGCCCCCATAGCAACAGCACCTCCATACCTTGCACAGAGAGATTGAAATGCTTCTGGAACTTGATGGCCCACAAGGCCTCCACATTGCTCACAGCTGAAATGGCCCAACAGCTATTGCAGCGTCCCTGGGGAGAGGGGTCTGTTTTTCCCCTAGCTGGTTCCCCCTCCCTGTTCTCTACATCCCTGCATCCCCCTCCCCCATGCAGGGAGAAAGGCTGATGAGAGGCTGAAGATGGATAGGAGTCGCAAAAGTTAGCTGTGATGATAGGGGTGAAACAAAACTCATGGTTGGGATGGGCGCTGGTACCTGATCTCTCACAGGAGTCATGATCTTTTCCTTCCTCCAGTCACAGGAAGGAGTCTGTGACCTCTGTAATCTTGGGTGCCCTCCCGTCTTTGGTCTGGGATATGAGTAGCTGTGCCGGGATGGTTGGTACAACTGGCGAAATTCCTCCTCTGTGCAGACAAATGAGTGCCTGGTAGACCTGAAGACCCTTACCTTGTGCATGAGCCCTTTCCATGGCTAGTCACTTAGCACATAAAATGATGCACAGAAAGGGGAAGGGACTTGCCTGGAGTCACAGCTTACATAGTAGTAGACCCACTAAGGTTGGGTCCTAGTAAGGACCTGGAGTTGTAGGACTCAGGGGTCCAGAGCCCTTTCTGTTATACTAAGCTTCATCATTCCCAAATCCCCTTCTTCCCAAAGTAAAAAAAAAATAGGGTCTCCTGGAAAGAGCCCTTAGGTCTTGTCTTAAGAAGTAACTTCTAAGGGCGGCTAGGTGGCACAGTGGATAGAGAACTGGCCCTGGAGTCAGGAGTACCTGGGTTCAAATCTGGCCTCAGACACTTAATAATTACTTAGCCGTGTGGCCTTGGGCAAGCCACTTAACCTCATCGCCTTGAAAAATCTAAAAAAAAAAAAGTAACTTCTATGCCATGGATCGTAGATCTAGAAGCCATCCATCCAGTCCAGTGCTTTGGTTTTACAGATGTGAAAACTGAGGCCCATGGAGGGGAAGTGATGACTCCAAATTCACTGTACCCCAATGTTTCCTGTACACATAAAATTGCTGTACAATTAAGGCAATTGTGTTTCTCAAAGGAAGCAAAATAGTGTAGGACCAAGAGATGCCTTCCTTGGTCAAAAAATTAGGCTAGTTACCTTTACCAATGTTTACGTGGTTGGGCTATGAGCTTAGCTACATAGGGGACTGTTTCCTGTTTCATCCTTCTTGTCTTGGATCTAGAGAAGGAGCTTATTTGTAATGAGGAGGAGGAGGAGGAGGCTTGGCCAACTGAAGCCCTGTGCCAAGAGGAATTAAAATCAGACTTTGGCATAGAGAGAGAAAGAAAGGAAAAGAGAGGCAGGATGGGAAAGAGAGAGAACAAAAGGAGGAACTGGAAAGAAAGACTGGAAGGAAAGGTCTTTGCCTCTGCCTCCCTTGGTGCTGGTTGTTCAGTCATGTCAGACTCTGTGACCTGACGGGGTTCTTTTGGCAAAAGTACTAGAGTGGTTTGCCATTTCCTTCTACAGTTTATTTGACAGATGAAGAAACTAAGGCAAATGTGACTTCCCCAGGATCATGCAGCTAAAAAGTGTCTCAGGTCACATTTGAACTCTGGTCTTCCTGACTCTAACCTGGTGCCATCTTGCTGCCCTAATCTGGTTGCTCCTGGGCACCATCTCTGGGCCTCAATTCCCTCAGTTATAAAACATGGACAGTCATCTTACTGTGCCTCCTGGTAGGGATTATAGTAGTCCCTAGAGGAGTGAGGGCTTTAATCTTGAAAAGCTTGACATGGGGGACAATAAGAAGTGAGTCTAGTCGACTTGGGAGCAAGGCTTTGCTATAGAATGTTGGACTTGGAGTTAGGAACACCTCGGTCCAAATTCCTGCTCTGACCTGTATGACCTATGTGACAAAAGACAAGAGACTCGGCCTCCTTAAAGCCTCAGTTTCCTTATCTATAAGATGGGGCAGAAGGTTGGCCTAGACCTTGGAGCCATGACTGACCCACTTTTTAGTCTCCATGTGCCGGACCCTAAGAGGTGACTTTTCAGCTTTGATTGTTTGGGCCCCTTTTACCTGTGAGGTCACTGAACTGGGTCACTCCAAACTGGGCCAAGCCCCCATGTTCCTTCGTCAGCTGCTGGGCCCGGGCCAGGTTGTTGACAAAGATGTCAAAGCGATGTACTTCTTCTAGAAAAGGGATTTTGAGGGACAACTGGGTAGGAAGGAGCATTGGACCTCCCTTCTGCATTGAACCACTAGCAGTAAAGGCCCACCTTCACTGCATCCCACCTCCACCCAAGTGAAAGGTGTCATAACCCCTCAATGACTTCATCTCTTCTGTCAGCTCCCTTCTTGAACCCTATCTATTCTGTTGCTACAGTGTACAGCTAGAAGGGCATCACTTCTCTGACCCTTAGTTTGCTCATCTGTAAAATGGGATTAATAATGAGGTCATATCCATGTAATAGCCAATTTGGTAGGATTTGCTCTCTCTCTCTCTCTCTCTCTCTCTCTCTCTCTCTCTCTCTCTCTGACTCACTCTCTGTCTCTGTCTCTATATATCTAGATAGGTAGATAGCTATAGCTATAGATAATGTCTTACCTACCTAGAATGGTAAAGAAGACCCTCTGACAGCCCTGGGGGTGAGGGATTACCTCCCTCCTATCAGGTAGGAGATGGGAAGGTTGAGGGAAGGGAGGCAGGAGGTTGTGCAAACAGAGGGGAACCCTCATGTTTCCTGTTCACCACACAGCCCCCTCTTCACACTTCTCTCTGAGGGGATGAGTGTGTCTGTGGGAGAGCACCTGCATCTGTGCTGAGGGCCAGGGCGGGGCCATGAGTGGGGAGTCTGGCTAGAGCAAGAGATCCTGTGCTCGAGAGAGAGGTGGGAGCAACGCAGAACCTCTGAACATGAACCTTGGGGTGTTAGAGAGCGGGGGTGTCTGGGATAAGGATGTCTGTTGGGGGAGGGGGATTCAGAACACAGAATGTCAGAGCGGGGGCTTAGAGACCAAGGAATGTCAGAGGGTCTAGTACATAGAAGTCAGAGTGCCAGAGCTAGGAGGCGTCCCAGAGACCACCTGGTCCAGACTCCTTATCTTACAAATAGGAAAACTAAGAGGATGTGTTCTGACTTTCTGCCACCACTAGAGAAGGCAAAAAGTCAATGAGAGTTGGGGACCATAGGACCCGATCCCACGCATAAAGAGATCTGCATACCTACCCCTATGTGAAGATATGATCTATGTGTGTGAATGCATATGTATGTCCTTTAAGGCTAGCTACCCATTGAACATGTGTATCCTCTTCATGAAGGAATACAAGAAGTCCCACCTGCTGAATCTGGGTAGCTCTTGTTATATTGGATCTGAAAGGCCTTGAATTGTCCCACGAGGTCCCCAGTGATTGGCAGCAGGTCATGGAGGCCCTAGGGGTAGAACAGGGAGGGTGAGTGTGGTGGGAGGCTCCACTGCCTGCCCCAGAGAGGGAATGGACATGGGGAGTTTCTGAGGATTTGCTCCAGGAAGGTTCATGTGGGCTGAGTCTTCAGAAACCAGCAAGGAACCTTAACCTCACTGTGGATATGGAGAAACAGAGGTACAAAGTCGCTTCCATAGCTAGTCCGTGGCCCGGGACTAGCAGCCCCCATCCAGGGCTTTGTAGCCTCTCTTACAATGAATGCATTTCCACCTCCAAAGTCTTCTTAGTGTTGTTCCTGACCTTGGAGGAGTACCCAAGGGGAATGGTTGGGAGATGGGAAGTTAGGAGAGCAAGGGGCCCCAGATGGTAGAACTAGAGCTGGACACCAGGGAAAATTGAGATGCTAAGGTGAGACAGAAGGGAAGGACTTGGACCCCAGCACCAGGCATCAGGAGGCAGACAAAGATAGGGAGCAGAATTTGAATTGAGACACAATGGAGAGAGTCAACTGGGTGCTGATTAAAGCAGATCAGTAGACTGTAGAGGGACAGGGGGAGGAAGGGGCTTACCTGTTCCAGTGGGGGGTAGGAGCCCCAGGCAAGAAAGCCCATGGAAAGCAGCCCCAGGAGGCTGGAGAGCTCAGTGGAGAGCATCATGAGGCTGGTGAGTCCTCTGAGAAGTGAGGTCAGGAAATCAGCCCTCTATGTTAATAGTGGGGCGGGAGGGCATTCATAGAAAGGAAACAGGGAGGGGAAAACCCAGGGGTGGAACAAACAACCCTTGATCCTCAGCAGAAGGGTCCAGTTTTTCCCTCTGTCCTCAGTTCCTGGCCAGCCTGGAAAGTCAGGGCTGTGAAAAACAGAGACAGCTGGCACCAGTTTCTTGGGGGGGGGGGTGAGATGGGACTGGGTAAGCCCCAGGACAGTGAGCTGGAGAGATGCCCATCCTGTCTTGGGAAAAGTCTCTATTGAATCAGAAAAATGTAGCTGAGCAGCACTTTGCCTGGAAAAGTCCATTGGGTTTTAATGGGTGGCAAGCTCAGTGAGGGGTCCCAAGGCAACCAAGAAAGTGATTGGATCTTGGACTGCCGTGGTGTGCTCTGGGACCAGGGAGGCAAGTCTCTCTGTCCTCTGCTCTGCTTCAGAGGGGAGCCACTGATAAGGAAAAGTCTCCACTTCACATCCTAGGAGGGGTGGATGGACTGAAGGGAATGGTGCCCTTCTCCAAGGGGCCGCTCCACCCCCTGAGCTCCCCAGTCTTGGAGCATATGAGGCTGAGCTTTGTCTTGGAGGTTCTTTCTTTATCTTCTTTCTCTAAATGGCCTCATCATTTTCCAAAGGCTCCATCCTCCTCCTCTGGCATATGATCACTAGATCCATATATTCAGCCCAAGCCTCTCTCCTGAGCTCCAGTGCCTTAGGACTTTTGGACATCTCTGATTGGATGTTCCAGTGGGCACCTCAAACTCACCCTGTCCAAAATACAGCCCATTATCTTTCTGGCTAAACTCAGCTCCCTTCTGGCCTTCCCTATCTCTGCCCAAGGCACCCCCAAACTTCCAGCCTCTTAGGTTCAGAACCTCAGTGTCTTCCTCAGTTTCTCATTCCTCCTTCCATAGTCTCAAAACCATAAGAGATCCTGGTCCTTTGAGAGTCCTAAGGGCCTCTCCTAACTCCAGGCTCAAGGTCCTCTGGACACCCCCATGTCCCAACTACTCTTTCCCCTTCCTAAGGTAGGCCCATTGCCAGCTCCTCCTTCCTTTACCTCTGAGTTTCACAATCAAAGGAGCAGAGGAGAAAAGATTCTTCCGAGTCCCCTCTGTCTTGACCCCTGGCCTCCAGAGCCCACCTCTGCCCTCTGCTGTCCCTGCCAGTGGTCCCTTCCCACTTGGCTACCAAAACTCATCAATCCTCCTTTGAAGCATGGCTTCCATCCATCCCATGCTCTCCCCTCAGGAGGTTACCATTTTCATTCAGACCACATCTCCTCTCTCTTGCCTGGATGATTAGACTGGCCATCCTGTCTCTAGTTCCTCTTTGTCTCTGACAAAAAATGAAAACAAGCCCTGCCTTCTGGGGGCTGACATTCTCTTGAACCCTCTCTTGTATTAAAGCAAGACACTTAAAGCTTTTTCCCCAGACAAAGTGATCAGATGTGACAGGATGTGTGACATTTTGCAACCATAGTCTCCCACCTCTTTCCCAAGAAGAGGTAAGAATGCTCCTGGTCTGGGGGCAGCTAGGTGGTGCAGAGGATAGAGCACCTGCCCTGGAGTCAGGAGGATCTGAGTTCAAATCCAGCCTCATTCATTTACCTAGCTGTGTGATCTTGGGCAAGTCACTTAACATTATTGCCTTAAGTAAGTAAAATTTAAAAAAAAAAGAATGTTCCTGGTGACCAAGATTGGTCATGGCCACCAAGTCTGGCTGCCATTGAGTGCTGAATCCATTTACATTATTTTCGTCCTTGTGTATTCTGTTCTCCTATTTTGTTTTGTCTTTTGTCTTTTTCTTTTAACATAAGTTCAAAAAGTCTTATTTCAGCCATTGTGTGGGAGGATGAATTGGGAAGAAATGGATGAATTAAGGGAGGTAAAAAAAGGACTTGGTGGCAGAGGAAAAAGTCAAGGAAGGACCTGGGAAGATGGGAGGGATCTGGACAGAAACAGGGAAATAAAGAGGAGGGGAAGAAAGAATGAATTTCTGAGACCCCCTTACCCCATTCTCCCTGCTTCCTCTTTCCTGCCCTCAGGGTGTCTGGGACATGGCAAGGAGCCAGAAGCTGGTCAGACCCCTTCGGCCTCCGCCGCCGCCGCCAGCTCCTCTGCCACCAGCTCTCGCGCCACCAGCCGGGCGGGAGGCGGCCGAACGGGGGCGGAGGTTGGGGGACCTTCACCTTGAGCGTCTCCATGGGGGCTGCCCACTCCGTCCATGCCCTTTAAGTGTAACCGCTGCAACCGAAGGCACAATCGTAGCCTAACAGGACTTTTTTTTACCTGAAGAACCACCTTCGGTGTACAGCTGGAAATGGCCTGTCTTTAAATTCCATCTCTTAGTTTTTCTGTTTTGTTGCACTTCAGAGGAATATCAAGAAACCATGAACAACTTTAGCAATGATGAATTTAACTTCAGTTTCCTTGATGAAGGCTTTACTTCTAAGGATATTCTGGACCAGAAAATTAATGAAGTTTCTTCTTCTGATGATAAAGATGCCTTCTATGTTGCTGACCTTGGTGACATTCTAAAGAAACATGTGAGATGGTACAAAGCTCTTCCTCGAGTAACTCCATTTTATGCTGTTAAATGTAATGACAGCAAAGCTATAGTGGAGACACTTGCTACTATTGGAGCAGGTTTTGATCGTGCTAGCAAGACTGAAATACAAATAGTACAGAGTGTTGGGGTGCCTCCAGAGAGGATAATCTATGCAAATCCATGCAAACAAGTGTCACAAATTAAGTATGCGGCCAACAATGGAGTGCAAATGATGACTTTTGATAGTGAAGTAGAGCTAATGAAAGTTGCCAGCTCCCATCCAAAGGCAAAGCTGGTTTTGAGGATTGCCACTGCTGACTCCAAAGCCATCTGTCGGCTAAGTGTTAAATTTGGTGCCACTCTCAAAACTAGTAGGCTACTCCTTGAGCAAGCAAAGGAACTGAATATTGATGTTATTGGAGTCAGTTTCCATGTGGGAAGTGGTTGTACCGATCCAGAAATGTATGGCCAAGCAGTTTCTGATGCCCCATGTGTCTTTGACATGGGGGTGGAATTTGGTTTCAACGTGTATCTTCTTGATATTGGTGGTGGCTTTCCTGGCTCTGAAGATGCAAAGCTTAAGTTTGAAGAGATCACAAGTGTAATCAATCCAGCATTGGACAAGTATTTTCCTTCTGACTCTGGAGTGAGAATCATAGCTGAACCAGGCAGATACTATGTTGCATCAGCTTTCACACTTGCAGTTAACATCATTGCCAAAAAACTTGTATTAAAGGAACAGACAGGTTCTGATGATGAAGATGAGGCAAATGACCAAACTTTTATGTACTATGTAAACGATGGAGTATATGGATCATTTAATTGCATCCTGTTTGATCATGCACATGTTAAACCTATTCTACAAAAGAGACCCAAACCAGATGAGAAGTATTACTGTACTAGCATATGGGGACCAACATGTGATGGCCTTGATAGAATTGTTGAACGCTGTGATTTGCCAGAAATGCATGTGGGAGAATTGGATGCTATTTGAAAACATGGGTGCTTATACTGTTGCTGCTGCTTCTACTTTCAATGGATTCTAGAGACCTACTATCTATTATGTGATGTCTGGGCCAGCATGGCAATGCATGCAACAAATCAAGACCCAAGGTTTTCCAGCAGAAGTAGAGGATCAGGATATCAACACTTTGCCATTATCTTGTGCTTGGGAAAGTGGAATGGAACATCACACTTGTACTTCAGGTAGTATTAATGTATAGATGCTGTTTGTAGCCATTAATTGCAAGTTTAGCTTGTATTAGAACATTTTGGGGAACAATTAACTTAATTCCTGCTAGAGTTTTTAAATGTTTTAACAATAGGGTTGGCACAAATGCAACAATATGGAAGACTTAGAGATGGGGTCACACTTATCTGTGTTCCTATGGAAACTATTTGAATATTTGTTTTATATGGATTTTTATTCACTTTTCAAATATGCTTCTAAAGATTGCCCCTCGACTGCTAAGCAAGCATTTGTAGCTTGTACAATGGCAGAATGGGATTGAATTTAGTGTTGTGACCTGTTTTAAAATAAAAAAAAAGTATATTGAAAAAAAAAAGGAGCCAGAAGCTTCCCAAAATCACCATGATGCAGTTACAATTTTTTTTAGGTTTTTGCAAGGCAAATGGGGTTAAGTGGCTTGCCTAAGACCACACAGTTAGGTAATTATTAAGTATCTGAGACCGGATTTGAACCCAGGTACTCTTGACTCCAGGGCCAGTGCTTTATCCACTACACCACCTAGCTGCCCCCAATGCAGTTAAAATTTGACAGTATTTCAGGTTCCATGCATAGTACAGTGCTACAACATCTTCAAAGAAGGAAAAAAAAAGTTTAGGATCAGGAAAATTTTTGAATGAAAAGAATTGCTGTCAGCCACTATTCCTGAACACAGAATGGCTCTGAAAATTAGCTTTTGCTACATACTTGATAATACTTCTTAAGAAATTTAGGTCAAATTTCTTAACCTAAAATTGCAAGACAAAACAGCACTTAAGAGGACATAGGTGGAACTTAAATTTCAGCAGTCAGTTTGATGACACCTTTACTACTGAGTCACAGGTAATGTTAAACTGCTTTGTGCACTTTATACACTTTTGACCATCTATTAAAGTTAAGAGGTGACATCTCCATTCCCACACAAATATTAGTGAATCGATTTTTCTGGGCTCAAACTACAGTTCCAGCAACATTTTCTTTTTTCGTATCTCCATGCAAAAGCAAATTTATTGTTGTTGAGTTTTTCCAATTGTGTCTGACTCTCCATGACTCCATTTGGGGTATTTTTAGCAGAGGTTTTTGCCATTTCTTCTCCAGCTCATTTGACAGAGGAGGAAACTGAGGCAGACAGGGTGAGGACCCAGCTAGGGTCACCCAGCTAGGATATGTTGGTTGCCAGATGTGAACTCAGAAAGATGAGTCTTCCTGACTCCAGGCCCTGGCTTTATCATGGGCTTCTCATACCCTGGGATATTTGAGGGATGGCAGATAGCTCTGGTTCACTATGCCAATCCTGTATCCTTCTTGGAGCCAGAAGGAGAGTTTACCCAGCGTTGGGGTCTCAGAGCTGCTTGCTCCTTCCCCCAATGAGTTGGCTGGTGATGCAGACTGGACCCTTCTATGCAGGAAAGGGGGGGGGGGCGCGCCACATCCTCTCTCTCCGTGTCACTAGTGAGCCACAAACCTCAACACATTCATAGCTTACATGAGGTTTTCATTCTGGGTGGGGGAAAGAGGGCATATTGGAAAGTAAAAGTGATCTAAGAATAAAACAAACATTTTAAATTAAAAAGTGAGACAGCTTCCAGGTCTTGTGTTCTGTGCCTGTAGAACCAGCTGTTTGGGGCTCCTGGCTTCTTTATTGGAGTGGGGCCTTAAGTCTTTCTCCCAGACCTCCAGCACCAGATCCTGGGAACCCTTTTCTCTGGCCTGAAAATCTGTTAACTTGTCTCCACCCCCACTGAAGAAAGCCTGGATTCTTGAGGCTGGAGGAGGGATGACCAAGGCTGGATGACCATTTCTCTGGGACAGAAGCCTGCCCTGCCCAGCCCAGTAAGTGGTTACTGCTGGGAAGATGAAGGGGGAGAAAGGGGGGCCCAGAACAGAAGGGGGACTTCCTGTTGACTCTTCACACCTCCTCCTCCTCCTCCTCCCTCCCTCCCTCACCATGACACCCGTCTCCAAAGGCAGAATGAGTCAGTGGTGAGAAGCCACAGTGTCCTGGCCTGGGGGAGACGGAGGAAGGGAGGACTGAAGCATCTGAGGGCTGGACGGTAGAGGATGTCTGTTGGAGCTGGGCTGCAAAACCAAGACCACAGTGGCAGCTCCCAAGCAATATGGAAGCACCTACTGTATACAGAGCATTGTGCTGAGCACCAGAGCCACAAAGAAATGATACAGAAGGGACAACCTGTATACAGATAGGCGACTTACACTAGCTTCTGTCCAGAGCTACTAGAGAGAGTGGGATCTGAAAGTCAGAAGGGAGGGCCTTGTAGGGATGAGGACAGCCTGGGAAGAGGCATGGGGTTGGAGATAGAGTGTTGGGTTCTAGGTGGGATGATGGAGGGAGGTAAAGCAAAAGAAGCCTTGAAAATAGGAGAGGCTGGGTTGGGAAGAGCAAACACAAGACTCTAGACTGAATCTTGGAAGGTTCAGGGAGCCTCTGTGACCCTGGCCCCTCTCAGCCTCACTTTCCTTATCTGTAAAGTGGAAATCAAAACAAGACCTCCCTCCCAGGGTCAAGGTCAGGCTCAAATCAGCTGAACATGTAAAAAGTGCATTTCTCCTTTCTTACTTACTGCTTGCCAGAGACTGTGATAAGTACGCATCTCAAGTGTTGCTATATCAGGTCTGGGGTCACAGAGCTACTGTCTGAAGCTACTGTCTCTACTCAGGTCTTTCCGACATCAAGCCCAGTACTTTGTCCACTGTACCACATTATTGTTGTGGTTGTTATTATTATTATCAACCAATAGGAAAGTAGAAATAGTGATCAAATGCCACATGTCCTTGGAATATAAGGGAACGTTCTTTTCCTAAAGATTGTGTAACTCTTGCTGTTTGTCCTTCTTTCTTGAAGACCTTGACTTCAGGGAGGAGATGCCAAGATAAGTAAGTGAAATGGAGTTGAATGAGGGGAGGGTTGGTTCTGGGTCCAGTGACCAGACATGAAGCAGGACAGCTTTGGAGATGATCCTGGATGTAAGATAATCAGGGCTAAGTGACTTACCCAAAGTCACTCACCTAGGGTCAAGTCACTGAGTTGGATTTGAACTCAGATTCTCCTGCTTAATTCACTGCACCACCTAGCTGCCCCAAAGTTTCTCTAGATGTGTAACTCTTAAGACCTAATTCAGGGATAAATAATCAAAGGATAGAACAGGCAGTTTTTAGGTGATGAAATCTAATTTAAATGAAAGAATTCTTTAAATCATTAGTGATTAAAGAAATGCAAATTAAAACAACTGAGGTACCACCTCATACCTATCAGATTGGCTAATATGACAGAAAAGGAAAATGACAAATGTGAGAAGATGTGGGAAAACTGGGAGACTTATGCATTGTTGGTGGACTTGTGAACTGATCCAACCATTCTGGAGAGCAATTTGGAACATGCCCAAAGGGTGACGAAAATGTCCACCCCCTTTGATCCAACAACACCCATACTAGGTCTGTATCCCAAAGAGATCAAAGGGAAGAAAGGATCTATAGGTACAAAATTTTGTATATCAACCCTTTTTGTGGTGACAGAGTCAGAAATAGAGGGGATGCTCATCCATGGGGAATGGCTGAACAAGTTGTGGTATACGATAGTGGTAGAATATTCTGTTATAAGATATGATCAGCTGGAGGCTCTCAAAAAGACCTGGGAAGGTTCACCTAAACTGAGGAAAACTTGTGATATTTAAGTGCAGTCAAACAAAGCCCATATCCACATTGACCACCTCCCTCTTCCAGAGTGCTTGTCCTGGTCAAGTTTGAATTAAAGATCTTGGGCTAGAAAGCTGAGGCCCTGTCATATCACTGAGTGGTTTTCACGGTCTGAGACCCCATTTGGGGTTTCCTTGGCAAAGATTCTGGATTTCAGCTCATTTTACAGGCAAGGAAACTGAGGCAGGTGGAGTTAAGTGACTTTTTCAGGGTCACTAGCTCATAAGTGTTTGAGGCTGATTTGTACTCGGTCCTCCTGACCCCAGTCCTGGTGCTCTGTCCACTCCACACTACCTAGCTGTCTATGAACTCCTGTCATTTCTCCTTTCTTTCCAGATCTCTCTAGAGCACTGTCTTCTTTTCTTGGAATAGCAGAGGGAAGAGTCAGACTGGGCTGCTTTGTCCTCTTCCTCCTCCTCTTTCTCCTCTGCCTCCATCTTAATCAGTCTCTGTTTTGTCTCATCTAAGATTTAGATTTTATTAAAATTTTTAGTTGTTTCCTTATGACATGGAAATACACATTCCGTCCTGGTCTCTCTGACTTTTCTTTGTAGATCTGTAGCTAGAAATGAATGCATCCACTCCGCTTGGAAACATAGTCAGCACTTAACAGGTGTGGGTCTTCCATGTCAGCAAAGAATCTCCTGAGCGATTTTTTGGAAATATTCATAAATGTTAATCACGGTTTTATAACTATATTCCTCTAATGGAACTGAACCTTAAGCATGACTAGGATACTGATTATTTTTTCTCCCAAGGATCAACTCTAAACCTCTGGCTTTGACATTTCAAGACATTTAAAAATCAGACTGTTTGGAGTCAGAGGACCCAAGTTTTAATCCCTACTTAACCTTGGCCAAGTCATCGCCTCCCTGAAACGCAGTTTCCCCATCTGCAAATGAGGTTAGGAGGTGGTCTCTGAGATCTTCACCTTTAGAGATAGTATCCTATGACTCAGGCCAAGTTTCCAGGCTTCTCCTTCAGTTCCTCTCTCCCAAAGTTTCTCTCTTTCAAGCACAAGTATCAAGACCTCTAGGAAAGACCCCTGGGCTGAGCAGAGTCTGGCTGCTGCCACTAACCTCAGAACATCCCTTTCCTTCTCTGGGCTTCACACTCCTCCGCTTGAAAACAGAAACAATGATCCCATCCTGCCTGCTCACATCCCTCTAGCTTGAAGGGGTGTGACCCCTCACACAACCCTCTCAAGTTGTGTCCCCTAAGAGACTGATTAGCCAAGGTCCAAGTACTCTGGAGGTCCAGAGTCATAAAAGTTCTAGCTTGGCATTGTCAGCCAAGTAGCTCAAATCAAAAGCATTTGCCAAAAGCCATCATAAGAAAACTAGTAATAGAACATCACTCCATAAACCTGGGCCACGCTCTCCCACAAATTGTAGCAACACATGGAGTTTTAAGTAGAGGAGCCCACACCTGTGAGGAGCGGCAACGTGTATCTCTGACATGGCAGATGTCTCTTTTTTTTTTTTTTTTTTTTTTTTAGGGTTTGTTTTTGCAAGGCAATGGGGTTAAGTGGCTTGCCCAAAGGCCACACAGCTAGGTCATTATTAAGTGTTTGAGGCTGGATTTGAACTCAGGTCCTCCTGACTCCAGGGCCAGTGCTCTGTCCACTGCGTCACCTAGCCGTCCACAGATATCTTCTTGAAGCTAGCAATGACTTTGGTCTCATACTTGGTCTCCCTCCAACTCTCCTCCATTGGTCATCGTGGGGTGCTCCTATCCTGGACAGGATGCTATTTTCCTGGAATAACCACTATCTCCAAGAAATGAAGACCCTACCATTGGATCAGGAGTTTTGAATCTGGGGATGGTCATCCACAAAACAAGACCCAAGCTCCAGGCCCCAGACTCTCAATTTCTCCCCCTAACTGGACTCATCTCTGCAGCTGGCCAAGGCCATGTGCTTCTGCTGAATGGCTAAAGAATGGAGGGGAGAGGAGAGAAATCCTACCCCAGTCTTGTTACATTTTCCAAAAGAAATGAGCTGAATTTTTTCCTCTATAGCTGGCTTCCTGCTTGATTCTCATAAATAGGAGGTAGACTGCTTACAGAAGAACACACGTTCATCTGGTGGCTGGACAATGCAATTTTGTTGATATTCTACCAGATTCTTCTGGAAACTCCTTAATTTGATCTGAGGCTGCTCTGATTATTGGTCTGAGCAACCATGTGACTCCTCTCTAACATAGGGATGTTATCTGGGTCCTCTCCAAGTAGGAAAGGATAAGGCCCACGCAGATTAACTTCCTTTACTTGTAAAGACAAGGTGAGTTCAGGGTCAAGGAGGACATGAGCAGCTGAGGCCATCAGAAGAGGCTTCCTGAGCTCCGTTCACTTGAGCTGAGCTGCAGGGCAAGCTGGGAATTCTAAGAAACAGGTGAAGCAGAAGGGCATTTACAGGTGTGGGAGGCTCTAAGGGAGATGGAGGCGTCGGGTGACTTATGGATCCCAGGCTGCTCATCAGGTGACTTCATTGTCCACCAGGACCAGGGAGCTCCTGAGGCAGGGCAGCAGGCCCTGCTTCTCTGTTGGTGGTACCAGAAAATCAAAACCCCAGTTCCCTTACTTTCCAGACACCTGAGAAAAATAGAGTGAGTCCACCTTAAGGTGCTTTTACAGGAATTCTTTATGTGTTACTGGGTCTCCTGGTTGACTCTTTGAACCTAGGTGTAGAATTTTACCTTGTCATTTAATGAGGTTTAGCTACTGCTCTTTTATTCATTCATTCATTTTGGGTTTTGCAAAGCAATGGGATTGAGTGACTTGTCCAAGGTCACACAGCTAGGTAATTATGAAGTGTCTGAGCAGAGTCCAAAAGGGACACTGTGGACCTGGAGACAACCTTGGGCACAGTCCTGTCTAGGCCCTCATTTTGAGGATGGGTGACTTCCTCAAAGTCACACAAGTACGATGACTCAGGTGTCCAGGCTTTGTCCCTAACTCCCGTCCCCTTCCTCACCCAACTGATCCCTGGAGGCAGAGCCCCTCTTAGTAAAAGAGCCCAAGGTGCAAAATCATGGATAATGCCCTCTGAGCTACTCATTTCAGAAAGGCCAAGGACAAGCTGAATGGGGACCAGAGGAGGGCAGTCATGTTGGTAAAGGGCTTCCTCCCTGTTGGAAGGAGCTGGAGAAGAGAAAGCTGAGAAGATGTGATCAGTTTTCAGAATGGCACATGGTGGGGTTGCAGATTTAGAGGTGCAAAGGACCCAAGGGCTCATGGAGTTCAACCTTCTCATTTTCCAGATGAGGAGAATGAGGTCCAAAAGGATTAGATTTTGGAGGAGAAGCTGCAAAAAGAAGCTGCAGATTTCCACCTTCTGGCTTCCTATCAATCATTCTGGAGTGGAGCAGGAAGACTGCCCTGCAGAAGGATGGGCTCCCTTTAGTGACCGGCTGGCAAATGTTTAACAGCTGGTATCCCAGAAAATTAACCAGGACACACTTTTTTTAATTAAAGGTTTTATTTGAGTTTTTGACTTTTACAATTTTCCCCCCAATCTCACTTCCCTCCCCCACCCCCCCCACAAAAAGCAATTTGTCAGTCTTTCCATTGTTTCCATGGTTTACATTGATCCAAATTGAGTGTGATGAGAGAGAAATCATATCCTTAAAGAAGAAACATAAAGTATAAGAGATAACAAGATCAGACAATAAGATATCAGGATTTTTCCTAAATTAAAGGTAATAATCCTTGGTCTTTGTTCAAACTCCATGGTTCTTTCTCTGGATCCTGATGGTATTCTCCCAAATGGGGCAGACAGCCCCAAATTGTCCCTTATTGTTGCACTGATGGAATGAGCAAGTCCATCAAGGTTGACCATCACCCCCATGTTGCTGTTGGGTGTACAGTGTTTTTCTGGTTCTGCTCATCTCACTCAGCACAGGATACACTTTTGAGAGTAATCTGCCCGATGACTAATTTCTTAAGTCTAATCACAAAATGATAAACCCATCTCTGAGTTGTAGCATGTGTCAGTCTCTGAGGTAGAAATACATAGTTGCTATGAAAATTTCTTTCAAGCTGTGTCTAGCCCACCCCTGACTCCCCTTCACCAGAGGCCTTCAAGCAAAGGACTGATGACCACTCATCAAGAGGCTGGAGGGGAATCCCTGTCCAGGTAGCACTTGGACAGGATGCTTCTGAGGTCCCTTTCAAATCTGAAATTCTGGGTTGTGGAAAGTACACTGGGTCTGAATGTGAGGGCTGGATTTTAATCCTACCACAATCTACCTGGGTGACTCAGTTTCTCCCTATGTAGAATGTGGACTTAATAGACTCTTCCAGTTCTAAATCCTATGACAGAGGAGGCCCAACAATCTCTTCTGGGTCTTCCTTTCCTGCAGCTCCAGCTGTGAACACCAGAGGAGGCAGGAGAGCCTCCTTCAGACATCCTCTGACCATTTTTAAGAATCCTGAGGCAAACCCTGGTCCGGCTGCCATGGAGTCAAATCTTGCCTCCACCTTTTTTTTTTTTAAATCTATATGACTTTCAACAAGTCCCTTTCCCTCTCTCTAAGCCTCAGTTCTCACCTATGTAAAATGAGCAAGGTTGCTGCTGTGGTTCAATCATGTCCAACTCTTTGTGATCCCTTCCATCCTGTTATCTCTCCCAAAGCTCACATTCTTTGTTTCCATGACTTCTCATCCTCTGCCCCCTTCTCCTTTTACCTTCCATCTTTCCCAGCATCAGGTTCTTTTCCATCTTCTCCTGTGGTCAGAGTTTTTAAGCTTCAGCTTCACTATTTGACCTTCCAGGGACTAACCTGAATTTTTTTTTTTTTTTTTAGGTTTTTGCAAGGCAAATGGGGTTAAGTGGCTTGGCCAAGGCCACACAGCTAGGTAATTACTAAGTGTCTGAGGTCAGATTTGAACTCAGGTCCTCCTGACTCCAGGGCCGGTGCTCTATCCACTGTGCCACCTAGCCACCCCTATTAATTTCTTTATTTTATTTTATCCTTTCTGTCATCAGAGTGGTATCATCTCTATATCTGAAATTGTTAATATTTCTCCTAGCTCCTTCCTGCTGGCTTTTGATTCATCCAGCCTGGCTTTTCTTGTGATGTATTCTGCATGTAAGTAAATTAAATAAACAAAGTGACAATATACAACCAATCAGTTGTTCTATATTAGGGTTCTAACAATTGCACGGACAGTTTCCTCAGGAGACACAGAGATCTTTGAGGACTTTCATCTCTTTGAGGACTTCCCACATTTTGTGATCAACAGTCTAATGTAGACAATGAAGCAGAATAGATGCTGGGGTTTTTTTGGGGGGGGCAACTCCCTTGCTTTCTCCATAATCCTGCAGGTGTTGGCAATTTGGTCTCCAGTTCCTCTGCCTCTTTGAAAACCAGCCAGCTCTTCTGGGAATTCTTGATTCGAATGCTGCTGAAACTTAATTTGCAGACTCTTAAACACAACCTTGCCGGCATGCGAAATGAATTGAGGTATAATTTGAGGGTTCTTTGGCATTGCTCTTCTTTAGGGGGGTGTAAACTGATCTTTTCCAAACCAGTGCCACTGGGGAATTTTCCAAATGTGCTGAAATATTGACTGCAGCACTTTAACTGCATCATCTTTTAGGATTTTTGATTAGTTTAGATGGAAATCCTTCACCTCCACTAACCTCTTGTTAGCAATAGGTTCCTAAGGACCACTTAACTTCATTCTCCAGGATGTTTGGCTCTAGATTAGTAACCACACTATCATGGTTATCACTGATGTTAAGAGCTTTCTTGGGTAGTTCTTTAGTGTATTCTTGCCATCTCTTCTTAATCTCTTCTGCTTCTGTTAAATTATTATCATTTTTGTCTTTTATTAATGCCTATTTTTGCATGAAACATTCCCTTAATATCACAAATTTCCTTTTTTAAAAAATATTATTTTATTTTATTTTTCAATTACATGCAAAGTTTTTGACATTCAGCTTTTTGTAGATTTTTCCGCATTTTTCTAACTCTCTCCTTTCCCTTCCCCCTCTCCATGACAGCAAGTAATCTGATATAGGTTATATCTGTACAACCATGTTTTGCATATTTCCATATTACTTATGTTGTGAACAAAAAAGAAATCAGAAAGAACCAAAGGGGGGAAAACCCTATGTATTTCTAAATTTCTTGAAGAGATCCCATGTCTTTCTGTGGTATCATTTTCTTTTATTTATTTCTTTGCACTGTTCATTTAAGAAAACCTTATCTCTCTCTGCTATTTTTTGGAATTCTGCATTCAGTTGGTTAAATATTTCCCTTTCTCCTTTCTCTCTTTACTTTCCTTCTTTCCTCAGCTTTTTGTAAATCCTCCTCAGACAGTCGTTTTGCTGTCTTACTCTTCTTTTTCTTTGGAATGCTTTTTTTTTAAATTTTTAGGCAATGGGGTTAAGTGACTTGCCCAAGGCCACACAGCTAGGTAATTATTAAGAGTCTGAGGCTGGATTTGAACTCAGGTCCTCCTGACTCCAGGGCCATGTTCTATCCACTCTGCCCCTTAGCTGGAATGTTTTTTGTTGCTTCCTCCTATACAGTATTATTAATTTCTGTTCAAAGTTCAGACACTATCTTTTAGATCTGGTCCCTTAAGACTTTTCCTCGCCTCCACTTCCTATTCATAAGGACTGATATTTAGGTCATATCTATGTGGTCTACTTTCAATTTAAGTCTGACTTTGCAATAAGTACCACAATCAGCTCCAGGTCTTATTCTATTTGACTATATACAGTTTCTCCTTTGACTGCAAAGTATTTAAGCAATCTGATTTCTACATTGACCTTCTGGATTATTGAAAAAGAGTGTTGGGGCGGCTAGGTGGTGCAGCGGATAGATCACCAGCCCTGGAGTCAGGAGGACCTGAGTTCAAATCCAGCCTCAGACACTTAATAATTACCTAGCTGTGTGGCCTTGGGCAAGTCACTTAACCCCTTGCCTTGCCAAAAATAAAGGGGGGTTTGTTATGATTGACAAAACTTTTTAAGGCTCTGCCCTGCTTCATTTGTACCCCAATACTGAACTATCCTGTTATTCTAATTATCTCTTGATTCCCATATTATCATTCCAATCCTTTATGATGAATGTGACATCTTTTTTGCTGTTATTTCTAGAAGATATTGTAGATTTTCATAGAAATGATCCACTTTGGCCTCTTCAGCATCAGTGGTTGGAGCATAGATTTGTATTATTGTGGTACTGACCAGTTTGCCTTGAATTCAAACAGATAACATTCTATCAGTTTTGAAATTATCCCCCAGGACTGCTTTCCTTCCTTACCCTTTTTATTAACTCTGAGGGCTACTCTATTTCTCCCAAGGGAGTCTTGCAGTTCAGGGATCACCTTAGTTAGATGAACCCAGCCCTGTTCATTTCAGTTCACTAATAGTAATTTTTAAAATTACTTTTTTATTAAAGATATTATTTGAGTTTTACAATTTTCCCCCCATCTTGCTCCCCCCCCCCACAGATAGCACTCCGTCAGTCTTTACTTTGTTTCCATGTTGTACCTTGATCCAAATTGGGTGTGATGAGAGAGAAATCATATCCTTAAAGAGACAAGAAGTCTAAGAGGCAACAAGATCAGACAATAAGATATCTGGTTTTTTTCTAAATTAAAGTGAATAGTCCTTGAACTTTGTTCAAACTCCACTTCTCCTTATCTGGATACATCTGGCACTCTCCTTTGCAGACAGCCCAAAATTGTTCCTGATTGTTGCCCTGATGGAATGAGCGAGTCCTTCAAGGTTGAACATCACTCCCATGTTGCTGTTAGGGTGTACAGTGTTTTTCTGGTTCTGCTCATCTCACTCAGCAACAGTTCATGCAAATCCCTCCAGGCTTCCCTGAATTCCCATCCCTCCTGGTTTCTAATAGAACAGTAGTGTTCCATGACATACATAGACCACAGTTTGCTAGGCCATTCCCCAATTGAAGGACATTTACTGGATTTCCGATTCTTTGCCACCACAAACAGGGCTGCTATAAATATTTTTGTACAAGTCATGTTTTTACCCTTTTTCCTCATCTCTTCAGGGTATAGACCCAGTAGTGGTATTGCTGGGTCAAAGGGCATGCACATTTCTGTTGCCCTTTGGGCGTAGTTCCAAATAGCTCTCCAGAAGGGTTGGATGAGTTCACAGCTCCACCAACAGTGTAATAGTGTCCCAGATTTCCCACAACCCTTCCAACAATGATCATTATCCTTCCTGGTCATACTGTCCAGTCTGAGAGGTATGAGGTGGTACCTCAGAGAAGCTTTAATTTGCATTTCTCTAATAATTAATGATTTAGAGCCTTTTTTCATATGGCTATGGATTGCTTTGATCTCCTCATCTGTAAATTGCCTTTGCATATCCTTTGACCATTTGTCAATTGGGGAATGGCTTTTTGTTTTAAAAATATGACTCAGTTCTCTGTATATTTTAGAAATGAGTCCTTTGTCAGAATCATTAGTTGTAAAGATTGTTTCCCAATTTACTACATTTCTTTTGATCTTGGTTACATTGGTTTTATCTTTACAAAAGCTTTTTAGTTTAATGTAATCGAAATCATCTAATTGGTTTTTAGTGATGTTCTCCGACTCTTCCTTAGTCATAAACTGCTCCCCTTTCCATAGATCTGACAGGGAAACTAGTCCTTGATCTTCTAATTTGCTTATAGTATTGTTTTTTATGTCTAAGTCCTGTAACCATGTGGGTCTTATCTTGGTAAAGGGTGTGAGGTGTTGGTCTAATCTAAGTTTCTTCCATACTGACTTCCAATTACCCCAGCAGTTTACTAATAGTAATTTTTAATCTTTCTAGCTTTTGTTTGACCACATCTTATTTACTTTATTTCATAGAGATCACCTTCTTTCTTCACCAGATGCATCCAGAGCTGGATTTCCCTTTGACTCTGACTCAGCCACTTCCTCTATGAGCTGTCTGTCTTGCCTGCAGAGCTCATGGCTTCATTGAGCTACACAAGCCCCTCCACCATGACCAGGCAGTGATCCAGGAGGGGGAAATGGGGTCAGGTGAGGGATCTAGATAGCCTCCTCCAGTTCTAAATGCATCATCCTAGAAAATGATACATGATCTTGACCTTGAATGATCTATAAGACTTAAAAATTTTAAATTTTAAACTTATTAACTATTGTCAAGGTCAAATATTCAGACATGCAAACAATTAAAATGAAAACAATAGAACATGAAGCCATTGGAGCCTTGGGATTTCATCTAGCAAAAGGGATTCCCCTTGGAGGGAGGGAGGAAGGATCAGGATGTGCTCCAGGAAAGTGATGGGAGGTGAAAGTCTTTGGGAGGCTGGGGCACTTCTGGCAAGGGACTGATTTCTTCAGGGTGTGTGTGTGTGTGGGGAAGAGCTATTTGCTTATCTGTTGTGGTTTTTGTTCAGTCGTGTGATGCCATTTGGGATTTTCTTGGCAGAGATCCTGGAGTGGTTTGGCATTTCCTTCTCCAGCTCCTTTTACAGATGAGAAAACTGAGGCAGACAGGGTTCAGTGATTTACCCAGGGTCACACAATCCATAAAAATCAAGCCAGATTTGAACTCACAAAGAGGAGTCTCCTGGACTCCAGGTCCTGCACTCTATCCACTGGGCTGACACCCAGCTGGCTCCTAAGTGGGGAAAGGGGTGGCTTAAGGACCCTCAGCTCAAGGCTGGCTCAAGAAGAGGGACCAGAATCGCTCAGCTGTGTTATGGACAGAAGAAGAAGGCAGTCCTTTAGGTCCTTGCTCCAGTCTTGGGGGGATCTGTAAGGATCAAGGACTCTCAGTTTGAATTTGGAAAATGGTGGAGATTATGGGCTTCCGTCCAGGCTACAGGGAGTTGGGGAAATGATTAGATTTTCAGAACAAAATTGGAATGGAGTGGGGAGGGAGAAGAGAGGGCCTATTCAAATTTCTTGTTCCTGAGCCCTTGGCACCAGGACAGGGTGCCTTGCCCAGAAAGGAGCTTCTTAAATGCCTTTGGGATAGGATTGGACTGGGTTCCTCAGCTGCAGCCTGGGTGCTCTGGAAGGACCAGGGTTCATCTTCCCAAAGTGAAGGGGGTTTGGGTGGGTGGGGGGATCAGAATCTCGATTCTGCAGGCTCCAGAACTGTTGCGAAGTAAGACTGGAGCCCCAGGGTGGCAGCTTTTGGAGGGGGGGGACTGGAACGGCTCCGCTCTGAGGCTGCAAGGCCTCTGAGGTGCCTTTCAGCTCTTGATCTGGGAATCGACTTAGACTAGAGGGGACTGGGGCTTTCAGGTGGAGCCTGTAGGAAGTGGGGGCTTGGGGGTCTCTCCTCTCCAGAGGCAGGAATCGGGGCACAGAGAACTAGCATCTTTCAGTCGCTGCTCAGAGCTTTGGGGAAGGGGAAGAGAACAGGCTTCTCTCCAGGAGAGAAGAAGGCAGAGGAGAAACGGGACTCTGGGGATGGAGACACCAGGATCTGAAACTTGGGGGGGTGGGGAAGGGCCAGGATTTCTCAGATTCAAGCCAGGAAGGGTATGGGGGGGGTAAGTGGCACCAGAGGAATTGGGGAAACCAGGATCTCTCAGCTTCAGCTTGGGGGGGGGTGGACCAGCTAAGTGAGTGGGAGCCTTTGGGGATCTCAAGACGGCGGTGATGCCTTTGGGGGCCCCGGGGTGGTTCCGCTCCAGTCTGACAGATGAGGGGTTTGGGTTTCCAGTGGTCGCCCCAAGTCTGGATGACTCGACTGCAGGCCTGAGTTCTGGGGTGTCTAGGCTCTCTCGGGGCCCGTGTTTCCGAGGCGCCCCGAGGCGGGAGGCCATCCTGGCCCTGGTCCTGGCCTTGGCCTTGGCCAGCCCAGGCTCCTGGGCGGAGCGGGGTGGGTCTGGAGGGGGGGCCGGCCGCCGGTGGGCTCCTTCGGGCTCGGGTCCCTCCCCCTGGCTCCGGCTCAGGAATCCGTGTCGTGTCCGGGGCGGGCTGGGGGGCGGGGGGCGGGGGGCGGCCGCTTCCTGGGGCCGCTTGTCCGGGGAGCGGAGCCTCGCCAAGCCCACAGGCTCAGAGCAGCCCGGAGCCCCGGGGCCGCGGGGGGTGGGCTCGGGGACGCCCCAGCCTCAAGTAAGTGTGGGGAGCCCGGAG
Source organism: Macrotis lagotis (assembly GCF_037893015.1). Classification (NCBI taxonomy): domain Eukaryota; kingdom Metazoa; phylum Chordata; class Mammalia; order Peramelemorphia; family Peramelidae; genus Macrotis; species Macrotis lagotis. The sequence continues at coordinate 282,908,624 of NC_133660.1, forward strand.
GGGCCGGCAGCTGGGGGCCAGGGCCCCCGCCGAGCGGAAACTGCCGACTCAGCGGACTGGCGGGGGGAGGGGAAAGTTTGGGGAGCTGGAGATCCCCCGGAGTCCCCCTCCTTGGCCCTGGCCAGGAGCCCCCCCCTTGGACGCAATCTGCGGGGGCAGGGGCTCACTGGTCCCGGCCTGGGGACGGAGGGTGGTCCCACTTCCCCTGGGGGAGTCGGGGAGTAAGGCTGACCACAGGGGTCCAGTGCCTTCAGCTTCAAAGCAGAAGGCCGGGGTCCAAGGGGGAGATGGCACCAGGGGCCCGAGAAGGGGGTCAGCCACACTTCCTTTGGGTGAGCTGAGCGCCAGAAAAGCCTGGGTCCTGTGGGAAGCATTTGTGGGGGAGGGGGCCCCAGAACAGCTGGGGCTGCTGGGGAAGGGGGAAGAACTATCCTGGATCCAGTGGCAAAAGAGGGAGAGGGGGGTGCAGTCTCCTGGGCAGTGGTGAGGGGCAGAACAGCGGGCTTCTCTGGGGAACGTTAGAGCCCACCGGAGGAGCTAGGTTACAAGGGGAGAACTGAAGGGGAGGGGGGCCCCAGAGAACCTCCATAGCCCCACAGTTCTGAGAGAGGCTGGCCCAGGGTAGATCAGGGTTCTGTGGGAGAGCTTTCTTGGGGCATTGAGGGCTGCGGGGCCTGGTGCTTAAAGGGAGAGCTAGGGTGGTCAGGTCCCCCCCATCCAGAAGGGGACCTGGGACCACGAAGCATGTCTGGGGCCTGGAAAGAGAATGAGGGTCGGTGGATATGGGCAGGAGGCCTCCCGCTCTTCCCTTGGGGGGCCCTGGCTGGAGGTGTGGGGTTTGTTTGCAAGGAGGAATTGGGGCTGAGTTAGTGTGGGTGGGAGCTGAGGGAGAGCTGGGGCTTCCCAGCAGATGGATCTGAGCAGCTCACAAGGGCTAGGATCTGACTGGCTCAGGGTCTCCAGAGAGCCCCATCCGGGGAACCTGAGGCACGGCTCTCCTTTTTCGGTCCTAGGATGCTCCCTCTTGTCTCCTTTCTCCGTGGGCAGCTACTATTGCTGCTACTTCTGGGCACTGCATCTCCCCAGGACCCTGAGGAGCCAGACAGCTACATGGTGGGAACTCTGGAACTTGAGGCAGGGCTGGGGCGGGGGGGCGGGCAGCAGGAAACTGAGGGGGTGAGTGGATGGGGGAGAAAAGGAGTCCTGAGATGAGACTGGGGGAAGGGGAAGAGGTAGGGGCAGGGTTTGGGGAGGATCCTCACCATCTCCCAACCAAGCCCAAAGGTGGTGTCTAAGAGTGAGCTGGTATAGTCGATCCAGTATTGCACTCGGGGTTGGGAAGACCTGGGTCCAACTCTTACCGCTGATACTGGCTTTGTAACGCTGGACAAAACTTTGCACTTGCCTCAGTTTTACCATCTATAACATTCAGATAACCATCACAACTGGTCTAGAGGGTCCCTGTGAGAATCCAATAAGCAGACCTTAAAGCTGCCCCCAGCCATCGCCCTCCCTAGGTCCAGTGACTAAGGCTTCTGGAGTTGGCGCTTAGAGCTGGGCCCAAGCCTGACCTTGCTTCCTTCCTCTGCTCTAGGAGTGTACAGACGGGTACGAGTGGGACACAGAAAGTCAGCACTGTAAGGGTAAGTATGGAGCAGGGCAGGGAGGACCCCCCCCCCCCGCCCGGCCTTGGGCAAAGAGGAAGGTCTATAAACGAAGGCTCTGGTACTGTCCGGGAAGGCAGCTTTGGCATCATATAGCGCAGTCTCTGAATTTACAGACCAGGGAACTGAGGCCTCAAGGGGGAGAAGGGTGGGGCAGGATGAGTTGCTTAGGGTTCCAGAGGTAGCCGTGAGGTTCTGAGTTGGGATTTGAACCCAGGGTCATCCCTCTATCTGCCTTTCTGGGTTCTCTTTTCTATGAAGGCATCAGGGGTGTGGAGAGCTTGAAATGAGGGTGCAGGAGCCTTAATGTGATGTACAAGAGGTAGGATGGGTGGGCTGAGGGGCTCAGATCCTCCAAGTCTCCTCTGGTCAGCACAGTGAGCCCCTTGACGGCTTATTTATCTGTAAAAGTGGAATGTCAAGACTACTGAGCCAATGTGGGGGGGTTATGCAAGGCTTCTGGTAAATCTTTAGAGCATCCTCGAACTAAACACCTGCCTCTTTCCAGAGGATAAAAGACCAAACCAACCTGAGGCAGTTCCTGCCTTCAGGGAGCTTGTATTCTAATGAGAGAAAGCGGACAGAACCTGAAGGAAAGTCAGTGGTGGCCTTAGTAGACCTAGAGAATCTGCAGAGAAAGTGTCTAAAGTAGCAGGCTTCAAGGACTGAGGGGGGGAGCCTCGGGAGGAGGTGGCCCCAGCTTCCTGTGCATGAGGGAGAATGAGGGCATGAGACAGGAGAGGTGGTGGGGGAGCCAGGCTGCAGAGTATCTTCTGTTTCATCCCAGAGGCACTAGGGAGCCAGTGAATATTTTTGAGCTGGGGAATATCTCTGTTTGGCATATGTGTGTGTGTGTGTGTGTGTGTGTGTGTGTGTGTGTGTGTGTGTAGGATAGATTAGCCAGAGTCTGGGAGGCTAGTTAGGAGTCTGGGCCTGAAGTGGAGGAGTGGCTGTGTTGAGGGGAGAGAAAGGGGGACAGAAGGAAGATGCTGGGGGGGGGGTGAACAGTGACTAGATTTGGTCATTATAGGGAAAGGGAAGAGGCAGGTTTGTAAAAGTGAGTCACTGAGGGGCGGCTAGGTGGTGCAGTGGATAGAGCACCAGCCCTGGAATCAGGAGGACCTGAGTTCAAATCCAGCCTCAGACACTTAATAATGACCTGTGTGGCCTTGGGCGAACCACTTAACCCCATTTGCCTTGCAAAAACCTAAAAACAAAAAAACAAACAAAAAAAAAGTGAGCCATTGGAAAGAAGGGGATGTCCTCAACAGATGGAAAGAAGTTTGGGGGTGGAATTTTGAGGGGGAACAGGAGAGCCACTGTGGATGTGTTGGTTTCAAGAACTGGATGGAACGCCCCGGAATGCCTGAACTTGGACCCAGGGCCAGGTCACTGCTCTCTGGTCTGTGAAAGCTTCACTCTAAAGCCGGCTGATTTCTCAGAGATTGGCAGGCCAGGTTCATAGCAGGTTGACTGGTCCTGTTCCCTCCACCCCAGACAGACACTGGCCATGGCTGCCAGCTGGGTTTCCCTGGCCCTGGAACAGCTGTAGCAGCCCAAGCTGAGTCACGTTGCTAGCTCTCCCCCCATTTCTGGGGTCACAGACCTCTTGGAGCATGAGGTCATTCCTTGGGGTGGGGATGGGCAGCAGGGAATAGGTGGGGCTATTTCTAGGATCAGGGTGCTTGGGAAGAGGCCTAGAATGCAGTGCTTTGGTGGGGGGTCCTGAGTCTGCCAGGAAGACAAGCAATGGGACAAACAGAGGCAGTCTCCAATCTGGGATCTGAAGAGCCCTGGCACTCCTATGTAGAAATGCCAGTCTACCCTGGGACTGATCCTGAGCCAGAAGCCAAGAAAAACTGGGCAAGTCCTTTGTCCTCCCTGTGCCTCAGCTTCTCCAACTGTGAGATGGGGGATAGCCTGGACTTCTCCAGAGTCGTGTCTAGCTCCCATCCCTGTGATCACCTCCTGGCTGTGTGGTCTTGTCTAAGTTGTTTTCTCTCTGAGGGTCCTGGATTCTCCATTTCAAAGGGAGCCCCATATCGCAGCCTCCTCCTCCCAGAAGGGAGTGTCAGAGTGAACCCCTTGTCCTTGGTTCTGTTTGGCTGGAGCTTGCTGAGCTGCACCCCCTTGCCCAACAGTCTCCCCATTCTACTTTGCCCCCAGATGTGAACGAGTGCGAGACCATCCCTGATGCATGTAAAGGGGAGATGAAGTGTATCAACCACTATGGGGGCTACCTCTGCCTGCCTCGCTCAGCTGCTGTCATCAATGATGTCCATTCAGAAGGTGGTCCCCCTCCCCGGCCAAGGCCTCCCAGACCTCCAGCCCCTGGGCCACCCCGTCCCAATCCCTGCCTGCAGGGCTATGAGCCTGATGACCAAGACAACTGTGTGGGTGAGTGTGGGGCCCAGGGAGGACCATTCACATGGGGGGGGTTCTCCCCCAACTTCCTGTCCAGGGCAAGTGGGTGCTGTGTTTTCTGGAAATAGGGGAGAGATGGGGATTCAGTCTGGGCCATGATGAGTTTGAGATAATCAAGGGCAACCATCAGAACAATGCATTCTCCATTGTCCTGGGTTGTCTGAAATTTTTCATTTATTTTAAGCATAAAGACTTTTAGATTATTTTTATTTCAGTTCCAAATCCTCTCCCTCCCTTCCCCTACCCAAGGAATCCCAGCTACCTCCACACTCTTCCTGCCCCCAGTTGGCTCCCCACCTCCCTGCTCATCTGCAGTAGCTCCTCCACTCGGCCAGTCCTAGGCAGCACCCCGAGAAAGCAGCTCCAAGCTGGAAGTTCAGGGGTCAGACTGCTAATTTTGCTTGGGCAGTCTGTGTACCCACTGGTGAAGGGCAGTTTTGGTGGCATGTCTATGGCTCACACAGGGGAAGTGGAGGACCAAGTGACCCGGGCACCACATAGGAAACACATGTGTGGAGGGACACGGGTGACGAGGGCGATCCACTCGTTCTTCTTTCTTGGGTGTCCCCTCCTCCAGCTCTCCTGTCTCCCTTCTCCATCCATGGGCAGCCCATCTCCCTCCCTGGGCTCTGTGGTTGCTCTCTGCTGCCCTCTGCCAGGCCTCCTCTGTTCTTCCTCTTCAGGGCCCTCAGCCACTCTCCGGCCCAGCTGGCCGGCCTTGGTAAAGGAGGGACAGCCCCTCTCCTTCAGGGCCTAGGGCAGGGAAGGCGAGAAAGGTAAAAAGTCAAACATCCCCACCCAGCTAAGACTGTCTTTCATTTTTCTCGTTTAGCTGTAATCATGTGGTTCGGGGTCCCAGGCGGCTAACTACTTGGGTTGTGGCTAGATAATCCTTTATAGTTTTTGCTTAATCCCCGATTATCAGAGAGATGTGGGTCCCTGGACCTAAAGCCTCATCTTGGTTCCCACAATGCTCCCTGATTGTCATGAAAAAGAATCTGAGGTTGGGAGCAGAAGGACCAGCCAGGACATTGCCTCCAGTCCATACATATGTCTGCAAGCAACAATTTGGGGTCTCCCTGCATTTTGGACCTAGAACCAGTCAGGGGAGGGCCCCAGAGTCCTCAGCCCTTATGGCAGCCTTCCCACTTCTCGGTGGCTTTGAGGGAGGCCATCTGGCTTCAGACTGGTCTCAGCTGGGCGAAGTCCAGCAGCCTGGCAAATCTCTCCTCTTCCCTGGTTGGCACCTGTTCAGGAGCACCCACCTAGTCCTGGGTCTACACCCTGTCTCTACCTCTGTTTCTGGGTTCCAGACATAGACGAGTGTGAGCTTGGTCTCCATGACTGCCGTCCCAGCCAAGAATGCCACAACCTACCTGGGTCCTTCCATTGCTCCTGCCCTGACGGCTACAGAAAAACGGGCTCCGAGTGTGTGGGTAAGCCCAGAGCCCCCTCCCTCTGCCTCCCCCATTCCTGCTCCCCTGAAAATGACAGCAAAGGACATCTGGGTACCCCTAATCTTCTTCATTGTTGTCCTTCCAAAACGCCTGCCCTCGGCCTCCCCCCCCCAGACATAGATGAATGCCGCTATCGCTATTGCCAGCACCGCTGTGTCAACGTTCCCGGCTCCTTCACCTGCCAGTGTGAGCCTGGCTTCCAGCTTGGGCCCAATAATCGCTCCTGCGTAGGTGAGGTCACTTGTGAGAAGGGGGGGTGGGGGGGCAGTTGGATGGAACTGTGGCATCCCGGAGACCAAGCCTCAGGATAGGGTGAGGCACTCCAACCTGCATGGTGGCATCCTGGTGGTGGGATGGAGGAGGGATTGGGGAGGGGGTCCTGCTGCTCTGCCCTCTGCTGAGGTCCCCCCTGACCTTGGGCCTGGCTTCTGCTACCTCTAGATGTGAATGAGTGTGAGATGGGGGCACCCTGTGAGCAACGCTGCTTCAACTCCTATGGGACCTTCCTCTGCCGCTGCAACCAAGGCTATGAACTCCATCGGGATGGCTTCTCCTGCAACGGTGACTGGCCCCCCCAGGGGTGACTGCTCTGCCCCAGGCCCTGCTCCAGGGAGGCCCACCGGACAGTGGCTGACACAAGATGAGAGTCATGGTTGCCTTAGGGCAGGAGAAGGTTAAAGAAGCATTGACCCTCCGAGCTAGAGTAGAACTACCAGTGTAGAACATCCATAAGATGGGGGTTGTGGGTGCTGGGGGGGGGAGCCAGGAATGTGAGAGCTGAGAGATCCCCAAGGACTTGGGATGGGAGATCCTGGAGGGTCCAAGAATGTCAGTGGTCAGAGCTGGAAAGGATCTCAAAAGCTTTGAAGCCAGGCCCTCTGTCAAATTAAAAAGCCAGAACCCTAGTGAAAGGGGGTCTGTCCAGGACCTTGTAGCCAGGGGGCCCAGGGCTGGGCAGACAGAACAGTTGGGGGGGGCGGGTTTCACTCTATTCACTTGAACAAACACATCTGAAGCTCACATCCATTGGGCTGGCTCTGCCCCTGGCCTCCTTGGCCCTCATCTTGTGCTCCCTTAGCCCCTTGGAGAGGATGGGCTGGTTGGTGGGTGCCGGGGTCTGCCTGGCCAAGCTCTTGGCAAATGGCAGCTGCCAACTCCCCTGCCTCCCATACTCAACTAACTGAAGCAGAGCATGGAGAACTCTGGGTGGGCTTGAGTATCGGGGAAGGCTTCCTGGAGCCAAGTCCTTCCTCTGGCGCTGCTGTCTTTCTAGGGCTCCATCTGCTGTGGCCCTGTCCCTCCCACTCCCAGCCCCCCATCCCTTCCCTGCCCCCCAGACCAGCAGCCCTTCACCTGACTTCCTGCCATCCCCCACTCTGTCCATCCCCTGCAGACATTGATGAATGCAGACATTCCTCTTACCTCTGCCAGTATCACTGCTCCAATGAGCCAGGACGCTTCTCCTGCCACTGCCCCCAAGGTTACCAGCTGCTGGGCACTCGTCTCTGTCAAGGTCTGCTGGGCTAGGGGCAGTGGGTTCAGCTTGGGGGGCACATGCTTGGTGCCCAGGCCACCCCTGACATTTCCCCTTTGGCAGACATAGATGAGTGTGAGTCTGGGGCCCACCAGTGCTCAGATGGCCAGAGCTGTGTCAACTTCCATGGGGGTTATCGCTGTATGGAGACCAATCGCTGCTCGGAGCCCTACGTCCAGGTGTCCGACAAGTGAGTCCATCCGGGCAGCCTGGGCACCTTCCTCCCCTAGAGCTGAGGTTCCTCAAAACTAGTGGAACAGAGAATACAGTCTGAGAGCTGGTAGAGGAAGTAGTGAGAGATGGAGACAGAGAGAGAGAGAGAGAGAGAGAGAGAGAGAGAGAGAGAGAGAGAGAGAGAGAGAAGACTCTGAGAGATGGGGGCAGTCCTTGGGCTGCGGGCTGCACCCTCCTGGCTGGCAGGGGGAGACAGCTGCCAGGCTGGTCCCTGGGACCATTCTGTGAGCCGGGGAGGGGGGCCCTGGCCTGGCCTGAATGCCGGTTCCATGGCCCTCCAGCCGGTGCCTCTGCCCAGCATCGGACCCCCGCTGCCGGGAGCAGCCCTCCTCCATAGTGCACCGCTACATGAGCATCACATCGGAGCGCAGCGTGCCTGCCGATGTCTTCCAGATCCAGGCCACCTCTGTCTACCCCGGCGCCTATAATGCCTTCCAGATCCGAGCTGGGAACCCCCAGGGAGACTTCTACATCCGGGTATGGTGCTGGCCCAGGGCAGAAATGTCTGGGAGCTGGGGTTTCCTGCCCCCCACCTCCATCTCTGAAGGCTGGAGGTCAGGCCATGGGGGGGTCCCTGTCCATTGGGGAGTTTCTGGCCTAGAATTTACCCCAAGGACTAGAGATCAGATGTTGTCTGGGGGGTCCTGAGGAGGGAGGGAGGGAGGGGTCGAAGGTGAGCCTTTAAACGGTCTGGGGCCAGAAGGGACCACAGAGACTGGAACTGAACCTATTTTAGAGAGAAGCAACTGAGGCCCAGGGTGGCAAAGGAGCCTGACCCCCTCCTCCCTGAAAGTAGTGAGTTCTGGGGCGGGGGCAGGACCTCTGTAAAGAAGGGGAGTCTGGCAAAGGGGCCTGGTCCCCCTTGTGTCTGAGCTCTGTCACTCCATCTCTTACAGCAAATCAACAACATTAGCGCAATGCTGGTTCTGGCGCGGCCTGTGACAGGGCCTCGCGAATACGTACTGGACTTGGAGATGGTCACCATGAACTCCCTCATGAGCTACCGGGCCAGCTCGGTGCTGAGGCTCACTGTTTTTGTGGGGGCCTATGCCTTCTAGGGGCCTGGGGGAGGGAAGGGGGTCTTCCTAGGGAAAACATCAGAAGCTGTTCAGGAATAGAGAAAAATCAATAAAAAGAGAAAAATCTGGCAGGACTGCTGGCTGTGGGGAGAGAAAACACCAACCCTCGTGGACCGTCAGTCAGGGAAAGGGACACCCCCCCCCCTTGCTGGCCCTATACTTCTTCTGTTGGGTGAGGAAGGGGCTGAGGTGGCTGCCCAACACTGCAGGGGAGGGCTTGTCCTGACTGAAGGCCTTGGAGGGGGCAGGGCGACACCCCACAGGGGACAGCCCACATTCACACAGCCCTTTAAAGAGATGGAGGGGAGCTTCACGACTCCTGGCACTGATCACCCACCCCCAGCAGAATCAACAACCAGCGGTTTGAGACTTTTATTAGATCCAGAATGGTTCTTGTCCAATTCCCCACCCCCAACCCTGGGCCTTGCGCCACATCTCCTCCAGGCTGGGCTCAGGGCAGTGGTCCAGGGGTACAATAAAGCTGGCACAGGGTCCGGCTCAGGGCCGGGCCCAGGTTCCTGTAAGGAGGGCAGAGAAGGGTGATTGGGGAGCCTGGCCAAGGCTCCCTCCCCCGACCCCTGGAGCCCCCAGGCCCTCACCTCTGCAGGCGCCCACACTTGATGGAGCTCAGCAGCTTCTCTTGCTCCTGGGGGCCGGCGCAGGCATCATAGGCGGCTAGGAGGCTGGGCACAAGACAGACGGCGCTCTGAAAAGCCCAGTGGTGGCAGAGACGCTGCACTCTCCCCTAAGGGCCACCAATTTTCAGGTGGGCAGCTATCCCTGTGCCCAGGGCTGAGTCCAGGTGGGGAAGCCAACCTCAACCCCCAGAGCTGAGAGAGAGGCCACCAGGGATGTGGGGCCCAGAGAGGATTCAAACCCCACTTCTGCTGTGTGACCGTGGGAGATCCCTTAACCTCTCAGACTCAGCTTCCCCTTTCTGTAAAACCTGAATACCACCTGGCCTCCCTCACAGGGTTCTTCTACCTCTCCTCACCGATTCCGTTTTTCCCTCCTTGAGCCTCTTGTAGTTCCACTCTCAGTTGAGACCCCTACCTCTTATTCTGCTGTGCGCTCCTCATCCCCTCAGGTTATCTGAAAACCTCATGAACCCCCAACTCACCAGACTCTAGAAATGTGGCCTCTCTCAAACCCAGGACCCTGCACCACCCCACCAACAGACCCCCTTCAACCAGCAATCCATGCCCGGCTTCCCCATCCAGAGCAGCCTTCAGACCACCTCATTACCCTCTGTGAATAACTGCCCTAAATCTCGCCCCCCTTCATGGCCTCCCCCAATTCTGAAGTCTCCACTTCCCCTGCCTCACCATTCCACCATAACGGCTCTGACCTCTTAATTGCCAGATCCAATGGCCTCTTCTCAGCCCGATCTGACGCTGCGGTCCCTCCTGACCTCCTCCCTGTCTGACCGCTTCTCAGACTCTTGGGCTGGATCTCCACATTCACCCCCCAACCTGGCCGTGCCCGGCAAGATTCCATCCTGGGCTCTGCTCTGCTACGCTCAGCATTGCGCCCCCAAGGTGCAACACCCCAAATGCTCCCAGCTCCTCTCCTGACCCATCCCACAGCCCAAACTTCCCTGATCTCCGCTCAGGCTAGCTGACTCGGGTCACTTTGGCCACAGGAAGAGCACTCTGGGCACTGAAGGCTCTGCTCTCCTCCCTCCTGGCCTTTGCTGCCCCTCCCCCTCCTGGGATGCTTGGCTCTTCCCCTCCCGGGGGCTTCAGGCACAAAACCCCATAGGGGAGCACGTGAGCCCCTGGAAGCCAGGGAAGCTGGGGTCTCCAGGGATCATGTCATTTCTGGAGCCAACCCAAGTGCTCTCCCATTCCATGCTGGAAGACGTCTCTCTCTGACAGATGGGTAAACTGAGGCTGGTCACTGAACTAGGAAATGGGAACCAGGGTTTCTAGGACTCCATGCCCCCTCATCCCTCAGCCCTGGGGAATCTCTGACAGTGTCCAGCCAGAGGCTGCAAAACTGTCCTGTCACATGACTAAGGAAACGACAAAGGTTTTTTCCCCTCATTCTAAATTCCATCAGTAAAGGCCGGGGTGGGGGGGGCGGGGGGGGGAAGGAAGGGGACTAGGACGGGGTCTCAGGCCCGGCCTACCTACCTGGCAGGGGTACTATACTTTTCCAGCAGGGCGGCAGCCTTCTCCCCACTCACCCCCCGCACCTGCATCAGCTGCCGGGCAAACACCTCGCTCACAGACTGGGCCTGGCAGGGGAGGGAAGGTGAGAACCTCAGGAGGAAGCCCCCGAGGCTGGGGAGCCTGGGAGAGGGGAAAGGTGAGGAGGGGTCAGGGTCTCACCTTGTTTTTCATGGCCCCTTCATTGAAGTCCCTGAAGGTGAAGAGGGAACAGGGTGGGGTCTTGGCCCCAGGGTCTCCCTCTTCTCCCCAGGGTCGACACCGCAGAGTCTGGCCCTAGGAAAGAAAAGATGTGGATTGGACCTTCTAGGATCCCCACCCATCAGCCCCCCCCCCCCCACTAACAGCAGCAGCAGCCCCCCATTACCACATAGAGTCTCTGTAGGGCTCGAGTCAGAAGAGCCAGGTAGGCAGCAGATTCCTTCAGATCGGTTGTGCGTTTCACAAAGAAGCCATCAATCACCTGAGAGGGGAGGAGTGGTGTAAGAGGTGGGGGGGGCCTTACCAGTAGCTCCCCTGGGGCCCCAGGCCCCTCCCCCCTCCCCAACTCACCTGGGTGTTAGTGACTGCCTGCAGCAGCGTACTCTCGGGGAGACTGAGGCTGTGGGCAGAGCCGTGGTCCTCCACCAGGTACACCCTCTGGCTGAGGCCACAGCGTTTCAGGCGGAACTGAGGAAGTTGGGTCAGGTCAGGTTTGGGGGCCCAGCCTGTGCCCTTCCCTATTCCTCCCTAGATCTCAGGGTTATGAGGTTTTACCCACCACATCCCACATGCTCAGCAGAGTTTGGAAACTAAGGCCCAGGAGAGAAGGACCTGCCCAAGGTCAGGAGGAATGACTCTAGAGTCTGAGGTGCAGAGAATTTGGGGGTCCTGCATGCACACCCCCCCCCCCCCAGGCCCCTTCCTACCTTCTGCTCCCGAAAGCGACCATCAGTGATGCTGTTGCACAGGTCATCCAGGCGCTTCCTCTCAACCACGTGGTCCAGGACAAGTTCACTGGGCTGGGCTGGGGAGGAAGGGCTTCCTTGGCTCTGCCCTCCACCATGTTCCCCTTCCCCCAGCCCCATAAGCCACTCCCCTGCCTTACTGGGCTCTCTTGGTCTCGTCTCCTGAGCCACCCAAACAAAGTCCCCAACGTGCAACTTCCGGACATCATAGGGGACCCCCAGGCGCTGCAGCTCCCTCAGAATCTGTGGTCGATGGCTGCTCCTGCGACACAAAGAGAGCCCAGGTCATAAACGTGCCCTCCCCATACCTTGACTCTAAGCTACCGGGGCGGGTGGGGATTGGGGGGGAGGGGAAGTTTGGAACAAGGGATGTCAGTACTGGAGGGGCCTTGGATCAGTGATCATAAGAATTGGGGGGACCGTAAAGCAGATGAGGGATTCTCAGAGCTGGCTAAAGCTGCTCAGGAAGCTTTAAGGACGTAGGGTGCACAACAGAGCCCGTGCCCCCCACACTCACTTCCCACTCACCCTGTGGTCTCGCTGATGTCCACACACAAGAGGATCCTGTACTCCCCTGGCCCCAGTTCAAGGGGTGGTTCTGCAGCTGGGGTCCTGGGAGGACAGAGGGGACTGTGAGGAGGCCCAAGCCCACCACACCCTCCTTTGGGGCTCGGCAGGGGACTGGGAGCAGTTCCAAGAAGAGGGCGGCTGCCCAGAAGGCAGGAGGCCAAGGCCCCAGCCCCGACTTGGGGGACACTCACAGGCGAGCCCCAGCTCCTTGGGGTCCATCTTCTGCCTCTCTTCCAGGGAACTGGCTGGATCTCAACCCAAGGCCAGCAAGCGGCTCCTGCAGACTTTCAGCTTCTGCCAACTTCTGGCTGAGCTCCAGCCCCTTGGGGGTCAGTGAATACCTGAGGGAGGCAGGAGATCCAAGGGAGGTGGTGGCCCCCAGTGCCCCAGCTCAGAGCCCTGGCAAGGTGCCAGCCCCCATGCTAGGCCTCACCTAGCCGGCTGCTGGGTCTTCTGGATGAGGCTTCTGTGAAGGAGAGTGCGCAGGGCCGGCCAGGGCTGGCTGCTGTGGCTGAGGGCCACCTGGCAGATGAGGGAGAACAGGCCTAAGAGGTGGGGGTAGCCAAGGATCACCCCCAGGATTCAATGGAAAGGCCCCAGAGTCAGCGGATCTGGCTGTGAAACCCACTGGGGGGGGGGTTCTTAGAAGATTTGCTTCTCTTCTCCAAGCTTACTTTCCCTACTCCATAAAATTAGGAGTTGGCAGCATCACATGGCAAAGAAACTGGCCAGTCCCTGTGCTGTCAAGACAGAACAAAAGAGATGGCAACCCCCCATCCAGCCCTGTCGGGAGCCCTGCCACCCTGCACTCTTACCCTGGGGGCATCCTGTTCCCACCTCCTCAGTAGCTCCTCCTTGGTCAGGGACCCTGGGCATTTGGGATCCTAAAAAAAGAGACAGAGAGGTCAGTGAGCCCTGGGGGCACCGTGCCACACCTGCCCGGCCTCAGCAAATTCCCCCTGGGCTATGCCCGTTCTCCCCCCTCAACCCACCCCCATCCCAGGCTCACCAGCTGCTCCTTGTAGAGAATCAGCAGCAGAGCTCGCGCAGCGGAGCCTCTCGGTGGCCGGTAGCTGCTGTGGCGGCCAGCCGTGGGCCAGTCTGGCCCCTGCCCGATGCAGAAGAGAGGCTTTGCTGAGTCCAGAGGACCCAGGACAGAGGCTGGGCCCCCCCCTTGTCTCCTCATCCCTGACGGGGAACTCTGCCCCTGGGTCTCAAGACTTTGCTAGAACTCCAAGAGCCTGGGCCTGAGCTTTCTCGACACCAGTTTTTAGTGACCTCACCAGGGTTCAAGTGTTACTGCACCATCTGAGCCTTGGTCTTTCTCCTGAACTACTTTCCCCTCCCCCAACCTTTTGGGCATCTTTAACCCTGTCCTCCCCTCCACGGAGCCCTTCAGGGGCAAGTCCCATCAAGTGTTGGTCCCATGGCCCCCCTCCACACTCATCCAGGGTACCCCCTCTGGCACAGTCTGTCTTGCCTCGACCCGGCCTCCAGACCCCTTACAACTAACTGCCAAAGGGATTTCCCTCAAGCCTGACTCTGCCGGTGTGCCCCTCCCTTTCCTGCCATGCATCACCTACTCTCTGGGGCTTGAGACCCCGAAGCTCCCACCTTTGGATGGCCCTGCCCCCTCTTCCCCCCACCCTGTATCTCAGCTGGTGGGGGAAGACCCAGAAGAAGCAAGGGCCTCCTGACCCCTCCCCAGCTGCTCCCTCTGCTGCTCCCTGGCACTTGCTGCCTCCAGACCACTGTCCTTGGCAGACTTGGCTCCTCCGAGGACAGGACTGTCCCCCTTGAACCCCCCCAGCCTGGATGGCAGGAATAGCTAAAGGAAGGCTGATGGAGCTGTTAATGGTTGCCCTGAGCTTTTCTCCTTCCAGAGGTCCCCATCCCCCAAATTCGGCAAGGCTTACGGGGTCTCTTCTCACCCCCTGTGGAAGGGCTGCATCCTCCGAGGGTCTGCTCGACTCTGCCCGTGGGAGCTCAGAGACTGGCAGCATGTCCAGGCCTGGGTAGGGAGGCTCAGCATCAGAACAGGCTTTGAAGAGTAGGGGAGGGCCTTAGGGCAAGGAATGTGGGGGGGCCGGGGCATGTGGGGGGTAGAACAGGGAATGCCAGGGCTGGGGGGTGGAAGAGGGAATGCCAGGGCTGGGGAGGTAGAAAAGGGAATGCCAGGGCTTGGGGGTAGAAGAGGGAATGCCAGGGCTGGGGGTAGAAGAGGGAATGCCAGGGCTGGGGGGTAGAAGAGGGAATGCCAGGGCTGGGGGGTAGAAGAGGGAATGCCAGGGCTTGGGGGTAGAACAGGGAATGCCAGGGCTTGGGGGTAGAACAGGGAATGCCAGGGCTGGGGGTAGAACAGGGAATGCCAGGGCTGGGGGCTAGAAGAGGGAATGCCAGGGCTGGGGGTAGAACAGGGAATGCCAGGGCTTGGGGGTAGAACAGGGAATGCCAGGGCTAGGGGCTAGAAGAGGGAATGCCAGGGCTGGGGGTAGAACAGGGAATGCCAGGGCTGGGGGGTGGAAGAGGGAATGCCAGGGCTGGGGAGGTAGAACAGGGAATGCCAGGGCTGGGGGTAGAACAGGGAATGCCAGGGCTGGGGGGTAGAACAGGGAATGCCAGGGCTGGGGGGTAGAACAGGGAATGCCGGGGGCGGGGCGTAGAAGAGGGAGTGGCAGGGTTTGGAGATGGCAGAACGGGGGTCTGCATCACCTGGGCCCCCGGCCCGCAGCCGCTCCAGCCGCCCGTCCAGCCGCCGGCACAGCGCGTCCCCGAAGTGCTGCAGGATCCCGGCCTCGCGGCCGCTGCTCAGGGGCAGGGGGTAGCGCCGCAGGGAGCGCAGGGCCTGGGGGGGCACGGGGAGTCGGGCGGGGGCGCGGGGGGGGGGGGGGCGCGCCGGCCCCGCCCCGCCCGCCGGCCCCGCCCCGCCCGCCGGCCCCGCCCCGCCCCCACCTTCTGGTAGACGAAGCGCGTCCGCAGGCCCCGGCCGGCCGCCTCGTCCCGCCACTCGCGGAGCCAGCGCTCGAAGAGCGGGTTGGCGCAGGCGGGCAGCGGCCGCTTCCGGCCCAGGCGGGGCGCGGGGGGCGCCATCCTCCGAGCCGGGCCGCGGCCGCCCCGGCTCCGACTGCGGCCCACGTGGCCCGAGGCTCCGCCCCGCTCTCCCGGCCTGGGCCCTGGAAGGTGCAGGCGTCGCCCCCCCCCCCGGCCCCGAATGGTCGCTTCCGAGCGCCGGGTCTCTCGCCGAGCCGCCCCCGCGGCTCTCAGTAGTTGGGCTCTCCCTTCCGGGGCACGCGGAAGCTGAGGCTCCGCCTCTTCCGCATCCCGAAAGGCGGAGAGCGGAGGGGCCGGCGCGCCGCGCGGGCGGGCGGAGGGCGCCAGCAGCGCCCCCTGTGGCGGGAGGGCGGAGGCAGGCCGCTCGGAGCCGGGCTCTGCTGCGGCGCACGCACCCACCGCGCTCTGGGCACCTGCTGGGGAGGGGGAGGGGACCCGGAAGTCGGGATCCAGCGGGCCGCGGAGGCCGGCCCTCCGCGGCCGCCAAATAAGGCTCCGCTTCCTTATAAGGCGCGGCGCCCGGCGCTCTTCCCGGCCCCGCCCCCGCCCGGCTGATGCCCTAATAAGGCAATGTGGGGCATCCCCGAGCCGGGCCGGCGCCGAGCCCGCGCCCCCTCCCCTCCCCCCCCCCGCCCCGCTCGGGCCGCGTGGCCCGGACCGCCCGCAGGCTGCTCTGGGCCTCAGTTTCCTCACACGGAAACGGGGGTGGGGGTTGGGATGCCGGCCCGGCCCCGGAAGTCTCCGGCACCCCCGGATCCGAGTGGACGGGAGGGGCCCCGGCCCCCTGCCCCTCCCCCGGCGGCTCCGGGCCTTTGTCCGCGGGGCGGGGGAGGACGGGCCCCGGGGCCCCGAGCGGGCGCCGCAGAGCGGCCGCGACGCTAGCCAATAGGGACGCGCCGCCGCCGCCTCTGGCCCCGCCCCGCGCCGCGGGAGGCCGGACGCCCGAGGCCGACCCGCCGCCGGGCCCGAGGGGAAGACTCCATTTCCCGACGTGCCCCGGGGCGGCGCAGCGCCTCCGAACTCCATTTCCCGTCGGCCCCGTCCCCGGAGAGCCGGAAGCTCGCCCCGCCTCTCATTGTGCGGCTCCTACTAAACGGAAGGGGCCGGGAGAGGCCGCGTTCAGTCGGCTCCAGGCGGCGGCGGCGGCGGAGCGGCGGCTCCTTCCTCTCCTGTGGCCCTCGTTCCTCCCTCACCCTCCCTCCCTCGCTCGCTCGCTCCTTCCGGAACCATGGTGAGCGCGGGTCCGAGAGGGCCGCGGGGGCCCGCGCCCGGGATCGGGGGTGGCGCGGAGGCGGCGCGGCGGGCGGGGCGGCGCCCTCCGCCCTCTCCATCCTCTTCGCAGTCCTCCATCCCTCCCCTCCCCCTCCTGGGGCGCCGGGCCCACACCGGCGGATGGAGGGGCTCGCGCGCCGGGCGGGCGGCGGGCCGGGCGCGCGCTCGTCTGACGTTGCCGGCTGTTGGGCAGAGCGGGCGCGCGCGACCCTCCCCCTCCCGGCCGTTAAGTGGTGCTGGGGGGTGTCAGGGGCGCGCCAGGCCCGTGCCCGGGGGCGTCGCGCATGCGCGGGCCGCCGAGGCCTGAAGGGAAGCAGGGGGGAGGGAGGGGGCGCGCTGGGCCGGAGCACGCGGCTCCCCGATGCCGCAGCGGGGCCGGAAGGGGGCAGCGGCGGGCCGGACCCCACCGGGGCTCGGGCGCCCCTTCCTGAGGGGGCCCGAGCTGGTCCCCCCCCCCCCGCCCGGGCCTCGGGGAGCCCCCGCCTGCCCGCTCTCCCCAAGCGCCGGCCCGGGAGGCCGGAAGCCCGAGTTCAGGTCCCGGGGCGGCGGGAAGACGGGCGGAGGCGCCCCGCTGACCGGCTCCCGCGCCCGCAGGCCTCTGGGGTGGCTGTCTCGGACGGGGTGATCAAGGTGTTCAACGACATGAAGGTGCGCAAGTCGTCGACCCCCGAGGAGGTGAAGAAGCGCAAGAAGGCGGTGCTGTTCTGCCTGAGCGAGGACAAGAAGAACATCGTGCTGGAGGAGGGCAAGGAGATCCTG
Organism: Macrotis lagotis; assembly: GCF_037893015.1. NCBI lineage: Eukaryota > Metazoa > Chordata > Mammalia > Peramelemorphia > Peramelidae > Macrotis > Macrotis lagotis. The sequence goes on from NC_133660.1 coordinate 282,925,786, forward strand.
GTGGGCGACGTGGGCCAGACCGTGGACGACCCCTACACCACCTTCGTCAAGATGCTGCCGGACAAGGACTGCCGCTACGCCCTGTACGACGCCACCTACGAGACCAAGGAGAGCAAGAAGGAGGACCTGGTCTTCATCTTCTGGTGAGTGGTCCCCGCGCTGGCGGGCGCTGGGCCGGGAGGGGCTGCGCCCCGCCATCCTTCCTCACTGTTGCTCTCTCCCTCCAGGGCTCCCGAGTGTGCCCCCCTCAAGAGCAAAATGATCTACGCGAGCTCCAAGGACGCCATCAAGAAGAAACTGACAGGTGTGTGCCGTGTGCCCGGGCGGAGTCCGACCACCGATGGTGTTTTATCTGGAAAGCCGGGGTGGGCCAGATCCCTCCTCGGCTCTGATCCCCCATCCCCTTCCTTCTCACAGGAATCAAACACGAGTTACAAGCCAACTGTTACGAGGAGGTGAAGGATCGCTGTACCCTGGCCGAGAAGCTGGGGGGCAATGCCGTGATCTCCTTGGAGGGGAAGCCCTTGTGAGTCTCCCACCTCCGGCTCCCCTGCTGGGGCCCCCGGGGCCGCCCGAGCCCGGTGGGGGAGCAGGCTGCCCCCGTCCTGCCAGACCCGAGGGGCTGGGGGGATCCTTGCAGGGGCAGGGCAAATCCCTTCACCCGTTTGCCAAACCGCCCCGACCCCTGACCTCCCCCACTTCACCCCATGGCTCTGGCCTTCCCAAACCGTATTGGTTCTTCTCATTCCTCATGAGTTGTAGCAGACCAAGCCCCTCCCGGACGCCCAGATGGGGGGAAGGCCAGTATTTTCCAGTATTTTTTTTAACTGACATCCCCAGGTTTTTCCCCTTCCCCGGTGCTGCCAACTTCTAACCGCAATAGTGGCTTTGTGCTTGTTGTTAGTTTTGTGTATAAATGGAATGTTGTGGAGACCCCCCCCCTACACAGCCGGCTCCCCTCACCACCATCCCACCCCACCCCCAAGTAACTCATGTGGCCAGTAAAAGGAAAGTTACAGCGCCAGTAAAAAAGAAAGTTCAATTTTAAAAAAAAGGACAAATAAAATAAAAGGTGAGCTGCTTTGCAGGTGTTTTTTTTTCTGGGTTGGACAGGAGAGAAGTGGAAGTGGTAAATCATGGCAGGCTCTTTGCCTGCCCCCCCCAAACTTGGCAAAGCCAAAGCTGGGTCAGTGGGAGCTGCAAAAGAGGCTGCCCCCCTCCCCCACCAGAGCAGGGCCTGGGGCTTTGATCAGTGCCTCCTGGCTGCAAGATTATCCATCTTCTCCAGGTCTTCGCTGCAGCCCCAGCCCAAGATGGCTCATTGTCGATGGCAAGGGTCCCAAAGGAACTGCCCCAAAGGAACTGCCAAGTGAGCCTCAGAGAAGGGGAAGGGGAAAGGCCTTTTTATATCCAACCCCCAAGGGAGCACACAACAGGCTGGATCCAAAGCAGGAACCTTTATTCTCCACGAAGTGGGAAAGAACACCTAGGTGGCGTTGGGCCAACAACCTCTGGATCTGGAGGCCTTGGCTCTGAGGGTTCCTTCTCGGAGACACCCCCACGTCTGCTGCTTGTCCATGTCTCCTTTCCCAGGGGGTAGCATAGGGAAGGCTGGGGTAGGGATTGTTGGGAGGGAGGGAGGAGAGGCTGCTAGGGTTCTCCCTTGAGTGCAATGAGGGTGTTTCTCAGAAGCAGGGTACTGGCCTGAGGAAGAGAGAATGGGGTGCTGCTCTGGGTGGGGGCAGTGTTCCACGCTCCTTCCCTCAGTTCCCCCTTGGCTCAACTCGAGGATTATGCATGGCAGATTTCCTCACTCTAGTGAGGACAAGGGTCAAGAGAACTTGTCAGATTCCAGAGAAGAAACCCAAGGCCACGTGTCTCAAGGTGGCATGATACTGGCATATAAGCGCAGACACTTGCCCAATATTTGACATTGAAAGCTACTGAGCCTCAGTTTCCCTCTGAAAAATGGCAGTCTGAGAGGAGTGAGATGGTAAAAGCACCTTGTGTGCCAGCCTAGAACCACTTAGTGAATGGTCCCCCCCCATGGTAGCCTCTGGGGGGGGGCAAGGCCCCACTCTACCTCCCTGACCAGCAGCTGGGGCCCTTACCTTGGCATGTTTGAGTTCCAGTTCTGCCAACTCTATGAGGTTCTTTCGGAAAGCAGATCCCCGGCGAGCCTTAAAGTCGGTGAGCTCTGACCGGAGAAGGGAACGTGAACATTGGACTAAACGGGGGGTGGGGGCAGCCAAATGTGGAATGCTTCACTCACCCTGCCTGGCCGAGTCAGAGAGGCGCTCAAACCGTCGGCAGCACAGCTGCTGATGGGTCTCGGCTGACCGCACCTCACGGTTTCTCATCCGGGCTTTGTCCAGGGCCTTGTTGGCATTCTCGTAGTCAGCCAGTGCTCTCAGGCGCCGGTATAGCAGGTCCTACAAGGAGACAAGAACTGGGCAGGAACCTCTTGGGCCACGAGGGCAGAACACGGGCATGGCCGGCTCAGAAACGCTGCTCACCTTGGCAGCCTGAGCGTCCCTCATGTAGTAATGGAGCATGTCCGACAGCTTGAGGTCTTCATCTGAGGCCACCCGGCCCTCCAGCTTCTGCAGGGAAGGGACAAGCACATCTTGGGGTTCCCTGATCCTAGTACACAGGAGGACCCCTGGCCCTGGGTAGGAAGCTCTGAGGTCTGGGGAAGGCCCCCTCCGTCCACTGAGGGACCTGGATCCCACCATCACACTGCCCCCCAGACCAGCACTGGAATGACTCCCCCCAATCCCTGGATTAATGTAACAACCTGAAAGTTGGGGAAATGCCATGCCCCCCATCTCCCCAACTACAGGTCTCCCTTCACCCCCACATGCCAAAAGTAGGAAGGGCTTCTCACCCTCAAACGTTCAAACAGTTCAGCCAATTTGAGAAAGCTCCTAGGAAGAAGAGAGTCCTCTGCCAAGGTGCCCCAAGGCCAGCAGGCTTAGCCAAAGCATCCTCTGGGGCCCAGGCTCCTGCTTGCCTTCCCCAGACCCTCTGGGCACCTTGGGGGCAGGAAAGGCCTGGGGAGAAGGGGGCTGGGAGTGGGGAAGGGTCCTCTCACGTCTTTAGCTGGTTGACTTCCTGGGTGCTCAGACTGCTCAGTGCTGCGGAGATGGGAATGTAATCCTCGGCCAGGCCTGTGAGGAACATGCCCTTCATGAGAACTGGCCACACTTCTGGTCTGGGGCGGGCAAGTTTTGGCCAGGTAGAAGACAGGGAAGGTGGACAAAGCCTCCTGGGTTGAAGGGAGGAGCTTGGGGAGGGTGTGGGGAGGGTGCCCCTCAGAAAGCCCTTGTTTCTTCCTAAAGAGGATGTGTTGAAGGGCAGGGAAGGGCAATAGGGTGAGGAGGGTCCCCCAGGAGTCCCCACGCACTCTTGTGGGAGCGCATGACCCGGTCAGCACGCAGGCAGGCATCCCGGATGCGGGTGTGGTACTCCAGTAAGAAGGTCCTCTCGTGCTCAAAAAATTCATCCACCTCCTAGAATGGAGGCAAAGATGGCAGGAGGAGACTGTGGGGTCACCAAGGGGCCTCCCTGGGGCAGCTTGGGCCAGGGTAGGCCCAGGTGAAGTGGCTTACCCAGAGTCCCAATGGGAATTTTCCAGCTCAGGCCCCACCTGGGGCTCCGTCACTGCCCTGGGACCCCCTCACCTTCAGTCCTGAAATACCAGTGATGAGAGCCTCATCCGCTGACTTCACAATGTTCCTGATAAACCCCCCAAAGAGCTCCTTCTTATTCTTCCCACGAACACTCAGCTGGGTGGGCAGAGGCAAGGGGGATTGGGCTCAGTCTTGGCCTACTCCAGTGTTCCATGTGCCCCCTGGCAGCCCTGATTACCCTAAAGCTCCATGGCCCCTGGCAGAGGTCCCCTGATGACCCTGGGTCTCCCCCGTACAGGCCCCCTCCACAACCCCAGGGCTCCCCCAGTCACACGTGCCCCACCATAACCTCAGGGTTCCATGCCCCTTCGTGACCCCGAGGCTCCACTTCCCTACCTCCACCCCAGCACAGGCCCTCCCATGATCTTGGGGCTCCCCCAAGCCAACTCACATCTTGGCCATATTCCAAGAAGACATAGAGGTTGTGGTCCCTCCGGAGGGTGGGGTGGGCAGCCAGGCGCTGCAGGAAAACTTCATGCATGGCCACTGTCTTCTTAAAGATGGCCAAATACTCCCTGGGGGAAGGAAGTGAGCGTTCAGGTTGTGCCTGCTGTGGACGGGTCCACGGCTAAGAGCTTTTATAAAGAACTCGGTTGATTCTCACAACCCAGGATGTGGGTGATGTTATTGTTCTCATTTTGTCATTGAGGAAACTGAGGCAAACAGAGGTTAGTGACTTGCCCAAGGTTACACAAGTATCAGGGGCCGGATCTGAACTCAGTTCTAGGCCCAACGTCACAAGCTGCCCCACTTTTTCTAAAGGCAAAGGCAAAGAGAGGGGCACCATGCCCCCTGCGACTCCTGCCGACTTCCTCATTTCTCCCAGCAGACCCAGGGGTGAGGGGAGGTGTGAGGTCACACAGAAAGCCCTGGAGTCTGGGTGGAGGAGGCCTGGCTCGATTCCTTGCCCCCTCTTACCCTTCCTATAACTGACTGGTTCAAGTCACTTCATCTAGTTTGGCCTCAGTGATCCTATTGGGAGCTTTCCTGGCACAGATACTGGAGTGGTTTGCTTTTCCTTCTCCAGTTCATTTGACAGGTGAGGAAACTGAGGCAAACAGAACAAAGTGATTTGCCCAGGGTCACAGAGAAAGCATCTGAGGTCAGATTTGAACTCAGTCCTCCTGACTCCAGGCCAGAGGCTCTAACAATCCCCCCAAAATGGAGATAGTAAGACTTCATTACCACTTTCCAAGGTGGTCGTGAGGAAAGGAAAGAGGAGCTCTCCTATCATTTACCTTCATTGTTCATTAAAAGGTCAATCAGGGGCAGCTGGGTGGCACAGAGGCTAGAGCACCCGTCCTGGAGTCAAAAGGACCTGAGTTCAAATACAGCCTCAGGCAATAATTACCCAACTGTGGGACCTTTGGCAAGTCACTTAACTCCATTGCCTTGCCCCCCCCAAAACAGGTCAATCAGTGTGCCCTGAGCCCTTGTTCCAAAGGAGGAGGGAGGCCTTCTCCTCTGGAATGTAAGCAGCTTGAAGGTAAGAATCAGGTGATGCCTCCTGGGTATTTCCTATGTGCTTACTGATTGGAGGAGTGAAAGGGACCAGAGAGGACCCTGAGAGAAGGGAAAAGCTTTGTTCAGGAATGTTAAAAAGGTTTGTTTGGAGGATGTCAGAGGAGACAACAAGCTCCCCAATCAGGACATGGTATTGCCTTATGTGGGAGTCCTGGGAAGGGGGGAGCTGGAGGACAGGAGAGGGAAGAGTCTTCAGGAAGGATGAGCCATGCCAGGAGAGGAGGGGGGTCTCACCCTTCCAGTTCTTGCTTCATTTTAGCAAACTCTTCCCTGGTAACTGAGCTGTCACCTTCTCCCAGCCTCTGTAGCTTTTCCCGGGAAGCCTCAAAGTCTGGCTTGGGAGGGGCTGGGGGTATCTGTTCAAAACAGAAAGGAGCTGAGAAGTCCATCTGTCTTGAGATTCAGGATCCCAAAGCCCACCACCCCTCCCAGCTCCTTCCAGCTCCAAGGAGACCCTTGGCCTCCCCCACCCACCCCCAGACCAAAGCCCAGCTCCTCACAATGATGCCGGCATAGTCCTCATTGTCTGTGTATGCATCGTGAAGCCAGATGAACTCCTCATGTTGCCTCACAACAGAAAACTCTGTCTGGCTGAAATGCGGGAGGCAGCTCTGAAAGGGAAGGATACCCCACTGAAGACCAGCAAACCCTGCTCACATCTTCATGCCATGCAGAACCAGATACCCTTGGCCAAGAATTCCTCTTCAAGGCATCACACACACCCTCCTCCCTCACGCTCAGCTCTGGACGCTTCCCAGAATTCTCGTTGGGCTCCCAGCCAGGGCCGAGGGCCAGAACCCTGGGGTTCAATAGGATGGCAGGCACTGGAGGGGACGGCTGGGAGCTGGAAATCACGAGAATTTGCTTTCTAGCAGAGATATCTGGCAAGGAGAGATGTAATGTAGGGGGCCCGGGAGATGACAGAGGCTGGAGATTCTGAATGGGGAAGTGATGACCTCACCTTGGTGTGAACTGTGAACTTCACCTTGTCCCTCTCACTCACAGCATCTGAGATCTCCACCTGCAAGGCGCCATCTCCCTGCAGATCCACTGTCACAGAGCAGGGCTGAGAAGAGGGAGGCAGGAAGTGGGGTCCTGGAAAGGCCCATTTGCCCTCACCTCCCACTCCTAGCCTGCATCCTGGGAATCCTTCCAGAAAAAGCCCAGCAGGGTGAATGGGGATCTAGAAGGGGTCATCTAGGTGGTGCATGCTGGGATATGACCCCAGCTCTAGTCACCAAATGTGGGGTTCTTTTCACTGTTCTATTCTCCACCTCAGTGGCCCCCTAGGAGCCCAGTGCATCCTCAGCTACCCCTATCCGAGTCACTCATCCAGCCCCAAGCCCCTAAAGGGGGCTTTAGAAAACTATTCCATTGCCTTCTAGTGCCACTCTTGTTTGCCTTTGCACAGCCCTTTGGGGGGTAAGCTGCCCATCCATCCACAAGTGGGCTTTCAGGCAGAGCCCTGGAAAGTTAGTGCTTGGGGAGGTCTTCTCCCTCTGCGCCAACATGGCTGGACCTGGGACTCAGGAAGGAATCTTGCTCTTTGAATTGGTTAGTTCTGTGATAGATCACTGTATCATTCACCTTTTATGATCAAAGTGAGGCTCCCCAAGATAAGAGGTCAAAGTGCAGAGTGTAGTGAAAGAACATAAATGTCCATTGCTATTAGCCAAGCCATGTGTAAAATGGGCACAGTTAAGCTCAGACCCACCAGCTTCAGGGGGGTTTTCATGAGGATCTGTGTCTGTAAATATGCTTTGGAAGCAACCATAAAGAGAGGCCTGGAATGGTTGGGATTCTTTCTTCTTTGAGCCCTCTCCAGAACAGAGATCCCAGGCTCTGGGGGAAGGCAGCATGCTCGGCCTGGGTACTGAAGGTCCTCCAGTGGTCAATAGCTGCCTTCTTCCCCTTCCTGCAGCTGTGGATTCAGCCAGCTCCAAGCGGAAACTCTTGGCTCTCACCCTTCCCCCTCTTTCAAGCCCCTCAAGGGAAGAAATGACTGTACTTTGGTCCATGGACATGAAGTCCTTGGTACACAGTAGGCAGATGAGTAAGGAATAATCACTGATTGACTAATTTAGGAAAGCATTCTGACTAGTGTTTGTTAGTGACTGAAAAAAAGAAGCCTGAAGCAGGGGATGCTCACCTCAAAGGACTGTGGTATTTCACCCAAAGGGTTACATGCCACAAATAATATGGCATGGGCATTGAAGTCTGTTCTTTTGTCCTTCAAGTAGTGGCACTCACAGAGTAGGCCTTCAATAAATGCTAGTTGGATTAGACTGGTTTACATTGAAATCCACATCCTGTTTCCCATCCAGGTCCCTAAGTACAATTTCTGTCTCCTCTGGGGTCTGCCTCAGCACCTGATCTCCCCCAAGTCTTTCTTCTGTTCTGAGAACATTTTTGTTCTCTCCAGCCACCAGGAGATTGCTTGTGTATTGACCTTCCTCCTCTGCCTTTCTATCCTGAGTCCCTTGTCTTGTTCTTCCCCTGACTGGTGGGGTCCCAGTGGACCCTCTTCTCAGCCATAGCTCTCTGCCTGTGTACACACACAGACACACAGACACACAGACACACCCCTCTCTCTATTCTTCTCTGCTGGAATCTGTTGTCCACAGATAAGAATGGCTCCTCTGGGTAGGGTCTACCCTGGGCATCTCTCCCTCTCTCTCTTGGGCCACTAAATTTCTCAATCCAAGAATTTCAGAGGGTGTGCCTAATTCTTCTTGGGATTTGCCCGGGGTAGGGGAAGTAAAGGACTTGGGGCCAGAGATATGTAGTCTGAACCCTTGCTCTGCTGATTTCCTCTTACCTGACCTTGGACATGCCCCTTGGGCTCCCTATAAATTGAACTTGGGCTAGGTGATAGTCAAAGTCCTCTATGACTCACCCCAATTCCACTGCCTGCTTCTTGGAGAGAGATGCCTTCACCTTCACTTTGCCACCTGCAGGTCTCCTTCCCTATTCCCTGATCTCAGGAGGGATTGATCAAAAGTAGTGGGGGTGGGGGTCCCTTGGGAATCCTCTCCAGTCCTTCTCTCCCTGGGGCTCAGGGCTCTTCCCTGAAAGCCTGACCTCAGTCCATTGAGGCATGCATCCTTCTATCCATCCATCCCTTCATCCATCTATCCTTCCATCTATCTATCTATCATCCATCCCTCCTTCCCTCCCTCCATCCCTCCATCCACCATCCAGCCTTCCATTCATCTAACATCCATCTATTCCTCCATCCCTCCCTCCATCCATCCAGCATCCATCCTTCCATCCCTCCCTCCCTCCCTCCATCCATCCAGCATCCAGCCTTCCATTCATCTAACATCCATCTATTCCTCCATCCCTCCCTCCATCCATCCAGCATCCATCCTTCCATCCCTCCCTCCCTCCTTCCATCCATCCAGCATCCATCCTTCCTTCCATCCCTCCCTCCCTCCATCCATCCACCATTCAGCCTTCCATTCATCTAACATACATCTATTCCTCCATCCCTCCCTCCCTCCATCCAGCATCCATCCTTCCATCCCTCCCTCCCTTCATCCATCCATCCAGCATCCATCCTTCCATCCCTCCCTCCCTCCATCCATCCAGCATCCATCCTTCCATCCCTTCCTCCATCCCTCCCTCCCTCCATCCAGCATCTATCCTTCCTTCCATCCCTCGCTCCCTCCATCTATCCAGCATCCATCCATCCTTCCATCCCTCCCTCCCTCCCTCCCTCCATCCATCCAGCATCCATCCTTCCATCCCTTCCTCCATCCCTCCCTCCATCCATCCAGCATCCATCCTTCCATCCCTCCCTCCCTCCATCCATCCAGCATCCATCCTTCCATCCCTCCCTCCCTCCATCCATCCATCCATCCAGCATCCATCCTTCCATCCCTCCCTCCCTCCTTCCATCCATCCAGCATCCATCCTTCCTTCCATCCCTCCCTCCCTCCATCCATCCACCATTCAGCCTTCCATTCATCTAACATACATCTATTCCTCCATCCCTCCCTCCCTCCATCCAGCATCCATCCTTCCATCCCTCCCTCCCTTCATCCATCCATCCAGCATCCATCCTTCCATCCCTCCCTCCCTCCATCCATCCAGCATCCATCCTTCCATCCCTTCCTCCATCCCTCCCTCCCTCCATCCAGCATCTATCCTTCCTTCCATCCCTCGCTCCCTCCATCTATCCAGCATCCATCCATCCTTCCATCCCTCCCTCCCTCCCTCCTTCCATCCATCCAGCATCCATCCTTCCATCCCTCCCTCCCTCCCTCCCTCCATCCATCCAGCATCCATCCTTCCATCCCTCCCTCCCTCCATCCATCCAGCATCCATCCTTCCATCCCTCCCTCCCTCCCTCCCTCCATCCATCCATCCAGCATCCATCCTTCCATCCCTCCCTCCCTCCCTCCCTCCATCCATCCATCCAGCATCCATCCTTCCATCCCTCCCTCCCTCCATCCATCCAGCATCCATCCTTCCATCCCTCCCTCCCTCCCTCCATCCATCCAGCATCCATCCTTCCATCCCTCCCTCCCTCCCTCCATCCATCCAGCATCCATCCATCCTTCCATCCCTCCCTCCCTCCCTCCCTCCCTCCATCCATCCATCCAGCATCCATCCATCCCTCCCTCCCTCCATCCATCCAGCATCCATCCTTCCATCCCTCCCTCCCTCCCTCCCTCCATCCATCCATCCAGCATCCATCCTTCCATCCCTCCCTCCCTCCATCCATCCATCCAGCATCCATCCTTCCATCCCTCCCTCCCTCCCTCCATCCATCCCTCCCTCCATCCATCCAGCATCCATCCTTCCTTCCATCCCTCCCTCCCTCCCTCCCTCCCTCCATCGCATCCATCCTTCCATTACCTGGCGCTCCTCCCCTGGATCCGGATTCTCCTCCATCACTGGTCCTCCCGCGGCTCCGCTTTTCTGCTCCTACAAGAGGCAAGAAGAAGGCCGGCTTCTAGTGGCCCGGGCGCCTCCCCGCCCAGACCCCTCCCCAACCTTGAGGGACCCTCGCTCCTCCCCCCGCCCGCCTCGGAGGGAAGAATGAATGGAGCCCTCAGCGCCCCAAGCTTTCACCCCACCCTCGGGGGAGCCGTCTGGAGGGGAGGGGAAGGTCTCTAGACTCCGCCCACACCGCGTTCTCTGAATGGCCGGAAGCACCGGCCGCCGAGCTTCCATTGGCTTGTCCTACTGCCCCTCCCGCCAGCAGTACCGCCTCTTGAGGGGCGGGGCGGAGCAGCCCGAGAGGAAGGGGCTGGGAGCCGAGGGAGCCCCCCACCCCTCCCCCGCTCTCCCCGTCTCCATCCTCTGTGCCCCCGCCGCACCCTCTCACCGATCGGCGGACAGCATTCGTGGGGGGGGCAGCCACGCTGTGACCCCCCCCCCCCTCCAGAGCCGCCGGAGCCCCCCCCCCCGCTCCGCCCCGCCCCCCGCCCCTCTCCTCTCGCGGGAGCCGGCCTCGGAAGGCTCGTGCGCAGGCGCAGGCGCGGGGCCTCCCCCCCCCCAGGCCGGGGGCGGGGCGCGGAGCCGCCCGGAGTTGCTGCGCCTGCGCCCTCCGTCCCCCAGCGGCCCCGGTCTCAGGCCCGGCGGAGCGGCGGGGAGGGCGGGGGCGGGTCCGCGGGCGGACCTGCGGGGAGGGGCGGGGCGCGCTGGGGCGGAGCCAGAGGCGGAGGCGAGGCCGGGCCGGGCCCGGGGCCCGGGCCGGCCGGGGGCTGCGGAGGAAGTCCCGGCTGTGGGCGGGCGGGGCGCAGCGGGTGACCCCGGGCCTGGTGGGCTGCGTGAAAGTGTGGCCCTGGCCCTGGGGCGGGGAGCCGGGCCGCGGCCCGGGCGGGTCGGGCCCCGCGGCGCGGCGCTCCTGCCGGCGCCTGGCGCTGAGGCAGCTGGGGCTGGTGGTGTGCGGCCGCGGGCTGGCCGCCGCGGGGCCCTGGAAGCCCGGCTGGTGGAGCAGCGAGGCCGCGGCCCCGAGCCAACCGCCGCCCGAGGGCCGGCCTCCGGGGCTGCGGCGCGGCCCGCGCTACCACGGCGCCCGCCACCTCCGCTACTTCTCGTCGCTGCAGGTGAAGGGCCAGGGCCCGGCCGCCAAGGCCGCCTGGACGCGGCCCCGGGCGCCGCCGTGGGCTAGCACGCACGACTCGTGGACCGCGGCCTCCGCCTCGCCCTTCAGGCTCTGGAGGTGCGTGAAGATCGCGCACGAGCGGGTGTGGCACAGCTGGGAGCCGCTCAAGGTGCAGGGCCTGCGCCTGCTGCAGCCCGAGGCCCGGCGCCGGGCCCAGCCCCGGCCTGCGCCGCCGCCCGCCGCCCCGAAGCCGCCGCCCGCCCAGCCCGAGGGCCGGCTGCCCGAGGCGGGGGCCGCGGGCGGCGAGGAGGAGCCCCCGGAGGCGGGGGCCGGGGGGGCCCAAGGCCAGGAGCCCCCGGAGGCGGGGGCCGGGGGGGCCGAAGAGCAGGACACCCCGGAGGCGGCGGCGGGGGCAGAGGAGCAGGACACCCCGGAGCCTGGGAGGCCCGAAGACGAGGAGACCCCGGAGGCGGAGGTTGTGGGGGCAGAAGACGAGGAGGAGAGCCCGGAGGAGAGCCCGGAGGCTGGGGCTGAGGAGGCCGAAGATGAGGAGAGCCCGGAGGCCGAGGCCGGGGCTGAGGAGGCCGAAGAGGAGACCCCGGAGGCCGGGGCTGCCCAGGCAGAAGGAGAGCTGACCCAGGAGGCGGAGGCTGCAGAGGCCGAAGATGAGGACAGCCCGGAGGCCGGGGCTGAGGAGGCCGAAGGAGAGCTGACCCAGGAGGCGGAGGCTGTGGGGGCCGGAGGCCGGGAGACCCCTGAGACGGACGCTGCCGGGGCAGAAGCCGAGCAGCCTCAGGACCAGGCGCTGGAGGATGCTCAGGTCCCCAGCCCGGAGGAGAAAGATAGAGAGGACCAGAGGGAGATGGTTGGGAACCAGGAAAGCCCCGAGGAGAGAAAGGATCTAGAGGAAGCAGAGCCAGAATGGCTGGAGGGGCCCGTTGAGGGCGGGAACCCCTCGGAGAACACCGACGGCCAACACCCGGATCCGGTCTCTGCGGCCAGGGAGAGCATCGAAGGCCCTGGGAAGAGCGATGCCCACGAAAGGATGGAAGGGGCGCAGCCTGGTCAGGAAACCCCCCAGGGCAGGGGTGCAGAAGAAGGGTTGGAGAAGGAACCTGAAGGATTGCCAGGAAGAGAGAGGGAGGAAAGGAAGATGTCATAAAAGAAGGCTCGGGGCCAGTGGGACTGGGCAGAACTTGGAAAGCAAGATCAGACTGGGTAGTGGCCTTCCCAGGGAGGAAGAGGGAATGGTGGGACTCTGGGGCACATTCTCAGAAAGAACACCAGAGGTGGGACAGCACGAACTGATGGCCTATATGACCCAAAATGCTGTCCTCTGCCAGTCCTTGCCAGGGACACAACGAGGGGCAGGGGAAATGGGGCTGGAGAGGGCAGCTTCCTGATAGAAATTTTAGAGAAGCAACAAATGAAGAAGGAAGAAAAAGATTCCTGACTGAGGTCCCAGAGTGGATGTGTGAGTGAAGCATGCTCCGATGAGAAAGACTTTGAAGAACAATGAAGAGACAAAGGTGAGAATTAGGCAGCAGCAGCAGGAAACCATTCTGGTGCCTCCCCCCCCTTCCTTATCCTCCCCGTTGGGGTGCCTCCTCTCTTCCATGTTGCCAGGCCCAGGAACCACCAGGGGCCCAAACAAATGCAAAAAGCCTTTTATTTTCAGCACCCTTCTCTCCCAACAAATCTCTCTTCTCTCAATGAAAAAATGACAATGGTCCATTATTTCCATAACCTTATCTAGCAAAAAGATGGTTTCTCCTGGGACCTCCTTGCCTTTCCTAGTTGGCTACTAGGTGGTGACCCAGAGGTCAGGAGGACCTGAGTTAAAATGTGACCTCAGAAAATTGACATTTAATAGCTGTGTGACCTTGAGCAAATCATTTAACCTTGACTGCTTTACATCTAAGGCCATCTCCGGTCATCCTCATCTATATCTGGCCACTAGATCCAGATGGCTGTGGAGGACAGAGTGAGGCTGGTGACTTAACACATGGTAACATGGTACCCCCCCAATCCAATTCATGTGTTTGTCATGGCAACATTTCTCTGATGGCATGGCATTCTTCAAGAATGAAGGATAAACATTATTATCATCAAACCAGAGCCAGTTTGTACCTAAACTGCCCTTTCCCAGTTCTGTCACTGTCTCAATCCCCCACTGTGACTTTCCTCCAGACTTTCCTTGGTTCCTTTTGCCCTCTTTCCCTCCTTATGGACTTATTTTTGTGCCTGCACATCTTTTTGAGTGGTCCGGTTCCCATCTCTCTCCAGTCTTGGAGCCCATAGACATAACCATTCACCCATTGGGCTAAAAGATCATTGAATACATGCTTAAGTAGGAAAAGTAAAAAGCCATAAATGCCAAAGAGAATGTTTGCCTCCTTTCCACAGATCACTGCCTCAGTGGGTTGGCAGCCCCAGGATTCTGTGATTCCTTGGTCCCAGCAAGTATCAAGCTTGGCTTTTCTGATGCTTGATCCAGCATCCTACATCCTGACCAATGAGCTACAGAGCTGTCACAGCAAGGAAGGCCACACAAAGGGAAAGGAGTCTCCAAGCCACCCTTCCAATTCTTGTAAGTGCACAAGTTAAGTATACTTCACCCAGATAGCCAGTATGGCTTTTGGTGCTGCTCCCTACTAGAATCACCAAGGCATCACTGTCCCAGTTGTGGGAATGATGAGGCTATCTTTCATTATTTTAGAAACATCTAGTCTGCCCCTTCCAAAGCCATCTCCCTATTCAAATAACATTATTCAGAACCCATAGGATGTATTAGAAAGAGCATATCGAGTTGGGAGAAGAGGGCTTGAATCCTGTCTCTGGGTCTCAGTTTCTCTTTCTCTAAAATGAGGGCATTGGACCCAGAGCTCTTATCCTCTTCTCCCCAACTGTGTTCTGGATCCTTAAAGTGCACTAAAATGTAGTTAAAATTACTGGATTACTTGGGTAACCAAGCACATTGAAAGTCAGTGGGACAAATAGGAAAGAGCCACATCACAGATGAAGGCCCCCAGGGGTTATTTCCAGATGGACTAGAACAAGTATCATGGCATTGTGGAAAAATAATGACTTTGAAGTCAGAAGACTTGGTTCAAATCCTCTCTCTCTCTCTCAACTTGTACCTGTGTGACCTCAGGCAAGGAACTTCCCCACTTGGTCCTCAGTTTCCTCTTCTGTTAAATGAATGCATTGGACTTGATGTCTCCTAAAGGTTCCTTCCAGCTTTAAATCTATAATCCTCATAACCATATGAAATTATCTTTCTTATTTCACATATTGGCCCTCTATTGACCTTCAAATTCTAGGTGATTTAGTTAAATGAATAAGATTTACCTCACATTTGTCACCACATTAATAAGTTAATTAAACAGTGAATTGGGTCTAGCCTCTGGTGAATTGAACAAACTGGTATCTAGTTGCAAAACTTGGATTTGGGTTCCTGCTTTGGCCTTCATTAGTTGGGTGACCTTGGGGAAGTCACTTCTCCTCTAGGCCTCAGTTTCTTCCTGCAAAATAAGAAGATTGGACCTTGTGGAATTCTGGAGCCGAGTAGTCTCAGCTCTAGTGGTCTTTTTTTTTTTTTTAAGGTTTTTGCAAGGCAAATGGAGTTAAGTGGCTTGCCTAAGGCCACACAGCTAGGTCATTATTAAGTGTCTGAAACCGGATTTGAACCCAGGTACTCCTGACTTCAGGACCGGTGCTTTATCCACTGCGCCACCTAGCCACCCCAGAAATAATTTTTTTTCTGTATTTCAGTATGTCCATGATTTTGAAATTCTGTGATGAGGGCATCATACAAAAATGAAACAAGGCACACAATAATACCTGGTGCACATTTATTTCTAGAATTCATTAGGTCCATTAACCCAATAGGACAGTTGAGGATTAAAAATGGACTGTATGGATGGGATTGGTTTCTAGTGCTTTTGGAAGACTGCAGTGAAACTAAGCTGAGTCCTCTTGCCTCTTTCTTCTCAGCCCTAGGAAAGCACTACGACTGGGTCCCTTCTATCCTAACTCTGGATTTGACCCAACACAGTGCATCCCCTCATCCTATGGTGGGCCACTGCTGCTCTCTGACCAGAAACTGTAATCCATACAATGCAATCCCATGGCCTTAGATTTTATGTGGATAAAGCAGGCCTTGTTTGGGGGTGGGGGTGGGAGATTTCTTGATGGTGGCTTTGGTAGGCTCCTTTGATGCAGAGAGATCACAGTGTGGTGAATGTAATTGGGAGAAAGTGTCTAATGCCATTTTTCTAAATGTCTCAGATCAGACACCTTGTAACTGTTTTTCTGTTTCTAATATGGGTTTATTAGATTACATTGCCTAACAATAATTTTGGTTTTGAATTCAGGGAAAATGTGTTCTTATCCAAATATAAAGTTGTTTTAATTGAAAGAAAGAAAACCAAGACATAGTATTTTGGTTGAGATTGCATTTGATCGAGGCAAGTAATACTTTTTTTTTTTTTTTGGTTTTTGCAAGGCAAATGGGGTTAAGTGGCTTGCCCAAGACCACTCAGCTCAGTAATTATTAAGTGTCTGAGGCTGGATTTGAACTCAGGTACTCCTGACTCCAGGGCGTGTGCTCTATCCATTGTGCCACTTAGCCACCCCCAAGTAATACTTTTTGCCAAACCTCTTATCAGTGTCAGTTTTCAAGTCACATGAAATAAATGTTCATTCAGGCTTTGGTGAGGTAGGAATAGAGCCCACCATGCTTCCCTCCCAGTTCACTAGATAAGAATTCTGAAACAGCCACACCCTGCCATGTTGGACTCTGCTGGCAACTAGAGAATGCAGTGTGCAAGCTGAAACTAGGTCCCTAATGCATGGATGCAAAACCTTACCTGGAGGAGTGATCAGAGGTTCATGTGGCTGGAAAGACTGGCCCCACATACCCTGCATGACCCTATTAGAGGAGATATTAACAAATTTGACTTTTACTCTGTCTTGCTGAGAATCAGGTTAAAACCAGGACAGCTAGGTGGCGCAGTGGATAAAGCACCAGCCCTGGAGTCAGGAGTACCTGGGTTCAAATCCGACCTCAGAAACTTAATAATTACCTAGCTGTGTGGCCTTGGGCAAGCCACTTAACCCCATTGCCTTGAAAAATCTAAAAAAACAAAAGAATCAGGTTAAAACCAACAGAAAACAAGCTCCTTAGACCGATCCATTTTTATCTACCACAGTTTCTTCTGCTCACCATAGCATGCAAAAAGTCATTTTCAGAACTCTAAGGGGAAGAGTTTTCAGAATTGGCCAACAGCATCATTCCAGACAGTGAACTTCATACAGGACCAAAGCTGTTGGTAAATTGTCTTTTTTTTTACTGAAATCTGTGGAATGATCAGAGATTTTAGAGCTGGAAGGTTTCTCATAGCCATTTTAGTTTTATTTCCTTTTATTTTTCATTTTCCTTCCTCCCATTTCTAAGAACCTAACCCTTATGACAAATGCCTATGGTCCAGTGAAATATTCCCATGTTGTCTGTTTCCCAAAATGTATTTCCCATCTTGCAATATCTCTCTGCCAGTAGGTGCTGACACATCTTGCTGCTCACCGGTCAGTCCTAGAAGTTGATTCTCCTCCCTTCTCTCAGGGTCTACTTATGCAATCAATCCATATCATGAAACACCGGCTTATTCTTCAATCCTGAGTGCTCTGCCTGGAGCGGGACCAAAACCCAATGTATACCCAGATACTTGGAAAACTGAGTTACTAACACAGAGAGGGTCACAAAAGGGATGCTCTCCTGGCATTTCTGTTTAGCTCCCTCCGATATGCTGCCCTTTTGCTTTTTCAAAAACACAAGACAGCCAGAATGGTCTTTCTCCATTTCCCTACTCTGAGTTATCAGTGAAGACCTTCAGGATTCATCATTTTTTATTAACTTTCCATATTCTGATTTTCCTTTTGGTCTTCTATTATCGATTTCCTCCTAGAGTGTGCTAAACTCTCCACAGGCTGTTGCCCTGAATGACATTCTTGGCAGATAAGCTCATCCTCTCTCTATAGGAATGATTATCCCCATATTTCTATCTTTAAAAACCATCTCTGAGAAAAATCTTAAATTTCAATGGCTATGAGACCTTGTTGATGAATGGGTCTTCTCTCAGAGTCTGGCTCACAGATCATCAATTCTTCTAGAGGGGACCAGTGTAGCATTCGAATTATATCTTATTTTTCTTCCTTCTTGATCAGTCCACCACCTTTTCTGAGCACTTCCTAAGTCTCTTGAAGTCTGTTTTATTAAGGGAACAAACAGACTTTAGCAGGTGATATCCTCCAGACTGTATCTTTACTGATACTGAGCTGACTGAACAGTATCCAGAATATAAGATCCCATTGCAAGTATGCACTTATGTGACTTAAAAAGGAAATTTGAGTTGGAAAATATCATCTTGAGGATTTTCATCCAACATGTCGTTCATGTATATGTCAACATAATAAAAGGTTTCTTGAAAGAAATACCAGAGAAATGATTTGATTAAAACATAATAAAAATGTTTTTTGAAAGAAATAGCAGAGAAATGATTTGATTAGAACAGGACAACATGAATTTCAGATGAGGCAAGAAACAGGAAGATATCAGATAGTGAGGTACTCTAGGTGCTTCTATTTGTGGATGGTGTAGTGATGATTGAATCAAACTCAGAAACATTTCAGAGCTTCTCAACCAAAACAACTCAAAAGAGTACAGTCTAACTATTTATGGAGGAAACATCAAGTGGATGAGTAAATGAAAAATTCCTGTTGTTTAGAATGTGTTCCACAGTTGGATGGACAACCCACAGGGCTTCTCCATAACTACATAGTTACTTGACAATGAGGTGGGCCCAGAGTTAATTTGGGGGAAGGAGAGTCAGCTGGATTGCCATAGGGAAATTGTTTAGTATTTTTGATAATAAGCTTCTCTCTCAAAAAAAGACTCAGGATGTCTAGCAGAGGGAAGCCATATGGCTTCAGGTCAGAAAATGGCTGCCAGTTGAGAATGACTCAGAGGGCAAAAATTGGTCCTTGTCCTTTTTTATCAAAGAAGACCAAAAATGACATTACTATGTTTGAGACAAATTACAGTGTGTCCGATTGTGTGCCTGATCAGACCAATATGAGCTTGGAATACTCTACCAAAGGTCAGGCATAAATAGTCCATGTGAACATATGGGTTGTTTACACTAAACATGTCATGTTTCCTCTGAGCTGCTTCAATTCTGCCTTCCTCATAGAGTGCAGCACCTCTAGGGGCTTGCCATGCTGGGCTGTCCTATCCAGATTTCACAGACAAATAGCAATGAGGTTAGCACAACAGCTCTGTAGACTTTCAGTTTGGTAGTTAATAACTCTTCTCTCCCACACTCTTTTGGAGCCTCCCAAACACTGAGCTAACTAGCTCTGGCAATGCGAGTGTCAACCTCATTGTCAATATGTACCTCCCTAGAAAGAACACTGCTAAGGTAAGTGAACTTGTCCACAGTACTCAAAACTTCTCCATTTACTATAATCGATGGATCCACATATGGATGGTGTAGGACTGGCTGATTGAGCACCTGTGTTTTCTTTTTTTTTATTATTATTATTTTTATTTTTAATTCTCATTTTGTACAAATGTTTTTTACATTAATAAAATATTCTTGTTTAAGAGTAAACAAAATACCCCTCCCCCCCCATGAATATAGACTTGCTTGGGCAATAAAGTAAAGGGGAGAGAAAAAAATTAAAATTAAAAAAAAATAATAGTAATAATTGTAGGTATGGCCAGGTGGCGTAATGGACGAAGCACCAGCCCTGGAGCCACGAGCACCCAAGCCCACATCCAGCCCTGTAGACCCAACAGTCACCCAGCCATGAGACATGCAAGCCACCTGATCCCCACTGCCCTGCAAAAACCAAAAAGAAGGAAAAAAAAGACCCAAAATAAAATAGTAGTAATAATAGGGGTGGCTGGGTGGCAGACAGAGCATTGGCCCTTGAGCCAGGAGCACCCAGGTCCAAATCTGTCTTCAGACACCCAAAGATCACCCTGCTATGTGGCCCCAGGCAGGCCACCCAGCCCCATTTGCCCTGCACCCTCCCCCAAATAATAATAATAAAAAATATGCTTCAGTCTTTGTTCCAACACCAACAACTCTGTCATGGATGGATCGCATTCTTTATGGTAAGTCCATCACAAAAGTTACTTCCATATTTTTCCAACGTTGCCATTGCTGATCACAACTCCCTCCTTTCTTATTTCTCCATTACTATGTACTATATTTTCTCTCTCCTTTCACTCTGACTCTGCTTTAGGGTCGCTGAATGGCACAGCAGACAGATGCCTGGTCCTGGGGCCAAGAAGCCCTGAGCCCCCATACCACCCCTTAGGCCCAGAATCCACCTGGCCCCATGGTCCTGGACAGGCCTTCCAATCCCAGCCCCTTGCAAGAAGTAAAAAAGAAAATGTGTTATATCTGACCACTCTCCCCCCGTGGTCCATCCTCTCCTCTATCACTCACATCACCCCCCCTTCCCCTGTCCCCCCTCCTTCTTACTCCAGATGTCTATACCCCATTGAGTATATATGCTGTTTCCTCTCCTAGCCACCTCTGATGAGAGCAAAGGTTCCTTCCTTCCCCCCTTGCCTCCCCCCTTCCATATCATTGCAATAGCTCATTGTAATAAAGAAAAATCTTATTATATGAAATATCTTGGCCTATTCCCCCCTCTCCTTTTTCTTTCTCCCATTACATTTCCCTTTTTTTCTATTGACTCCATTTTTACACCATATTTTATGTTCCAATTCAGCTTTCTCCTGTGTTTCAACTATAAAAGCACCCTCTATCTGCTCTATTAACTGAGAAGGTTCATATGAGTATTATCAGTGTCATTTTTCTATGCAGGAATACATGCAGTTCATCATCATTAAGTCCCTCATATTTCCCCCCCTCCTCCAATCTCCATGCTTCACCTGAGTCCTGTATCTGAAGATCAAACCGTCTGTTCAGCTCTGGCCATTCCAAAAGGAACCTTTGAAATTCCCCTGGTTCATTGAAAGTCCATCTTTTTCCCTGGAAGAGGACATTCATCCTTGCTAGGTAGTTCATTCTTGGCTGCATTCTAAGCTCTTTTGCCTTCCGGTATATTATATTCCAAGCCCTACGAGCTTCCAATGTAGTTGCTGCTAAGTCCTGTGTGATCCTGACTGCAGCTCCATGATATTTGAACTGTGTCCTTCTGGCTGCTTGTAATATTTTCTCTTTGACTTGGGAGTTCTGGACCTTGGCTATAATATTCCTAGGGGTTGTTTTTTGGGGATCTCTTTCTCTGGGGTGGGGGGGGGATTGGTGGATTCGCTCCATTTCTATTTTGCCCTCTGCTTCTAGAATATCAGGGCAATTTTCCTGTAGTAATTCTTTGAAAATGATGTCAAGGCTCTTTTCCTGATCATGACTTTCAGGTATTCCAATAATTTTTAAATTATCTTTCCTAAGTCTGTTTTCCATATCAGTTGTTTTTTCAATGAGATATTTCACATTTTCTTCTAATTTTTCATTTTTTTTGGTTTTGAAATATTGATTCCTGATTTCTGGTAAATTCATCAATCTCCCTGAATTCTATTCTTTGTCTGAAGGATTTGTTCTCCTCAGAGAGTTTTCTTATCTCTTTTTCCATCTGGCCAATTTTGCTTTTTGAGGCATTCTTCTCCTCAATAACTTTTTGAACTGTTTTATCCATTTGACCTAAGCTGGTTTTTAGCATGTTATTTTCTTCAGCATTTTTTTGGATTTCCTTGACTAGGCTGCTGACTTCATTTTCATATTTTTCCTGCATCTCTCTCCTTTCTTTTCCCAGTTTTTCTTCCAACTCCCTCATTTGATTTTCAAAGTCTTTTTTGAACTCTGTCATAGCCTGAACCCAATTTCTGTTTTTCTTGGAGTCTTTAGATGCAGGTGCTTGTGCTTCCTCATCTTCAGACTGAGTGTTTTGATCCTTCTTGGGCTCATATGCAAAATATTTCTCAATGGTCTTCCTCTTGTTTCTCTGCTTGCTCATTTTCCCAGCCTGGGGCTGGTTTTGGGGTGCTTCCTGAGCTTTTGGGACACTCCCACAAGGGTCTCAGTGTGTGAGGCTCTGTCCTCCCTCCTGGTCTGTGAATGACCATAAGCACCCCGCTCTGCCATGGGGCTGAGGTGAGGGGGGCCCTGCTGTTCTATCAGGGGCCTAGACTGCAATCAATATCTGAATGTGGTCAGAGCCCCAGAGTCCTGTTCCAGGGGCAGAGGACCGAGCTCAGCAGTCTCTCTTTTCACTCCCCTCCCTCAGCTCAGTGGGCTCATGCCCCGGAGGCTCCTGCTTACCGGCTCCGCCTGCTTCTGTTTCCGGATCTGGGCTGCTAGGTGTGCCCTGAGGGCTGGGCTCCACTTGCTGGCTCTAGCAGAGGTCCCCCGCTGTTCCCCCACTTTGTGCCCGGTGCTCCCCGGGGTGCAGCTCAGGAGACTCCCGCACTGCTGTGAGCCACGGCTCCCAGCACCCTGGGGCTGCCTCCAGGAGGCTGAAGTTCTTTCATTCTGGGGGGCCACCCCTCTGGCAGGCCACCCCTCCAACCTTGGGGGAGCAGAGCCTTTCTGCTCTTTTCCACATTACCTTGAGTAGGAGAACTGCCTCGCTGGGTCCCTTTTTGGGTTCTGTCTCTTGAAAGTTTAGTTAGAGTCCTTAGTTTCTAGTTTTATCAGAGAGCGCCTAAGACTGGATCCCTTCTTGTCGCCATCTTGGCTCTGCCCCCTCCAGTGATATTCCACCTGTGTTTTCTTGATGTTAATTGTTAGACCAAAATGAGTACAAGCAGCAGAGAATTGATCCATACTTTGTTGCATCTCAGCTTCAGAAGTCATTGACGGCACAGATATCTGCAAATAGAAGATCATGCATCAACACTCACTCCACTTTGGTCTTGGCTTGAAGTTGAAGAATTTACCATCATTATGGCAGCTGACCTTGATGAGTGTTCATCCTCAGTAAAGGCATTTGATAACATGACTGAAAACATCATGCTAAAAAGCATGGCACTCCTTTGGTGACCAGGAAATCTTGAAAGCATTGTCCACTATCCAGAACCCAGGCGCACAAGCTGTTGTAAAATTGACATATGATACTAATGAACTTCTCTGGGCAACTAAATTTTGACATAATTTCCCATAAACCCTCACAACTCCTTGGTCATATCTACAAATATTACTACAGACCACTGCTCTGCTCCTGGCATGTTTTCTGGAGTTGTTGAACAGCAAATAGCATATCCACTGTTTCTCAACCCCTTCTGAAGCCACACTGGCTCTCAGGAGACCATCTTCCAGGTGAAGAACCAACCTATCGTTAAGGACTCTGGCAAGAATGTTACCAGGAATGACTAAAAGAGAAATACCCCTGTGATTGTCACAGGACAAACTTCCCTTTACCTTTATAGAGATGGACGATGGAGGCATCCTTGAATTCTTGGGCGGGGGGGGGGGGGGGGTAATCTCTTCATGCCTTATAACCTGGAACATTTCAGTCAACTTTTTGATGAGTAATGGATCGTCCACCTTGTAGAATAGAATTAGAACCAGGTGCTTTGCCATTTGAAAAGAGCCTAATGGCATTCAAAATCTCTTCTTCAGTTGGAACTTCAGCTAAGGACAGTTTGACTTCATCTTGAGGTAAAAGGTCAATGACTTCTGTACTGATGATTTCTTTGTCTGTTAAGGTCTGTTAAGAATACTATGGAAGAGTTCAGTACATCTCTCTAGAATCATGTCCCTATTGTTAATCAATGTGGATACATAAATAGCTATCAGGACATCATAAAAGCACTTTGGTTTGTTACTTTCTAGAAAAAAACTGGATTTCATCAGCCTTCTTTCTGAGCCAAGAGTCCTACATCTTTGTAAGCTTCCCTTGTACTTTACTTTTGATGGAATTAAATGCTGCCTTCTTAGAAATGGATGAACTATCCTGCTGTGAAGTTTTTTGTTTTTCATTTAGCAGCTGTATATTTCCTCATCATTTTAGTCGAACTAGTCTTGATATTTGTGAGTGATCTGATGCATAAATGCAGTGCTGTATTGCCAGCTGTGTGTTGGCTCAATTTTCTCTCCAAGTTAGCAACAAGCTGTTCCTGGTCAGAGAGCATTCTAATCTCTTGATATTAATTCTTCTAATTGTCATTTTGCCTTAGGGCCTCTGCTTCAGCTGAATGAGAGTATTTAGCTTGCAGAGGATGAGTTTGTGATCAGTCCAGCACTCTGCACCACACATTGCCCTTGTTAACTTTCACATCCTGTCTGTCTCTTCTTACAGTCACATAGTCCATTAGATGCCAATGTTTGCTACGGGGGTACATTCAGAAAGTTTTATTGTGTAAATGGAAGAAGTGTTTGTGATGGAAAGATCATGAGACACACAAGTCTTCAGTAATAGGTGACCATTGCTGTTGCTGTTTCCAACTCCATTCTTCCCAGACATTCTTTGCCATGTCTGGTAATCTAAATCTACTCTAACCTTAAAGTCACCCAGAATTATGTTTGTCCTCTTTTGGTACGTTGATAATAAGGGTCTCTAGGAATTCATAAAATTTTTCTTTGACTTTCATCAGGTGCACATGCAGTGAGAGCATAATCCTGATAATGGTGATGTGGTGTTTTCCTGGAAGTGGAAATGTCATTACCCTGAACTTGCTCACTTCTTTTGGTAGACATTCAAGCTTGTTGATTTGATTAGTTTTAATTGAGCAACCTATTGCAACTTCAACAATGGTCACCTTCACTGCAGCCATTCCAGAAAAACATGTATCCAGTTCCAACTTCAATAAGCTGACCTTCATTTGTCAGCCTTGTTTCACTCAGGGCTGCTATTTGGCTATGATACCTACTGAGTTCTCTTGCAACAAGAGCTGTTCATCTTTCAGGTCTATTGGATCTTGCATTGTCTATGAGTGTGCACACATTCCATGCTACAATGGTGAATGGAATCTTTTTGAAGAAGTTTTTATAGAATTTGTGTGTGTGTGTGTGTGTGTGTGTGTGTGTGTGTGTGTGTGTGTCTTGACCACACTGTGGGATTCCTGCCTTCCATGGCAATCAGGCTAGGGTTAGTAAGTCGACAATTTTTAGAGTACCTTTTCTAACCCCTTCTTCAAATCAAGAGGTGATCAGTGTGATACTTAAAAGGGCTGCTTAGTCACTCGGGGGGTTGCCCAGTCTTACTGCTGCTTTCAGTGGGGAAATGATCCTATGACCTGATTCTCTTGTATGCAGTATTGTGACTACAGCTCTCAGTGCACCTGCTGCTTTATCACTTACGTGTTGCCATAGGGCTTTGAGATAGGAATGGTAAAGTGGTATGGGTAATGTCTTTTAATATGTGCATAAATCTGATTTAAGTGAGGCAGAGCTTCAGGAAGTCATTGACCTCTCTCTTTCAAAGTTATCATGATCCAGTCAAATTTTCAAATAACCAAGCCATTCCCCAAATGACAAATGGTCAAAGGATATGCAAAGGCAATTTACAGCTGAAGAAATCAAAGCAATCCATAGTCACTTTTAAGAGAAATGCAAATTAAAGCATCTCTGAGATACCACCTTACACCTCTCAGACTGTCCAGTATGACTAAAAAGGACAATATCAATGTTGGAAGGGATGTGGGAAATCTGGGACATTAATACATTGTTGGTGGAACTGTGAACTCATCCAGACTTTCTGGAGAAAAATTTGGAATTAACACCAAAGGGCAACAAAAATGTGCATACCCTTTAACCCAGAAATACCACTACTGGGTCTATACCCTGAAGAGATGATGAAAAAGGATAAAAACATCACTTGTACAAAAATATTCATAGCACCCTGTGTGTGGTAGCAAAGAATTAGAAATTAAATGAATGTCCTTCATTTGGGGAATGTCTTAGCAAACTGTGGTATATGTATGTCATGGAACACTATTGTTCTATTAGAAACCAAGGAGGGATGGGAATTCAGGGAAGCCTGGAAGTGTTTGCATGAATTGATGCTGAATGAGATAAGCAGAAACAGAAAAACATTGTACACTCTAACAGCAACATGGGGTGATGACCAACCTTGATGGACTCGCTCATTCCATCAGTGCAACAACCAGGGACAATTTTGAGCTGTCTGCAGTGGAGTAATACCATCTGTATCCAGAGAAAGAATTGTGAAGTTTGAACAAAGACCAAAGACTATTACCTTCAATTTAGGGGGAAAAAAACATTATCTTATTATGTAATTTTGCTATCTCTTATACTTTATGTTTCTTCCTTAAGGATCTGATTTCTCTCCTATCACATTCAACTGAGATCAATGTATACCATGGAAACAATGTAAAGACTAACAGAATGCCTTCTGTGGGGGTGGGGAGGAGGGAAGCAAGACTGGGGGGGGGGACTGTAAAACTCAAATAAAATATTTCTAGAAAAAAACCCAAAAAAACCAAAATTATCATGATACAGTGGCAAGACAGAACCAAGATAACTGGTGATGGTTCTAGATGCAGTGGATGATTCCTGGTAGCTTCAATGTCTAATCAATGTCTACGTACTCCATAGTACCTGTTTCATCTGCCTTTATGGCTGTTGGAATGAAGTGTTCTCATCTGCCCATTCCACCAGTGGAAGACTTCACAAGCTTGGAGTAGATACCCCCCCAACTTACCAATGGGTTTGAGACCCCTCAGTTATCCTCAACTTGTTTTAGCACCCCCTGCTGAAATGGTTTACCAGGGTATAACCATTGTGCATGCCACAGCTTCTTGGAGCCCACAGGTGGCTCAGGTGGACATCAAAGTGGATAGCATTCCTGAAACAGTCTCGGTAACCCTCATACCAGAGGTACTAGTCTTCCTTAAACACACCTTATAGCCCTAGAGGTCTAGGAAGAGGTGTAGTGAAAGAGTAACTTGGCTGCTATATCTTACAAAGGAGTAAAAGAAAAAGGAACCCTCATGGAAGGTCTCATTCAGAAAGTGCACCATCAATGAGTGAGAGGAGAGGATGAACCAGAGAAAGTGAAATGAAGATCCAGGCCAATCTGGGGACCCTCAAATGTGTGGAGAGCTCATGGCAGGCCTGCCCAGGATGAGCAAGTGAATTGTGATCTACCTGATTGGAGGGAGAGGTGACTAGGATGAAGAAGACTGATCATGTGCCTGTCAAAGGTTGAGTATCTGTTACATTTTGTTTGACATAACAGACTCATTTTGGCAAACACTGGGACTACCCTCCCTACAAAGTACACTCCCTGAAAAAAAAAGTTCCCAGAAAGAAGGGAATTATCCTTTAAAATTGCCAGATAGATGCTTATTTGTGTCTGTATTTTCTGTTAGAATGTAAGCTCACTGTGAGTAGGGATTGTTTCCTTCTGTGAATTTGCATGTACAAAATGCTTAAATACTTGTTCCTTGGTTGAATGACACTCTGGTATCAAGGTAGAAAGAACATATTATCTTCATTGTTGCATCAGTGATGGAACACAAGACCTTGGTGTGTTTATTGTTTGCTGGACATTTTTGAAAGCAGCTAGCTGGCAGCATGCTTCCTAAGAGTTCTCCAGCGAGGTGCCATCTGTCCAACTATGAATAGCATGCAAGATTCTTCACTTGAAACTTTGACACGCTTTAGTCTCTGCCAAGGAAGTGACTCTTCTCTTTACTAAAGCTAACCCCCTGCGTGCAACCTCAGTCCTATCCTGGCCAGTGTCCAAGGAGAGGTTGTTGAGTTTAGTATCTCCCTTGGTCTCCCATTCTTTCTCTTCTTATTCCCAACAAACAAACCCAGAACTCCTCTTTGCTTGAGCCACCATCCTCTCATTTTCTGTCTTAGAATTCTCTGTTATAGTCAAATTTCTAAAAGGAAAACATTTGTTGCTTCTACTGCCTCACTTCCCACTCATTTCTCTACCCCTTTGCAATCTAGCTAGCTTCCTGCCCCTTCTCTCTGCTGAGTTGGCTCTCCCTGAGGTCATCTATGATGCCTCTTTCTTTCTGTTCTCTTTCTGTTCTGATCTTTCCTCAGTCTCTGAAGTTGTTGACCATTCTGTCATTCAGGACACTCCACTCCTTGCTCTCCACAGTCACTCCTTTACCTCTCCCAGCATCCCTGCCTCCTTTGAAATTCACTTGGTCAAAAATTTCTACCTGGGATAACTATGTGACACAGTAGATAGAGCACTGGCCCTGGAGTCAGGAGGACCTGAGTTCAAATCTGGTCTCGGACATTTAATAATTAACCCAGCTGTGTGACCTTGGACAAGTCACTTAACCCCATTGCCTTGCAAAAACCAAAAAAATAAAAGAAAGATTTCTACCAGCCCAAGTTATGGTGGCTGCAGTATTATGACCTGTGGCATTTCTCCCTCCACCATCTTTCTTGCTGGACCCCGAACTTTAGGTACTTGAATATTCAGGCAGATGCTCCCTTAATCTTCCAAACCTCCATTCCACCCCTTCCCCTCAGTCACTTCCTAGAGCCCATCATTAGCCCCAAGTGTTCCACTTCTCTAATTAGGAACTCAGAGTGTCCCCCTCTGTAACATTCTATCATTCCAACTCTCCCTTTGCCTCAGTGTCTTCTTCTTTGCCTTTACTGAGATCTTCAATCCTTCTTTCTCTCAGTACTTTTTTTGTCATCACCCCACTTCTCTCCCCTCCCTCCAACGTCAACCCAATGTTAGCCATTCCATTTCTATATTGTTCTCTGCCCCGTTGTCCTGTCACTTTTTTGTAGTCAAATTTTACTTTATTTCTATCTACTATCTCTGCTCCTATGAACACAGAAGAAATTCATATGAAATTCATGGGATCCAATCTCAACTGGGCTGCCACTATAGCAAGGCAACCCTTTTATTGATTGATTCCCTATTTCATTCCCATAGAAACTTTTCCAAGCTCTCTCTCTCTCTCTCTCTCTCTCTCTCTCTCTCTCTCTCTCTCTCTCTCTCTCTCTCTCTCGGAATATGCCCCTTATTTTACAGGGAAAAAAAAACTGAGGACTTTCAATGACTTCCTTCTCCCATTCTCTTTGTCTTTAAACCCATGGACCTCATCTCCCATTCTCCTCCTTTCCCCTGGGATGGCAGAGATGGCAAATGCCTCCTCTGGCACTTGGCTCCTTCCCCTCCTTCTGTACATTGTTGATCAC